>NC_068318.1:9348431-9664585 GCF_025860055.1 Xyrauchen texanus | reverse complement strand
CCCAGAGATGACATATATGAATTTGTGTGGTATTTGTAAGTATATTAAACAATCAATGTCAATAATGTAAAAAAAATATTTGAAAAGTCCAAGAAAAAATGAGTTTTATCTCTGGTCACAACTGTGACCGGTGGTAGAACACAGGGAGTCTAAGTCTAACATTGAGGATGGCCTCCCTTGTCCTTTTGGTGCAGTACCAAATTTTTTCAGGAGACTTTGGGCAACTACTCGCTGAAATCCAAGGAGATCATAGTCACCATTCATGACATCTCTGTGGAACAGCCAAGTGTTGACCACAGCACTGTGAAGAGTCCAGGTATAAATTGGCCACCACCACTTTTTTGATCTTATTGTGCTGTGGTAACGGGACACCTGAAGATCATGTAGATCTACTCCTCCCATTTGCTGGTTGTAAGAGTGGATTATTTGAGGTTGCTGGAGGTAGTCATATAGGGTTGGGCGATGTCCCCTAAATTGGCAGTTGACGATGTTGACAGTAAAACATCACGATGGATCGTCGGTGGGGCGGGGGGGGATTATATAATTTCATATAATTTTCAAAAATTATATGAAAAATTATTATTTCGTTATTTTACTAACCCAACTATTGACTCGTCGGCGCTTTATCAGTAAGTTGCACGACACGTGAAGCATTTTTTTTTAGCTTTCACTTAAGAAGAGTTGTGCACTTTTTATTTTAATATATCTCTTTACATAAATACTATTTTCCACTTAAAAACTATAATTTCGTTATTTTACTCACTGATGAGCAAAAGGTCGAGGCAGAAATGACCATGTACCTGCAGGAAATGGCCATTGATGGGGAAGAGGACCCGCTGACTTGGTGGAAAACGAACGACAAAAGGTTTCCGTTCATGGCAAGATTAGCACGGAAATATCTGTGCATATGTGCTACCAGTACTCCATCAGAGCGGGTCTTCAGCACAGCGGGTAGTGTAGTTACTCCAATCCGCAGCTTATTAAAACCAGATAAAGTGAATATGTTGGTATTTCTGGCCAGAAACATCGAAATTTAAACATGGTCTATGGTGAAAGATATTAGACTTCTTTACGCATTTTTCAGCCATCCGTTGTGGAGCTATTCGATTTTGCATATTATTTTTTAAACATTCATTTGTGTAGTTCATATGACCACTTTACAATATTTCAATAACATAATTTATTTTGTAGCCTGTGCTGAAGTTAATTGTGCTGCTAATTATAAGTGAAATGTTAATGCCGAGTTTCGGTCTGAGTGTTGTTCCCGTTTTCCTGTTCTTTATTTGTTGTTCTTCTATGTTTTAATAAATGTGTGTTATTCATATTCACCTTGTTTCTTTCATTTGATTTGACATTATGGATTTATGGCCAAGGAAATTTTTCTTTAAAAGTATTAACCAGACAAAAGTTATTTGATGTTCGCTGGTCTGGGTTTATCTTAAACTGCCGCTTCAGTGTATACAAGAGCTTTGTGACAATGAGCAAGATTTTCTGAGACACTACAACTACTAATAATTAATTAATAAAGGCTATTTTCTTGTAGCCTATAACATAACATATTTTAATCTAAATGTACAGTGTAAGACATGTAAAAAAAAGACAAGCTAACAATGTCAAGATCAATATTTGTGTAGCCTGCCTGACACGGTATTTTCACAGACTAACACGTCATGTCTCTGGCATATACCACAGTATTTAAAATAGCATATATGCATTAGTTATATTCTCAATTTAATTTACAGCGCAATCCCTGCAAAGTTTTTAGGTTAACTATAGAAGAGACTAGGATTAGTGAGTCACACTAGCAAGACTCGCAAAAGGGGGCGTGGCATCACGATGGTGGCTCTACATCGTGATGTTGGTCAGCCATCACGATGGACGATGATATCGTCCATCAGCACAACCCTATAGTCATATGCCTTTCTTTCCTTGTTCCATCTCCTAACTGGTAACTCAGAGTAGACCTTTTCCACATTGCTTGCAACAGTGACCACACTGTTATCCCTCCACCTCACCAGTAGCTTTTCTCCTTCAGACAGAACTTCTGTGAAGCCCCTCTGTAACTTTTGGAATTCCTTGAATGGCACATCAAACAACTGGTTTTGCCGCATGGTCCCAGTGCACCCATATCCTCGCTTTGTCATCTCATCAATCAGGGATAATGTGGTGAAAAGGTTGTCATGCGTGAAGTTGCATCCTCCTGGAACACCAGCTTGTTCAGCCAAACCCAGCACTACACTGGGCCCATGACCTAACCCAGTCTCTGGAAGAAGGGTATGCACTCCAGCATAAGGCTCCATGTGGTAGAGGTAACCCCCTGAGGACGCCAGGCTCCAAACCTTATAGCCGTAGCGGATTGGTTTTATGAACTGCTTGTACCCGTGGCGCCCATAGTAGGGAATCATACTCTCATCAACTGACAGCCATTTACTGCATGGCAGAATTTTGTATGCGTTATTGAGCTCCTGGAAGATTGGCCTCACCTTAAAGAAGGGGTCATTGTTGCACTTTGTGTTGTCCACAACATGGACGGAAGCCATAATTTCATCAAATCTGTTTCTTCTCATAGCATTGGAGAAGCTGCTGTTGTGGACATCACCATCTAGTGACCAGAGCAAATGCCGTCGAGGAACAGTACAATATCCAAAGGCGAGGAGCACACCATAGAATACAAGTAGTTCATCCATGCTTAAATTAAGAGGTTTGTATTTGTTCTGAACAGAGTAGAGATTTGACATTTCTATTGTAAGATCTCTCAGAGATGGGAAGTACATTGCTAAAAACACATCCAATGGATTCGGATTTGTTGCTTTTAGACATTGTGCTGCTGTTGGTTCATACACAATGTAGTCAGGCAAATTGCTTTTTGCTGTTTTTTTAGACTTTCTGAAACACCTACTCTTGTTGTTCCTTTTAATCAGCTGAGCAGGGGTGCTTTCTGCCAAGGGCACTGGTATGGTGGTAGTAGTAGCATCTGAAGATGGCAATACAGATGATGAAGCAGCTTCAAGTTGTTTTGTACGATTTCTTGTTCGGATTGTTAGTTTTGGTTGGTCGCCGCAGGCAGGTTCAGGGATGTTTTCTGCCAAGGGCACTAGCATGGTGGCAGTGGTAGCATCTGAAGATGGCAATAAATATGATGAAGCAGCTTCAAGTTTTTTTGAGAGATTTCTTGTTGAATTGTGAGTTTTGGTTGGTCCTCGCATTCAGGTTTAATTTCCTCAAAATGATCAGATCCAAACAGTTCTGCAGTAGAATTCAAAATTCTTGATGGTATGTGAGCTGAGTCACCAGTAAAATCCATGTCAGATGCATCGCTATCACAGTCGCTTTCTATTGCATCCTTCTCTATCTTAGGGACCATTGCTATATTAAAAATTGCAGGCTCTGGATCATCAGTGTCAAGTAAATCCATAACTTGACTTAAAGTCAATCTGAAAGAGAGTTCATAAAAATAACACAGAATTACATATGGGGAACATAAAACATTCATAATACTCAAGTAAGGTACAGATACTCAAAAAGTGTACTTTAGGACAGTACTCAAGTAAATGTATTTCGTTACTGTCCACCTCTACACACATCACATTCAATATCTTCACACAATATAGCACACAATTTGTTTTAATCTGGATTATTCAAAGGTATCTGAAAAAAAAAATGAAAAAAAAAAAACATCCAATGGATACACTGTTTAAATCTTTTTCAATGGTATTACAAAGAATCCCCACTTGGTGCAAATGCAATGGTAAGTTTTCTGGGTTCCAAGAGGATATAACAAAATATTCTAAATATTGAAGATGATCAACCTTCCTCCCACAGTTGACTTTGTGTGACGTACATGAATACCACTTTTTCATCAAGAAAACAGGATCACAGTTTGTGATTTGCGCTCAAGGGATTTCTTCATATAGCAGTTCTCCATGATTAAAGTATATTTTCCTGCTTTGCTATATTCTGGTGCATCTCTGGTCTTTTGAAAGCTGCTTCACAGGTTTGATGTGGAGAAATGAATCAGAGCTGGTCTGAATCAGAGCTAGTAAATATTTGTGTTTTGTGTGGCTGCTCAAATATGTAGTGAATCTTGGGTCCCCCCTGAGGCCAAATGGAGGTTTATTTTAGGGTTAGAAGAAGCTAAAATGGAAATAAGAAAAGAAGACAAGAAGAACTGGGACTTTTTGTGCAGTTAAATTTGACGTGGTGTATATAAAGTATATGTGTGTGATTAACTTTGGGGACAAACAGGCTTGAACATGTCCTCATAACTGCAGTAAATGGTGTTTTTTTTTTTTTCTCCAAAAATACAAAAGATTTTATATGGGCAGGGTTAAGATTTGGAAAAGGGTTAGTTGACATCAAAACGTAAACAGATAATGCACACAACACTTGTACACATTGGAAAAGCCATCAAGAATGGCGGTAAAGGTGTCTCTATCGGGAAGACACGCAGGCTTGAGTGAAGTTTGAGATGCCATTTATTTGATAGATGTAAAACGGGAAATGGTGTCTCTCTCTTTGGCGTAGGCCCCGTCCGGCAGTCCGAGGGAGTTGTACCCGGAACCGTAATGTCCTGCCGGAGATAGGCGGCAGGGGTGAGGAGCCCACCCCCCTGCGGGACAGGGCTCAACTGGTGGTGGTGGGGAGGTGGAGGTTGCAGTGTTAGCACATCGAAACAGCAATGTGATAGATTGTGAGCGGACTTATAAAGCAATGGCTTACGTGTGATTGGCTAGGAGTTATCCAGCTAATGATGTGCTGATGTACACCTGCTGGTCTTCCCGCTAGAACTACGCTCCACTTCCATTTCCATGCAACATGAAATCGGGGTTATGGGCAAAAATCTGCATGTGACGATTGTTATTGCTTAAATCGTTTTTGTCCTTCCCACAATAAAGGAAAAGCATTTAGGTGTTTTTGTGACCTTACACGTTGTCAGCTTATTAAGCATAATAGTGTAAGATAAAGCATGTAAATGTGCTCATTGCTATCAGTATTAGGGCTGCACTCATTAATAACGTACTTTCAATTAGCATTCATTCTAGTGAAAAGGGAGAACGATTTCTAGTCATCTCATGCCAATGCAATATCTCAACACCCTTTTAACCCTAGCCTGATTCCACAAACACACATACACCTAGGCTCCCTAATGGCTGCTCTGGTTTTGGATCCAAAGTGCTTTGATGAAAATAAGCATGGTTGTTTACCTTTTTAAGTTAATCTATATGTAATGTGGCTGGGCCTTTTATCGGCTAGATTGTGTGAATTGCTAGCCTTGTTTAAATGTGCTATTTACCACTGCATTTAGAATGGCATGTGCCCATCCCCTACTGACGATGATGTAGAAACGTGGGTACACATTCACCCCGCCTAAAATAACACACACACACTGAACACATTAAACCAGCCTATGCTGGCTTGCTGGTCTTAGCTGGTCTCTCAGCTCTCTATTGGCTGGTTCTAGAAGTGTTTGGAGCTGTTTTCAGTAGGTCTGGATGGACCAACCTACTACCTTAAGCCAGATAAAACCAGCTTGTCAAGGCTGGGAGACCAGCTTAAACCAGTTAAGAAACACACACACACACACACACACACACACACACACACACACACACACACACACACACACACACACACACACACACACACACTCATGTTGTGTTTCCATGTTTTATGGGGACTTTCCATAGACATAATGGTTTTTATACTGTACAAACTTTATATTCTATCCCCTAAACCTAACCCTACCCCTAAACCTAACCCTCACAGAAAACATTCTGCATTTTTACATTTTCAAAAAACATAATTTAGTATGATTTATAAGCTGTTTTCCTCATGGGGACTGACAAAATGTCCCCACAAGGTCAAAATTTTCGGGTTTTACTATCCTTATGGGGACATTTGGTCCCCACAAAGTGATAAATACACGCTCACACATACACACACACACACACACACACACACACACACACACACATGTTGTGTTTCCATGTTTTATGGGGACTTTCCATAGACATAATGGTTTTTATACTGTACAAACTTTATATTCTATCCCCTAAACCTAACCCTACCCCTAAACCTAACCCACACAGAAAACTTTCTGCATTTTTACATTTTCAAAAAACATAATTTAGTATGATTTATAAGCTGTTTTCCTCATGGGGACCGACAAAATGTCCCCACAAGGTCAAAAATTTCGGGTTTTACTATCCTTATGGGGACATTTGGTCCCCACAAAGTGATAAATACACGCCACACACACACACACACACACACACACACACACACACATTAAACCAGCCTAAGTTGGCTTGCTGGTCTTAACTGGTTTGTCAAGATGGTCTGTTTGGCTTCTAGGGGGGTTTGGGACTTTTTCATTTGGATAAGTTAGACTTGCTTAAACCAGCTTGACCAGGCTTAGAGACCATCTTAAACCAGTTAAAACCAGCTTGGCCAGGCTGAGACATCATGTTAAATCAGTTTAGACCAGTTTTGCCAGGCTAGGAGACTCTTAAACCAGATTACACCTGCTTAAACCAGAGAAGACCAGCAAACAGGCTTATGCTAGACCAGCCTATGCTAGTTTTCTGGTCTTCGCTGCTTTAAGCAAGTCTCCCAGCCTGGCCAAATTTATTTTAATTAGTTTAAGCTAGTCTCAAAGCCTGACTATCTAAAAAGTGCCCAAAACCCCCTCTAAGACAAGCAAACAGACCAGCATGACCAGGCTGGGAGACCAGCTAAGACCAGCAAGTCTGTTTAGGCTGGTTTAAATATGTTGTTTTTCAGCAAGGAGAACGTATTAAATATAATTCTAAGAAAAGAATAAAACCCATAAAATGTAAGTTGAGGAGACAGCTTGGTCAGGCCGAGCATTCACAGAGGTGAGGCAGGCGAACGAGTGGGTGTTTGCAAGCACACGCACACACACACACACAAAGGAAACATTTGCGCCTCAGTATTTAGTCACTTTTCAGCGTTTGTTTACTCCTGCAGAGCAGCTTTGGAACGTTAGCTTTGGCAGCCAATGTGCAAAACCCTCAAGGCCATTCGCTTTTGCAGCTCATTCTTCACCCTGGATTTGAATATATATTTCATTCAAATGGGTTTCTTCCCATTTTTTCTCTCTTGCGCTCTTTCTTTTTTCTCTTCCACTCTCTCAATCCCTCATCCTTCGACTCTTTCAAATGTTTATGTAAATGTGTTCAAAAACGAAATAAACTTCCATCACTCAAATGATCAAGGCATCAGGGATGCTTGCGTGCATGTCTGATTGTTAGCATGTTGTGCTGTATTGAGCGCTGATGAGCCTACTCGATTTTAACCTACACGCAACCATCCCACAACACTCCCAGACTCATTTGAATTCCCAGATTAGTATTGGAGGGAACTGACTGTAATCCCCACTCAGGCATTTGCCTATCTCCTGCATTATCCTCAGGTTCCACTGCGTGTCTGAAAGCTAAACATAGCAGTCATCCTCTGTCTGCTCACTTCTGTCAGACCCATCCACGTCTCTCTGACCCCCTCTGCCCGTCTCACTGCCATTATCACACCCACTGGAGGATGTCAATATGTACAGCACATGGTTTAGTGCTTTTGTCACTGTATTTTGTCATGCTGGGAACAGTGCTGCTTGGAAATATCGGTTTCATGATCCCATACTGGGATTTTAAAATGTAACATTAGAGTTGGTGGACTACCCTGCTGAAAAGACCAGCATATGTTGTGTTTTGGATGCTGGTGTGCTGGTCTTCCACATGCTCTCTAGTTTTATGTTATTATTATGGATATTTCACCCACATATTATAATTCTGTTGTCATTTACAGTACTTACCATCATGTTTCAAATCCACATGACTTTCTTTCTTCCATCAAACAAAAGATTATATTTTAGATACAATGGGACTGACATCATCAGTCACCATTCACTTTTAATATTTTTTAAATAATTAATTTAAAGGGATAGTTCACCCAAAAAATGTAAATGCTCTCATCATTTACTCACCCCCTTGCCATCCCAGATGTGTGTGGATTTCTTTCTTCTGCAGAACACAAAAATGTTAAGAATTTTTCAGCTCTGTTGGTCCATTTCAATGCAAGTAAATGGTGACCAAAATTTGAAGGTCTAAAAAGCACATAAAGGTAGCATAATAGTAATCCATACAACTCCATATAATAGGTGTGGGTGAGGAACTGATCAATATTTAAGTATTTTTTACTGAAAATCGGCACTTTCACATTCACATTCACATCTTTTGTTTTTAGCGTTTTGCATCCTCATGCATAAAGCCACCTACTGGGCAGGGAGGAGAACTTACAGTAAAAAAAGGACTTAAATAATGATCTGTTTCACCTATCACATTGCTTCTGAAGACATGGATTTAACAACTGGAGTCGTATGGATTACATTTATGATGCCTTACTGGCATGAGGATGAGTAAAGAATGAGAGAATTTCGATTTTTGGGTGAACTATCCATTTAATTTTGGTCTGTTCTTCACAAACCTATTGTATGGCTCCGGAAGACCTGTGAATATAGTCAAATGGACTAATTTTATGATCATATGAATGTGTTTTTTTGTCCTTTTTGGCATGACAGACCTTGAAAAAATGTCATGCAGCTCCGAAACAACAAAACAAATCCAACTTTTCTTTTCATAGATCAATATTGGATGAAGCTCTGAGCTTCAGTTGTGTCTCTCATGCAGAATCACTCATCCACTATTTCCCACGTCCCTCTTATGGATTATTTGCGCATGTAAATTAGTGAGATGTTTGGTGAAGTAATTATGGCGAAATCAATTAAGACTCAGACTAATGGAGAAGGGCAGTAACCCACTTAGCTCAGCTGTTGAAACAAAAATATCTGGAAATCTCATATTGACTTTGACAACACCAACATCTGGCCTGCTGCACGGCAACACACATTGCTCAAGAGGGAAGATGGTACGAGAGAGAGAGAGAGAGAGAGAGAGAGAGAGAGAGAGAGATGGATGGATGAATAGTGACAGAGGAAAAGAAACACGGTTTATGTGTGGTGGTGTATCAGTGATCGACCGACACTCTGATTGAGGTTCAATTCACACCTCCTGGACACTGAGATGTGTTACCTCATCTAGTCCTGTCTCTCTCCTTCACTCCCCTCTCTTTCTCTCTTACACAATATGTTTCCATCTCTCTTATTCTGACATTTTCCTTTATCCTCTCATTTCATATACTCCTGTCCATCTTTCTCTGCTAAGACAAGCATCAATCTTATTACTGCTCATATTTAGAGTTAGGGGTTTAAACAAACAACTAACCCTAAATATTAAAATTTGGCTCATAAATCATCCTGTGCTTTTTGCGCTACAGACATGAATGATACTGTAAATCAAATCTTTCTACATAATTTAAGAAAGGTGTTTTTTAAGCCGTCAGACTAATGGTTTTGCCTGATGGACAGTTCCTCAAAAAAGTAATCCACTACAAATTATTAATTACTTCTCTAAAAATTGTAATCAGATTTCAGATTACAGATGTAATCAGATTTCTCCCTTACAGGTTTCTCTTACAGATTTATCCCTGACTCTATACGTGGTGCACCCCCTTCAGCTTTTAGAAATGCAAACAAACTTCCATATAAGCATACTTCATGTTTTAAGTTCTACATGAATAATACTATTTTAGAAAAATAGATAAATAGAAACATTTTGAAAATGTGATGTACCTAAAAGTAATCACCATAACTGAAAGTCAGTAACTGTTCTCTGATTACTAGAATTTAAAATGTAATGTGTTGCACTTTTTGAATAAAAGAGTAATTAGATAACAGTATTATTTTGAGCCTCATTTCAAGTAACTAAGTCATGTCTAGGGACTAGAAAGTCATAGTGACTTGGGAGGGAGGCGTGGCAAGCAAGCAACCACCCAGAACATCCTATCATTCACATAGCAACTTGCTAAAAAAACACTGAACACTATTTCAGCAGCTACATAGCAACACCATCGGTCATTGGTTGAACCAATGTTGTTATGTCGGGCTTGTTGAGATGCTCAAAAAAACAGAACAATGTTCTGAAAGTGCAACAAAGCCACAGTGCTTCCTCTAAAATAAGTCTCTGCATTTAAAGATGGGATAAGAGAAAGTATTTAACATAAAAAAAAATCCACATCTCACCTTCAACAACCATATAGAAATAGCAGGGCAACCCAGACTGATCACACTGTGAATTCTGTGACTGGAGGTCGAAAGTACAGCACTTTAGCTGAAATCGGTTTGTGCTTACCGAAACTCAAACTGCTGCTTCCAGTTTTCAAAAGCTGGAAGTGCTGTTGAATGTATGAGCATGTGTGAGCTCAAGTTTCGAGATGAAATGTACAAACAGTGTCGCTAAAAGCAAGTATTATTAGTTGTAAATTATGTAATACGATCAGCAGAGATGCATATTTTATTAACCCTAACCTTTAACCCCAAACCTAACTCAACCATAAACCTAAACATCAGTGGAGTAAAACTGTAATATTAGAGGAAAAAAACTGCAACCTCCAAACCACGCTGACCATTGCTTATGTGAACATGATTACTTCCTGGTTTCCACGAGACCAGAACCCGTGTCTCTGTGGTTGTTTGCGCAACGGGCTATGAGTAGTACTAGAATAAAACATGTTCATGCTTGAAATAAAATCTGATAGGGGATATCTAGGGTTACCAACTTTCTACCAGCCAGATACCAAAATGTCTCAATCAGCTAAAATGTTAAAAATGGCAAAATACAGGACAAATAGAGTCCCGTATGGATTCAATACGGAATGCAATTTTATTTACGCTGTACAGTAGCTTGGTTGATTTTGGTTTAGATTTGTTATTATCTGTTTTTTTATTCTCAATGGTGCATTCGTGTGATTATCCTGGATGTCTCAACCAAGTGGAGAACATGAGATTACCTGGGTATCCATGGCAAAGCAACTACATCACATGAGCGACCACTTGGACTCCACCCTCTCCTGAAGCGTGTGATTATAGTTAAAAAAAAATACTTAATTATTTATCTTTTCTCATACTAAAAGCAATTGTATCACTTTAGAAGACATTAATTTAACAGCTGGATTAGTATTGATGTTGTATATGCTGACTGTCTGTGATTTTGGACCTTAAAAAGAGAAATCGCAATTAACTTGCATTTTAAGGACCTACTGAGATAAGACATTTTAAAGTTTTTCTTCAAATGTGTTCCGGTGGTCATACAAACCTGGGATATCATGAGGGTGAGTAGATGATGAGAGAAGTTTCATTTTTGGGTGAACTGACCCTTGAATGTCAGTGAGACCAGTATCCTGTCAGTTTCTACAATATTTTGAGGTGCTGCTGTTCCTGCACAGAGAGACTCTCATACAAAGCTCATACTCATTCAGAGCTGTAGATATGAAAGACTGAAGTTTATAAGCATTATAGATTATAGATTTTTTTTTGTAAGGGCAGCGACACGTAAAACAACTCAAAACGTACTAGAATGTACCAATTAGCAATACACAACCAAATAGAAAGTTCCGGCGTGACCATTGCTGATGATGCCATATGCCCTAGGAGTCTCTGAATGTATTTCAGAGGGACCGTCATTTGCCACCTAGATAAGTTCAGGCAGTTCAGCACTCGTTCGTGAGGCGCGCTATCATTGACACTGAGTCTAACTCCATGCCGAGAAAAGAAATGCTCTTTATCGGGAAGAGCTTGCTTTTTTCCCAGTTGACTCAAAGCCCTAAACGGCTGAGGTGCATGAGCACCAGGTCCCTGTGTGCACACAGTAACTCCCGAGAGTGTGCTAGAATCAGCTAGTCGTCAAGGTAGTTCAATATGCGTATGCCCACTTCCCTTAGTAGGGCAAGGGCAGACTCCACAACCTCCGAAGACACGGGGGATAGGGACAAGCTGAAGGGGATGCATGACAAAATGGGCTTCTGTGACAGCATCTTGAACGGGAGTCTGTGCAACACCCGGTTCAGGACTCGCAGGTCCAGGATTGGGTGCAACCCACCGCCCCTCTTGGGAACAATGAAGTAAGGGCAGTAAAAGTCGCTCTTCATCTCGGCTGGAGAGACAGGCTCTATCGCATCTTTCCGTAGAAGGATGGCGATCTCCATGCTCAGAACGGCATTGCTCTCGTTCTTCACCGGCGTGAAGAGAACGCTGTTGAACCGGGGCGGATGCCGGGTGAATTGAATCGCATCGTCAAATCGGACGGTTTTGGCCATCCATCGCGATGGGTTGGGAAGCGATAACACACGCCCAAGCTTGTGGAAGGGGAAGCAGGGAGAAGGATCATATCCGACTTCCTGGGCGTGGGGCCTCTCAGTGGGGGGAAGCAGGGAGAGCCGTGTCAGGGAGCGGGGCTCCGACCCGAGGCGGGAGCGCTGAGGGGATCCTCCAAGCAAGGATCCTACCTTGCTTCGTGCGTCCGGCACAAGGTGGGCTGGCGACTGAGGAGGAGGTCCTCTCGGGGCATTGGAGGTGTGGTTTGTGTTGTGCAGCCAGGCACGAGAAGGCGGGGGCCACGTTCGATGTGCCGGGGCTGTAATCGCCTGGTGTTCGGTGGCGCGGGGGTGGCGACTGGGAACGCTAATCTAACCTGAGGAGAGAGGAAACTGCTCTTTTCTTGACAATATGGGTACCTCAACCCATGTGGTGTGCGGCGAACAGAAAAGAAGGGAACAAAAGATTTACCTCCTGGTGGTCTGTATACCAGCTCCTGGGTTCCTGCAGTCAGCTCCTTTCTCAGGTGGCCCGTCTCAGCCCTTATAGGGGTCTTGGCGGCCGGCCGAGAAACGAGGGGCATCGCTCTCCTGCGGGGGGCTCTATGCCGCGGGCGAGTAGTAGGCTCAAGCTGAGGCGGAGCCGGCTGGGTTGCCACAGGGGGATGCCCTCGGCGAACAGACAGGGTGCACACTCTTGAGCCGCGCCGGGGCAATATGTGCTGTATGGCCTCCGTCTGTTGCTTCACCGCCGAAAACTGCTGGGCGAAGTCCTTGACGGTGTCGCCGAAGAGGCCAGCCTGGGAGATGGGGGAATTAAGGAAGTCTGCCTCCCTCATCTCAGCCAGGTTCAGCCATAGGTGGTGCTCCTGTAACATGGATGTGGAAATAGTCTGCCCGATGGCCCACACTGTGAAGTTCGTCGCTCAGAGGGCGAGATCGGTCCCTGATCGCAGTTCTTGCAGCACATCGGTATCAGAACTACCCTCATGCTGATCTCTTAGCGCCTTGGCCTGATGGACTTATAGAAGGGCCATGGCGTGCAAGGTGGAGGTGGCCTGACCGGCAGCACTGTAGGCTTTCACCACCAGAGACGATGTCGTCCTAAAGGCTTGGAAAGGGAGTGTCGGCCGATTCCGCCAGGTGGCGGCGCTCAGCGGACACAGGTGTGCCGCGATTGCCTTATCCACCTGGGGAATCGTGGCATAACCCTCGGCCGCCCCACCGTCGAGGGTATTGATGGAGTATGAGCCAAAGGATCGGGTCCGGGCAGCAAAAGGTGCCCTCCACGACCGTGGCGAGAAACCAGTCATCTATCGCGAGTGGTTGGATGACTAGAAACAAACTAGAAATTAGCCATTCCTGGGAAACACAAAAAAGACAATGCAACAGACAAGAATGCTCCCATATTTATAGCAACATGCCACAACGTGCTCTCATTACCAATACAACACAAATTTAAATATTTTATAAAGAGCGAGCTCATTTTCAATGTGAAAATAATGAGTGTCGAATTCACATCAAGTTTGCACAAACACAAGTTTTTTTTTTTTTTTTTTTTTTTTTTTTTTAAGGGGAGTGAGGTGAAAACAATGCAACAAACTAGAATGCTTCCATTAACAACAAAACAAACTAGTAGCTTTGTAGATAAGTGCCATGCAATCAAACTAATTACAATGCTTAGTAGCTTTCCTTAGCATGTCATATTTGTCAGAGAAAAGCAAAATTATATTTATTATGATAAAAACTTTCAAAAATAAATCTTTTGTTTGCATTTGATTGTGTTTGTATGTTCTGATGATAGTAACCCTCCAATAGTTTGGCATTATAAATCACTTGACATCCTGTCGATTTTTGAACCATATGGTTGAAATTTTAAATTCATGACAGTTCAAAGTACAATATACCTTTCGGAAAATGTGACGCATTACCAGTAAATCCAAGATCATAGCAAATTTCCTAAATTTTTTTCCATTTGTAGACACATTTTTATTGTTGAAACTCCAAAGACATACTAATTCAGAATTAACTATGGAAATTGCTTTGATATCTATAGATAGTGAGACAGTATCCATAGTTAGATGCCATTGTTATTTATTGAATCCCTTATATATATATAGGGGATTCAATAAGCCATGACAGTTTTTAAATCAAACAAAAACTGCATTGCTGCAAAGCACGCAAGTGGTGCATTTTAGCATCTGAGCAGTTATTAACAGCTTAGGAGCCAAGATAAGCGACAGGATGTGCTTTTTTTAAAGGAAGCGCACTCATACAAAGTAAGCCGTCAGCGTTAAAACATTCTTTTACAGAAAATGATAATGAGGAAATTCTTTTATTAGGCAAAAAGTGGAGGCATGCTTTACATATACACTCTCAGGGGAGAAAAGATCAAAGAGAATATCTTCACATACAAAGCTAAAGAATGTCCTCTCATAAAAATAAATTGTACACTGGAATGGCAGGAATCCACTGATGAGAGGGAGAGAGCGAGAGAGAGAGACAGAGAGAGAGAGAAGGGAAGAAAAAGAGTGAAAAAGAAAGAGAGAGAGGGAAAGAAAGAAAGAAAGAGAGAGAGGTTCCTAAGAAGGTCAATCCCAGAAATAAATGGCACATTCTTTTAAGCTGTATTTCCGCAGCTAAGATTACATTTTTACTTCACTGATGGTTAGGTTTAGGGTTTACTGTATTAAATCATTTACAACTAAAAATACAGCTCACTTTAAGCACCACTCTGTGGACATTTCACCCAGAATCTTGAGCTCACAATTGCCCATCTGTTCACAACACTTCCACTAGGGGCAGTGGCTCAATTTTCGGTAAGCACAGCTGAAGAACTTTTTACCTGTTTTTACCAAATTCACAGTGCGATCATGTCGGTCAGTTAACTGTCTCACACTGACAAAAATGTTAATCAGTATTTTTGTCTTGTTTTCCAGTAAAAATAACTTAACATAAATCTACTAGCAGATGTAGTAAAATCACAATAAAATGTCAGGTATTTGAATTCTAATAATTGCTATTTGATTAAGCATCACAGCATAATTACACTGCACATGTGCAGCACTGTGAAGCAACGTATGACCACACACTCTGTATTGTGAGTGCATGCCAGAGAACAATAATGCACATCATGGTTGATGTGATACTGACTTTAGATGCTTTCTTAAATATGTGTTGTTAACCAGGGAAGTGGAACAGCAGAGCAGGCAACATGCATCATTACATGCAAACTAGTTTTAAGTGTGAAATTGGCTGTAGTAACTTTAATGATTAAAAAGAAAACAACTTTGTCATGGATGATTACTTAGATGACAATAAATGTGTTTTACAAGGCGTATGTTCAAAAAGCATCAAATCACTGAGTTTACAAGCCCACCTATAGCATGCATCCAGCTAATAAGTACGTATGACATATTTCTGACCAAATACACCCCCGTGTCTGTAAATATAGCTCTTTTCATAGTCAGCAGTAGCACAAACAAGACTTCTATGTGCGTAATGTAACTACAGAAAGTGCGTCAGAACAGACAAAGCAGCATGTGTGAGCAAGTCTATTATTTGTATTGTTTTGTAGGTAGAAGATACATACATACAGGTGAAACTCGAAAAATTAGAATATCGTGCAAAAGTTCATTAATTTCAGTAATTCAACTTAAAAGGTGAAACTAATATATTATATAGACTCATTACAAGCAAAGTAAGATATTTCAAGACTTTATTTGATATAATTTTTATGATTATGGCTTACAGCTTATGAAAACCCCAAATTCAGAATCTCAGAAAATTCGAATATTACATGAAATCAATAAAAAAAAGGATTTTAAATACAGAAATGTCGGCCCTCTGAAAAGAGGGCCCCCCTTTTGCATTAATTACTGCCTCAATGCGGCGTGGCATGGATGCTATCAGCCTGTGGCACTGCTGAGGTGTTATGGAAGACCAAGATGCTTCAATAGCGGCCTTCAGCTCTTCTGCATTGTTTGGTCTCATGTCTCTCATCTTTCTCTTGGCAATGCCCCATAGATTCTCTATGGGGTTCAGGTCAGGTGAGTTTGCTGGCCAATCAAGCACAGTAATACCATGGTCATGGAACCAGGTTTTGGTACTTTTGGCAGTGTGGGCAGGTGCCAAGTCCTGCTGGAAAATGAAGTCAGCATCTCCATAAAGCTTGTCTGCTGAAGGAAGCATGAAGTGCTCTAAAATGTCCCGGTAGACGGCTGCGTTGACTCTGGACTTAATAAAGCACAGTGGACCAACAGCAGCCGATGACATGGCTCCCCAAACCAACACAGACTGTGGAAACTTCACACTGGACTTCAAGCATCTTGGATTGTGTGCCTCTCCATTCTTCCTCCAGACTCTGGGACCTTGGTTTCCAAATGAGATGCAAAATTTGCTCTCATCAGAAAAGAGGACTTTGGACCACTGAGCAACAGACCAGTTCTTTTTTCTTTAGCCCAGGTAAGACGTTTGACATTTGAAGCCCATGTCCAGGACCCGTCTGTGTGTGGTGGCTCTTGATGCAGTAACTCCAGCCTCAGTCCACTCCTTGTGAAGCTCCCCCACACGTTTGAATGGCCTTTTCCTGACAATCCTCTCCAGGCTACGGTCATCCCTGCTGCTTGTGCACCTTTTTCTTCCACACTTTTCCCTTCCACTTAACTTTCTATTAATGTGCTTTGATACAGCACTTTGGGAACATCCAACTTCTTTTGCAATTACCTTTTGAGGCTTTCCCTCCTTGTGGAGGGTGTCAATGATGGTTTTCTGCACAACTGTCAGGTCAGCAGTCTTCCCCATGATTGTGAATTCAACTGAACCAGACTGAGAGACCATTTAAAGGCTCAGGAACCCTTTGCAGGTATTTAGCTGATTAGAGTGTGACACTTTGAGCCTACAATACTGAACCTTTTCACAATATTCTAATTTTCTGAGATTCTGAATTTGGGGTTTTCATAAGCTGTAAGCCATAATCATCAAAATTATATCAAATAAAGTCTTGAAATATCTTACTTTGCTTGTAATGAGTCTATATAATATATTAGTTTCACCTTTTAAGTTGAATTACTGAAATTAATGAACTTTTGCACGATATTCTAATTTTTCAAGTTTCACCTGTACATACAAACACACACAGCTTTTAAAGTCACATCGAGTAGCCAACTAGGTTCACATAGGTTAGATTTCCAGGTAACAATGATCAGTTGACTAAAACTGTGACAACTTCTATACAAACCTATTGAACATCACAATGATTTAGTTTTTTTGATCAGAGCTACATATAGAGTGCAGAAAAGCAAATGTGTTCTCTGAAGATTTCAGAGAACAAATCCTACAAATATCATCCTTGTTATATGACAGTCAATGCGGTGTAATCCATTAGACACAAGCTGTTCATGTGATGAATTGGCATGTGCAGATGCCATTCAAATTCATTATTTCTTGATGGAATATTCTTTGTGACAGCTTTATTTTAACACAACTGCATGCCTAAACTGCTGCTACAATATATATTAATAAGTGGTGTTTGCTAAGGCAATCATCTCTATTAATATTATACTTTTTTATTTTTAGGGGTTAGTTGTGCCAATTTTGTGCATGATATTTAAGCGCAAAAACCTTCGTCTTTTGTACTGATCACAAGCAAGCACAATTTTGTTTATAAATGACTTAAATAGTTAAGATGCAGTGCTATTTCAGCGCTGATTGCACCTGCTTAGAGGAATATTCTGGGTTAAAAACAAGTAAAGCTCAACCGACAACAGTTGTCACATAATGTTGAGTACCACAAAAATGTATTTTGACTTTGTTTACCTTTTAAAAAATTAAATAAAATCACAGTTACAGTGGAGGTGAATGGGGCCAATCCATAACGTTACAATACTAACTGGTTCAATTCAAGATGTAGAAAAATGTGTGTTAACATGCTTTTAGTGTGGTAAAATCTCTTAATAACCTTTTCTGTGTAAAGTTATAGCCTTTTAGAATTTCATTGTCATGACTATGAAATGCCAAAAATAATAAAACCCTAAAATGACAGTAAAAACCAAGATTTAAAAAACTTTACAGAGTTTCAACAGAAGGACTAATGTGTTTTTTTGTATTATTATTATTATTATTATTATAAGCTTAACATTTCTGCCTTTTAACCCTCAAAACATTGGCCCCATTCACCTCCATTTTAAGAGCCTCACTGAATCTTTGATACGTGCTTTTTCTTAAAAAAAAAAAGAAAGAAAAAAGAAAGAAGACTGGTTATCAGTATTTTGCCACAAATGTTGTCGATTGAGCTTATCTTGTACTAAACCTGAAATATTCCTTTAAACTATATTGCTGATGGTTAGTGAATAAGACACATTTTTTCACTGCCACACGCAAACGTGCGACAACTATTTATTCCTCACCCTTAGTGTTGCACAGCAGGGATTTTGAAGCTTTAGCCAGGTCTCATTTTATAATATGAAAATAACAAACACTATATGAAAAACTGAACAATCACCAGCCAACCGTTGTTACAACCAATGCAAAGAAGCTAATGTTTCCTGTGTAGAATAACTTCCAAGGAGAAGAAGGAGGAAAGAATAACACATGATTTGTCTATGGAGAGGGTGAAAAAGAGGAATGGAGATCCCACAGGCTCAGCTGTTAAACACACTAAAAGCTGAAACAATGATAGAGAGAAGAAATAAACTCACTGTATATCATAGTTACTGTGCTCATATTACTTTCACAGGCAAGAGAATCAGTTTCACAGAGTGGCATCATGGGATACAATCAGCTTGACTCAGAAAGAGAGGAGTGACCAAGAAGAGGAATGCAGGAAGACAGATTGTCACGTTTAAATGTGTTTTTTGTTCATGTTTTGTTTTCATGCCTTTCATTTTGATATAAGTTTACTTCCTGTCCCTGTTTTTGATCATGTGTCCTTGTCATGTGATTTTCTGTTTCCCCTCATTTGTTCCTGTTATTGTGTGTATCAGGGGCACATTCATCCCCGACAAAACGTAGCAAAAAGTTTATTTAAATGGAAACAGTGGTGCGTTGAACACCCTGTTGTGTTACTCAAGCGTTGCAACTATGGCAGCTGAGAAGGCAATTCTTTGCGTTCTTTTCGAAGAACACTCGGAGCCTGATGAAATTGGTTTAAATACGTGTTTAATACCACAAATTATGCTCAATGTTACAGTCACTGCCCTTGCCATCCAGAATAGCAGAGAACATCCCAATCCAGTGAAGGGATATGTGGAAACTGTGTTTCCTAATCATGGTGATCCAACATTTCTCTCGTATTTTAGGATGACAACTCACTGGATTGGGATGTTCTCTACTATTCTGGATGGCAAGGGCAGTGTCTTCAATTCTAATGTCTTCAATTGTTGCACACACCACGCTGCAGTGGACACATTTTTAAAGCACTTTAGTTGGCACACTGACATCGCTGCTGATTGGTAACACCTCTGACACACCCACTGTAAGAGCCACCTGTAAGTCTCCCATGTGTTCTATGTTTATGGTTTCATTCATAATATTCACTGCACTCGGATTGTAGGTGGTGGGCGTGTCCACCGGGGCTTGGGCGGAAGTGATAGTGGTCTATTTGTTTGCTTCACCTGTGCACCTGAGGACAATGGGGCTTTGACAGAGAGAGGGAGTGAGCCTGGGAGCGAACACTTTCTGTTGACCGCACTCGTGCACTTTCACAGCAATCTTCATGACGTTGTACCTTTAAAGGTGGGGTATGTGATTTTCTTTTTTGACCATTTTTTCAAAATAACTTGAAATCCTATTCCTAACCCACTTACTGGCTGTAAATTAGAAGCACTGAAATGAAAATTAAGCAATTTAATCATCTGTGGAACGGGCAGGACTCGAAAAACTCCAGCCAATCATTTTCAAGACCATCTAGAATCATTGGACAGAAAATGTGTCAATCAAACGGTCGTACCATGCCCCCTCCCCACCACCCTGGCTAGCGTGTCCCGTTCGATGCGCATACTCAAAGCTCGTGACCCAGTAACAGGAAGCGATTGTATTTATGTATGGAGAATAGAGCTTTTATAGTGCTAGTGGGGTTGTTCCACATTTCTATGAATCCTGTTTTGAATAGAAGACCGCTGTACAGGCGCCAGGGCTGGCTATGTTCTTTTTTTTTACAGTTATGAGAAAATCAGCTCTACACCTTTCAAGAGTGGTATGCGAACCCCTCCTCCTGCTGTGTCAACAATTTGCTCTGAAAAATTGTCTGACAGGTGAATGCACTGTTTGACTAGTGAGTCTAGAACACTGCTAGAACACTGCGCATCTGAGTTTTCGCTCGTGCATGATTGCGCGTCCATGTTTTTCGAATGGGTGGAGTCAGGGCCAGCGTTGGAGGAGAGAAGGTAGGACCTTAGAGTTGTGTATTTTCAAAATCTAGCGGCCGTTTTGCAAATCACATACCCCACCTTTAAGTGTTGAAGTGAAATAAATGCTGGAAGTCAGACAGTTGAGTGGAAATGAGTTTTTGCGCGTCGCAGTGTTTTCAGTCTCTCAGTGTTTAGTCCCTCGCGGCTGCAACTTTTGTTTTTGCGTTGTCTACAGCCGCTACAATTAGTCAACAGAAAGGTTTTAAACCAGAGTGTTGTTCTACGGAAACGAGCTGTTCAACAAGGATTCCACGGATCGCAACGGGACGCTTTGGATATCAGAGGAAACACGGAAATATTTGTGGCACCGCTGTATTGGATGGCAGTTTATTCATTACCGCTCGGAGGATAAAGACCGGCGCGATTGATACAGCAACGGAAGCGGTATGTAACTTTTCCATTTAAGCTGTGCAAGTTGTTTGTCTGAACACAGTGTAAATAGGTTACTGCCGCTCGTCCATAGGGGACGCATTGTTGCTTGCTGGTGTTTATTGTTGGTCTTTGGATGTGGTTTATGACGCTAGCGGTTGATTGATTGATGGATTGATGTACTGAACGGTGTGGATTCTTGGATGATTTGATCAACAAGTGGATCAAAATAAAATTCAGACGTCAATGGTTCAGAGATGGATGAACAAAAGAGAGAAATCAAACTCACTGCCAAGGCCTTGGTGAATAAAATTGAAACACTACAAAAGGAACGTAGAAAAAATGTTCATAAAATTAAAAGTCTAATACAGACAATAAAGGATCTCATGCAAAAGATGATAATGCCCCACAAGTGCGATCCCATCTTGAGAAAATGAGTCAAATGGTGGATCGAAACTACTATGTTACATGAGTCTGTGATTCCCATGCTTCCTGAAGAGGAACAAGAAAAACAAAAGGAATGGTTTGTGAATGTACTAAAATGCCACAATGGATTTATGGAGGATGCAAAAGGATGGCTTTCTGAAATGGGGAGACAAACAAGCCGTACTGTTGCTCATGTTGTCACAAATGATGCTCCCATATTTGTATCGCAAAAGGAATCAATGCACAAGTTGGACTGAACCTCATAATGATAATGAGTCTGATGTTTCAAATCACTCTGGGCAAAATGTTCAAGCCTCTGTTATACAAGATGAAATTAAACCAAGTGATAGTGTGTCAAACATAGGAAGTAAATGTTCGAATATTAAGCAGAGCTCGGCTGGAAAAAGGTCCAGTGTCTCAATAACATCATCAGCACGCATTAAAGCAGAGGCAGATATGGCTGCTCTCATTGTAAGACAAAGATTATTGAAGGACAAACATGCATTAGAAGAACAAGAGGAGCAGCTAAGGAAAAACGGGAAGAGTTTGAACTTGAAGTGGAAATAGCCGCATCAGTGGCCAAAGTGAATGTGCTGAGAGGCTCAGGAGGGTCTCGTGCTTCAAGTCATCCATCTGTGAAGTCTAATGGCATGAATTCTTATCTAGAAAGGGGACAAAGAAAAACCAAAACACTTAATGCTGAGGCAAAAGCATTTGTGCCTGAAACGAATATTCCAATACTTGGACAGCCCAATCCACATTTTTTGGGTACAAAAACTCAAGTGGAAAATGTTATTCAACCATCACAACCTCAACCCACATCGTCTAGATGTCCAGAAGTCACGGGACATCAAGATACAGTACAATCACGTCCACTGTTTCAGCACAGGAGTCATCAATTGGCAACACAGGTGACAAGCAGCAGTGATCAAAGTCAAATAATTACGGTTTTGGAAAAACAAAATGAAATAACTGCTTTATTGGTTCAGCAACAATCTCTTTCATTTCTGCCTAAAAGAGACATTCAGGTTTTTGATGGTGATCCTTTGCAATATCACACCTTCAAGAGGGCTTTTGAACACAGCATCGAAGAGAAGGCTGACAATCCTAAAGACTGCTTGTACTTCCTTGAACAGTACACCAGGGGCAGCCAAGGGATCTTGTCAGAAGCTGTCAACATATGGCACATGATAGAGGATATGCCAAGGCTAAGGCTTTGCTACAAGAGCATTTTGGTAATGCACAGAAAATTACTTCAGCCTACATGGATAAGGCTCTTTCATGGACACCAATAAAATCTGAAGATGTGAAATCTTTACAGGCATACAGTCTTTTTCTACGAGGGTGTTGTAACGCCATGGAAGATGTTGAATATATGGAAGAGTTGAACATGCCTACCACTATGCTGACCATCGTAAAAAGTTGCCCTACAAATATAGGGACAGATGGAGAACTGTGGCTTGTGAGTTGCAGGAAAGGAGAGGCCGGAGAGCCACATTTACAGATATTGTCGAGCTTCGTTGAAAGACAAGTGAAGATTGCAAGTGATCCGCTATTCGGGATATACAGGATACACCATCAACAACAGCAATCAAGGACGCTAAGGAAGTCTAGGTTTGAGCCTCGTTCTAGAGCCAAGGGGAGTAGCTTTGCTACCACCATTGCAACAGTGGAAAGGAAAGTTGAATATGGAACAAATTTAAAAGAGGGAAGGTCAGCTGGTATGAAGGCTTGTATGTTTTGTGGAGGTGAGCACACATTGGATCTGTGCCGCCAGTTGGACAAGAGGGTGCATAATGAGAAGATTACTTTCTTAAAGGAACATGGTGTGTGTTTTGGCTGTTTGTGCATTGGGCACATGAGCCGAGACTGTAGGAAGCACCTCTCATGCAAAGTATTCAGTTTGAAGCACCCTACTGTACTCCACATTTATCCAAAAGAGAAAGAAATTAATTTGATGCAAACCAAAGGAGAATCTGAGACCGCAGTGGGTAGTGCTCTGATCTCTGTTCAATCCAGTGGTCTCACTGGGGCCGGTGACCCAGACTGTACACTCTCCATAGTTCCAGTTCAAGTGAAACCTAGGAAAGGGCATAAGGTGTTGATTACCTATGCCTTCCTGGATCCTGGGAGCTCAGCGTCATTCTGCACAGAGCGGCTGATGAACAAGCTGAATGTCAGGGGACGAAGAACTGGTATTCTCCTTCGGACTATGGGTCAGGAGAAGGTCGTTGGAAGCCATATTGTTTCAGATTTGGAAGTGGCTGAATTAGACAGTGATTGTTTTTGTGAACTACCTGATATTTACACGCAGAAAAACATGCCAGTTCATCGAGGCAACATTCCTCGTCAGAAAGACCTCCAACGATGGCCACATCTGAAACATGTCCAGATAAGGGAGATTGATTCAGATATTGACCTGCTGATAGGAACCAACGTCCCCAGAGCACTGGAGCCATGGCAAGTTATTCGAAGCAAGGAGGGGGCCCATACGCAGTCAAAACGATGCTGGGCTGGACTGTAAATGGACCTCTTATAGGCTGATGAAAGTAGAGAAACTATTTGTGGACAGTTAGATGTCACTGTCAATAGGATCTCTATTGCAAACCTCAACGATCTGTGGAAGCAGCAGCTGAAGGTAGATTTTCCTGAATGTAGTCAGGATGAGCAGATGGGGTTATCAAGAGAAGACTGTCAGTTCATGGAGTATGTTACAAAATCTGCTAAATTGGTGGATGGCCATTATAGTATTGGCTTACCTTTAAGAAAAAGGATGTAAACATGCCAAACAATAGAAAAGTTGCCGAACAGCGTGCTATGAGCCTCACAAGGAGGTTTGAAAAGGATGCTCCATTTCATGCTGATTACACGGCATTTATGAATGACATGATCTCCAAGGGCTATGCAGAGAAGGTACCAACCGAGAATCTGGATCGGAGCGACGGCAGGGTATGGTATATACCACACCATGGTGTATATCACCCGAAGAAAGGAAAGATCAGGGTCGTATTTGACTGTAGAGCTACATTCCAGGGAACATCTTTGAACGTTCAGCTCCTACAGGGACCCGATCTTACCAGCATGCTAATTGGAGTCATGACCAGATTCAGAAAGGAGCCTGTTGTACTCATGGCAGACATCGAGGCTATGTTTCACCAAGTCAGAGTACCAGCTGAGGATTCAGATCTGTTGAGGTTTCTCTGGTGGCCGGATGGTGACCATAAGCAGAGCCTAGTGGAGCACAGAATGGTTGCGCATCTGTTCGGAGCCACATCTTCGCCAAGTTGTGCAAGCTTTGCTCTCAGAAAGTGTGCGGAAGATAATATATGGGTGTCTGGACCTCAGTTCCTTGTTGGGCCTGAAGAGGGGTGGCCTAAAACCCCCGATGGCTCTGTGAGAATTCCACCAGATGACCCTGAGGTCAAGATGGGCTTGATTGTGAATGCTGTGCAGGCTGAAGAGAGGATCGATGCAGTCACTCGCTTGATTAACTACTTCTCCTCTTGGATCCGTCTGAAGAAGATGGTTGGTTGGATCCTTAAGCTGAAGAGTCTACTACTGTACTTCAGTCAGAAGAGGAAGCAACTGAGTGTGACTCTTGCTCATTCTGGCTTGGATAAGGACCAACAGGGAAAAGAAATAGAAAAGGAGATGCAGAGTATCAAGGCTAAGACTTGCAGTGGTCTTCTTTCAGTTGAGGAACTTAGAAAAGCTGAGATGGAGATTATTAAATTTTGTCAGAGAAGGAGGTTTCCTGGAGAATTCAACAGTTTGCGAAAGGGCTGAAAGTGTGAAAAGGACTAGTCACATTCACAAACTCAACCCAATACTTGAAGATGGTATTCTGAGAGTTGGAGGACGACTAAGCAGAGCAGCTATGCCGGAAGAAGCTAAGCATCCTGCCATATTGGCAAAAGATTTACACATTTCTGACATAATTCTTCAGCACATACATCAAGAGGTGGGGCACAGTGGTCGTAACCACATGCTAGCTAGCCTGCGCCAAAGATATTGGATCCCTGGGGTTAGTGTGGCTATAAGGAAAACCCTGTCTAAATGTATTGTCTGTCGACGACTGCATGCTGCTCCAGGCCAACAGCAGATGGCAGATTTACCTCAGGACAGAGTTTCTCCAGATGAACCTCCATTCACTCGGGTTGGAGTTGATTACTTGGACCTTTTGAAGTTAAGCTGAGGAAGGAGTACATTGAAGAGGTATGGGGTTCTCTTCACATGCCTCTCCATAAGAGCGATCCACATCGAAGTTGCATCGCCCTTGGACACAGATTCCTTTATTAATGCTCTTCGACGCTTTACAGCAAGACGTGGACAAGTATTGGAACTGCGCTCAGACAATGGAACCAACTTTGTCGGTGCAGAGAGAGAATTGAGAGAGGCAATGGAAGGTTGGAATCATGCTCTAATTAACAGCACCCTCCTTCAGAAAGGAATTAAGTGGGTTTTCAATCCCCCACAGGATCACATCATGGAGGGGTTTGGGAAAGGTTGATAAGGTCTGTGAGGAAGGTCTTGAATTCCACCCTGAAGTTGCAGACCCTTGATGAGGAGAGTCTTCACACAGTTCTCTGTGAAGCAGAAGCTATTATCAACAGCCGTCCTATTACCAAGGCATCCACTGATCCCAATGACTTGGAACCACTAACCCCTAACCATCTGTTGCTGCTTAAGATTATGCCATCTTTGCCACCGGGTCAGTTCAAAAGGAGGACATCTACGCTCGTCGCAGATGGAAACAAGTTCAGTATATATCTGACTTGTTTTGGAAACGTTGGATTAAGGAATACTTGCCTCTTCTTCAGGAGCGCCAGAAGTGGTCTGGTGTCAAGCGCAACTTCCTTACTGGAGATATTGTACTCATAGTTGACTGACTCAGCACCTCGTAACTCATGGCTTACAGGAAGGATTGTGCAAACTATCTCTGACAGAAGAGGACTTGTTCGTCAAGTGCTAATTAGGACGAAGACCAGTTATTTGGACAGGCCTATTACCAAGATTTGCCTTCTACAGGAAGCAGAGGAGTCATGAGGATATCCAGCTGACCTTTGAACTTCTTAGACTTTGACTTTAACCTTGACACTGTTATACTGGACCTTTTTTCTTTACATGACTGACTAAGTGATTGTGAAGATCACTCTTACAAAGACAAAGGACTCTGTCTCTTTCTTTTGTTTGGTCTAAAGAAGAAAGGATACTTTCAAAAAGACTGTCTTATCCTGAAGAAAAGAAAAAAAGATATATTGTTGATCTCCTACATAATGTGCAGTTGTATAATTATTGTGTTAAAATAATTAGGGGCCGGAATGTAAGAGCCACCTGTAAGTCTCCCATGTGTTCTATGTTTATGGTTTCATTCATAATATTCACTGCACTTCGGATTGTAGGTGGTGGGCGTGTCCACCGGGGCTTGGGCGGAAGTGATAGTGGTCTATTTGTTTGCTTCACCTGTGCACCTGAGGACAATGGGGCTTTGACAGAGAGAGGGAGTGAGCCTGGGAGCGTAACACTTTCTGTTGACCGCGACTCAAGCACTTTCACAGCAATCTTCATGACGTTGTACCTTTAAGTGTTGAAGTGAAATAAATGCTGGAAGTCAGACAGTTGAGTGGAAATGAGTTTTTGCGCGTCGCAGTGTTTTCAGTCTCTCAGTGTTTAGTCCCTCGCGGCTGCAACTTTTGTTTTTGCGTTGTCTACAGCCGCTACACCCACCAAATGAGAGAAAAAGTACCTCAAACACCGTTTCGAGGAAACATGTCGTTCAACCCGGAAACCATAGCAAAGTGGTGCACACCGTTTTGAGATTGAACGTGCCCCTGGTTTCATGTGTCTTGTTATCTTATTAACAGTTCCGTTTTATTATTGGTTCCTGTTTATTAGTCTTGCTATCATGTTCATTAGTTTAGTCTCATCATTGGTTGTCTATGTCATGTGATTATCCTTGTCCATGTATTTAAGCCCTCATGTTTGCCATTGTCTTTTGTCAAGTAGTGTAGTTGAGTAACACTCTGTAACTCTTGTTCATGGTCTTGATATTGTTCATATTCTTATTCATAGCTCTCATTTCATGTTCTCGTTCATGGTTTCATTTAGTAGTTTATTCAAGTTGCAGTCAAGTTAAGTCTAGTCTATTTTGTTTCATGTTTTGGATTTCCACGTCTTGTAAATAAACTGCAATTGGGTTCTTCACATCCTCGTTGTCCTCGTCTCGTTCTGTTTTCAGATGCTAACCCAGGTGTGTCGTCATACACACCTGGGATGGCATGAGGGTGAGTAAAAGATTTGAGAATTTGCTAACTAAAGATTTGATGTTAGAGATTACCTCAAATTTTTTGAGCTCTGCTAAATTATGGTTTACCGTTGAACCTCTAATATTCCTTTAATGTAAAGCAAAGAATTACTGTAATACAATAATGAAAATCAACTTTTTTCTGTAATGAATGAAAAGGTAAGAGAGGTGGAGCTAATCACAGAATTTAGTAAAAACAAACCCAAAATGTCAAGAAATACAGGAAACTCAATAAACTGGAAACAAAAAACCACTACAGCCTATAAAGAAAGAAAATTGACAATGAATGCAAGGGAAAACGGAGTAAATGTCAGGATCAGAGTGTACGGAGTGAGAGGCTCATGACCCAAACACAAAGTAAAAAATAATGGGTTTATTTTATACAACAAAAAGGGAAAAAACAAACCAAAACGCCCACGAGGGGGAAAAAACAAACATAAATTACCCCATAGGGAAAAAAGGTATACAGGCTGGGGCAGAGGGTAATGGGTAAACGGGACCAACCAGGCCGACAGAATGAGGGAAGGTAATCCACACCGACTGGAATAAGACTCAAGACCGACTGAACACAGAAGACTGGAAAAAAGACAAACTGGACAGCAAACAAGAGGAGACTAAAATAGGGAGATAAATCAACAGGTTAACAAGACAGGGCAGGTGTGACTAATAAACTAATAATGAGCAAGCAAGGATGGGGGGTATGATGTAAGACAGAGAGACACGTGGCGATACAGAAACAAAACAAAGCCACGTGCTCTCACCAGAGGCAGAGCCAGGAGTTTTTCACAGGGGTGGCCGGCAGGGGCCAGCGATCAGTCTGTGGTGGCACAGAAATTTTCGGGCAGTACATGTTAAGTCTTCTGCTCAAAAATGGCAATTGCAAGTTGGCCTCCCCAAGCAACACCCTAGCTCCGCCACTGGCTCTCACAAGACAACAAAACACTTGAATGGCATGGGCGCACATAGCCAAGACAATAAGGCAATATACGACCATGCCAACTAACAAACAAGATGAGAATGCATAGCAACAGCAAACAACGTGATGCCACGCATCCTCACATTAAATAAAACCTGAGGAAAACGCCACACGATGCATGCAACAGGCGACAAAGATAGGACACCTGTGCGAGAGATTGGCCTCACACACTCCCAACACCTTAGACCCAAGTGAACGAACCTCAGCACAACATGAAGACAGCTCACGACCCGGGTGTAACGTTTGGGGCCCAAGGAGTGGAAGAGAGGAGATGCAGGAGTAGAATCTTTGAGACTTTTTATTATACAAACTGGAGTAGAACAAACACTGGTGTGGAAAGAAACGCTGGACTGGAAACAAACAATAAATCTTAACATCAAACATTACAATGTAAAGCAGACATGTTTACTCACACGACCCTCCACTGCAGCACTGCTGAACATGATGTGAGTCACGCATTGAGCAACTCGTGATGATAGGTGGTCGTGTGAAGGGTTTGTCCGGACTGCACGCTTCTGCTGACTAGTACTGTTTAGTAAAATTTTAGATCTGGTATGAAGCTGCGAAGGACTTCAACATGTCGATAATTAATTCTCCTGTCTCTTGCTGTCGCTCGTGTGTGAGTAGGTGCAGATTTAGTGATTTGGGGAAAGTTTTATGGAATAAAAGAAAATATTCTAGCACTGACTAAGGATACATGGACACCAGAAAGCAGCTTATTGCGAGAAAGCGGGTTACTGCAAGAAAACAGCGTTCCCGTTTACATGCACTGTTTAGGTGGTGTACATTACTCTATACATGTGACTCGGTCAGAAAGCAGCTTTCTCCAATGCAATGTAATTTTCCTGCAATGCTTGTGCAAATTTCCTGCAATACTTGTGCAAATTGTGCTATTTTACTCTCTGTTGATTTGCTTATTGCAGAGTTATTAATAATGTCTGACAACACATTATAAAAACACTCTCTGGCTACTATGAACTACAATACAGTATATACCACTACAATACCTTTTTTCTGTCTCACTCTCCCTCTTTCTTAATGCACTTTTCCTCCATCAACTTGACCTTGAATTAACTATATCCAAATTATAATTATAATAAAAGATGATGTACACATTTCCAGAAAGCTTTGATCAACTTTTACATTTGAAAATGTGAAAAAGATTTTTATATTTATGCTGCTAAATAGGGCATTATTTACAAGTGTCAATGCCCAGATCATAATCATCATCAACACTGTGTATTGGTGACTATAAGTGAGTGCTTTGCTCCTGGAAGCGGTGGTAGTGCAGGTAGTGCAGAATATCCGTTTGGAAAGATATTGATAGGACAGGGCTCTTCAACTACTTGCTTGCGGGAGCTAGATTATCGAGATAAAAACTAGCAGGGGACAAAAAAAAAATCAGTATTCATGTTACTTAAAAAAACACATTTAATACTGTGCATTTATTCATATTAAAATAGTCACTGGGTATACTGCATATTGAATTATATTTCTTTAAGGTCTGGCCTTAAATTCCTTCATAAGATCTGGCTGAAAAACAAACAGGACTTATACTATTAACTAACAAAACATTTTTGATCAACTACTATACAGGTCCTTCTCAAAAAATTAGCATATTGTGATAAAGGTCATTATTTTCCATAATGTAATGATAAAAATTAAACTTTCATATATTTTAGATTCATTGCACACCAACTGAAATATTTCAGGTCTTTTATTGTTTTAATACTGATGATTTTGGCATACAGCTCATGAAAACCCAAAATTCCTATCTCAAAAAATTAGCATATTTCATCCGACCAATAAAAGAAGTGTTTTTAATACCAAAAAATTCAACCTTCAAATAATTATGTCTAGTTATGCACTCAATACTTGGTCGGGAATCCTTTTGCAGAAATGACTGCTTCAATGCGGCGTGGCATGGAGGCAATCAGCCTGTGGCACTGCTGAGGTGTTATGGAGGCCCAGGATGCTTCGATAGCGGCCTTAAGCTCATCCAGAATGTTGGGTCTTGCGTCTCTCAACTTTCTCTTCACAATATCCCACAGATTCTCTATGGGGTTCAGGTCAGGAGAGTTGGCAGGCCAATTGAGCACAGTAATACCATGGTCAGTAAACCATTTACCAGTGGTTTTGGCACTGTGAGCAGGTGCCAGGTCGTGCTGAAAAATGAAATCTTCATCTCCATAAAGCTTTTCAGCAGATGGAAGCATGAAGTGCTCCAAAATCTCCTGATAGCTAGCTGCATTGACCCTGCCCTTGATAAAACACAGTGGACCAACACCAGCAGCTGACATGGCACCCCAGACCATCACTGACTGTGGGTACTTGACACTGGACTTCAGGCATTTTGGCATTTCCTTCTCCCCAGTCTTCCTCCAGACTCTGGCACCTTGATTTCGAATGACATGCAAAATTTGCTTTCATCCGAAAAAAGTACTTTGGACCACTGAGCAACAGTCCAGTGCTGCTTCTCTGTAGCCCAGGTCAGGCGCTTCTGCTGCTGTTTCTGGTTCAAAAGTGGCTTGACCTGGGGAATGCGGGGATGTTTCTACTCCAGACTCAGTCCACTGCTTCCGCAGGTCCCCCAAGGTCTGGAATCGGTCCTTCTCCACAATCTTCCTCAGGGTCCGGTCACCTCTTCTCGTTGTGCAGCGTTTTTTGCCACACTTTTTCCTTCCCACAGACTTCCCACTGAGGTGCCTTGATACAGCACCCTGGGAACAGCCTATTTGTTCAGAAATTTCTTTCTGTGTCTTACTCTCTTGCTTGAGGGTGTTAATGATGGCCTTCTGGACAGCAGTCAGGTTGGCAGTCTTACCTATGATTGCGGTTTTGAGTAATGAAACAGGCTGGGAGTTTTTAAAAGCCTCAGGAATCTTTTGCAGGTGTTTAGAGTTAATTAGTTGATTCAGATGATTAGGTTAATAGCTTGTTTAGAGACCCTTTTCATGATATGCTAATTTTTTGAGATAGGAATTTTGGGTTTTCATGAGCTGTATGCCAAAATCATCAGTATTAAAACAATAAAAGACCTGAAATATTTCAGTTGGTGTGCAATGAATCTAAAATATATGAAAGTTTAATTTTTATCATTACATTATGGAAAATAATGACCTTTATCACAATATGCTAATTTTTTGAGAAGGACCTGTATATATATAACTAAATATGATTTTAACATGTTAGGGCTACTGTTTACAAATGATTAAAACTGAGGAGAAACATTTAGATCTGCAAATGCCTTCTCACATTATCAACCCACAAATGAAAACAATCATCATAAAGTGATGTCATATTTAATTAAGAATGCATTAAAATTTGTCTTTTTGGAAAAAAGAGATAAAATGTCTGTTCTTCCATTTTATCATCTTATTCAGTGAAGAAAAAAATAGTCCTGCAAATTTTTTGAATTTGCACACAATAGCTAGTGTAGAAGTCAGATTTCTTGTAGGTAATCAATGGCAAAAGAAGAAAACATTGATGAAAAGAAAAAAAGATTGAGTTGATGCTGTTTGTGATTGAGCTGGCTGACTCACAGCTCTATGTAGAACCAAATATAACAGGATATTTTCAGGTTCATTATCAAAATATAATTTTTTCCAAGCCCTGCAGACCCTGAACAGACGAGACATGATCGTTTGACACTTCAAGAATAGCGAATAGAAGCAAACAATTCAGCGCATTTTAATTGAATGGTCGGTTTTCAAAATCTATTTCTCTTTTGTTGCATGTGCATACTAAATGTGCTGACAACATTTCTGTTACAACTGCAGTGATAATTTTTCCATCTGTAGATTTGACTGCACTCCACATGACCAAGCAATTTTATATAAAAACATTTGATTGAAAAAGACGTGATGAAATGCTCACCTAAACGGTGCGATCCAACTTTAGCAAAGCAGTATAACTAAACTTTCGCCAGAAAAGCTTAAACATGCGCTCTGGTCTGCACAACTGATGATGACTGAATGCTGTTGCATGCGCCATTGAGCATTGTTAAACTTACCGCTGATTGCAGTGGCTTGCACCTATGAATGCTGAGTTCCCTATCAAAAAGCTATACTTTGATGCTGCGCTGATTTAGCACTTTGGGAACTTCTTTAGGAGTGACCAGCTGTGAATATGTGAGCAACATGTCAATGAAATTGACTAGAATTTATAGCCTGCGCCGGTGACATCATCAGGATACACTGGTACAGGGGTTATAAATAGATGCGCCACAAGCGCATCATCAGATCTTTTGTTTTCAGATCACTCTGTATGTGTTGTGCTTCTTGACCTGTCAGAACTTTCTACTTTCCTCTGTTAGGAGTTAGAATTTGGTAGGCAGTGCGCAGAAACCTTTCTCTTTAAAAAAAAAAAAAAGAATAACTGATAAACAAAGCAAGCAGCAACTAGTTTTGTTTTGTGTGTTTTGGGGAAGAGCATGCTGCTCTTGCGTTGGGGTGGGGCGGGTGCATGCATTGTGATCTGTTCTCAGTCAAAATGCTTCACACTCATCTGGCTTACTTCCGAGAGTCAGCGCCCACTCTTCCATCATGGGGCTCTCGTATGGATCTGGCTGAGGAGCAAGAGACAGGTCCGTCCCTATCGCTCGCTCTCTCCCCAGATCCAGCCAGTCCTTCTCGTGATCCTGAAGCTCCGGCGCCTCTTTGGTTCATGAGGGGGACCTTGAATCTCTTGAGTTTGCGGACTTCGAGCTTCCCACCTCTGAGCATTCCTCGCATGATAATAAAACGGCTGAGGAATGACTCGAGGCTTCAATTAGACTGGCCACGCGAACAATAGACCCCCAAGTGCTCCAAACTGGAGGACAGATTTCTGTCTAGTGGCCAGTCCCTTTCTTTCTTTGATGACCTCCATGACGGGCTTTCTCATTCATGGAGGAAACCTTATACTTCCCGTGTCTTCATGCCCTCGACATAAACATATTTGACTATCGTGGGTGCTGAGGCACGGGGGTATTCCGTGATGCCGCTGGTAGAAGAGACACTTGCGGGTTATCTCTCGCCTGGATCGGCATCATCGCTAAAGAGACCCACTCTCCCCACAAAGCCGAGCAGGACCACCTCTATGCTTGTTGGGAAAGCTTATCAGGCAGCAGGTCAGGCTAGTGCTGCTCTGCACACTATAGCAGTGTTACAGGCGTACCAGGCTGACCTGTTGAAGGACCAAGGTTGACGAAGAGGCTTTCTCAGAGCTTTGTTGAGCCACGGTCTCTCTGCACGACCAAACAGACGGTTCGCGCCATTGGCCGGTCTATGGCTGATTTGGTCAGCACAGAGAGACACTTATGGCTCAACCTGTCGGGCATCAGAGACAAGAACAAAGTTTTCATCCTTGATGCCCTGGTTTCACCTTCTGGCTTATTTGGTGACGATATGAACACAGTCATCACCAGGATCCAGGAGGCAAAGAGTCATGAGGAGGCCTTTGGGCAATTCCTTCCTCACTGCACCGGTCCTTCTAGAAGGGAGGCTCAAAAACAGAGCGTGGCGAATCGCGCTCCCCCTCTTAGAGACTGAGGGCCGGTTCATCGCCCTCAGCAGCCTCCAAAGCAAGACCTCAGGGCCGTCATCTCAAAGTAGAGAAAACCCTGACGGTTTTGCGCCCAGCCTTGTGAGGGTAGCCCCCTTCGGGACGGGGCGTGTGAAACATCCACCTGTACCTTCCCGATACCCCCACGAAATCTCTCCATTCCCACCTCCTCTGGTGTTTCGAGAGTTAGCGGTTTCCAGCGAAATGTTGGGTGTTCCGTTGCTTCCTGCTGTAGTCCAGGACACGGAACACTCAACATCCCCTCAACAGGATGTGTCAAAATTGATTCCCATCTCAGAGAACCTAGCAGCATGGAAGCTACTGCCAGGTGTTTCTATGTGGGTCCTAAGAACAATAGGAAAAAGGCTACAGAATTAAATTTGCTCACCGTCCTCCGCGTTTCAATGGCGTGGTTTCCACTACCGTGAAACCGGAACAAGCATGTCTACTGTGGAAAGAACTGCAAAATCTCTTGGTCAAAGGGGCTATAGAACATGTTCCCCTTCCAGAGAAAGAGTCAGGTTATTACAGCAGATACTTCCTGGTTCCCAAGAAGGATGGGGGGTTGCGTCCGATTTTTGACCTTCAAGGCTTGAATCGCTCAGTCAGGGCATTCACGATTGGTTGGTCATGATTGATCTCATGGACGCATACTTTCATATAGAAATTCTGTCACAACACAGGAAGTTCCTGAGGTTCGCTATCGGGGGCGAAGCTTTCCAATATCGTGTTCTTCCATTCAGCCTAGCCCTATCACCCCGGACATTCACGAAGTGCATGGATGTAGCACTGGCTCATTTGCGACTACGGGGCATCTGCATTCTGAATTATATAGACGACTGGCTGATACTAGCACAGTTACAAGAACTGGCATTACAGCACAGGGATATCGTCATAGCTCATCTGGTTTCTCTGGGTCTGAGACTCAATGTCAAAAAGAGCGTTCTCTGTCCCACTCAGGAAATTACCTATCTGGGGGTCATATGGAATTCGATCATGATGCAGACACAATTGTCTCCTGCTCGAATTGAGACCATTAAGAACACCCTGAGCAAAGTCAGGCTAGGCCAAGGTTGCACTGTTAGTCAGTATCAATGAATACTAGGTCTCATGATATCTGTGTCCTCAGTGATCCCTTTGGGCCTCCTGCACATGAGACCGTTTCAGTTGTGGCTCAAAGCCAGGGGATTTCATCCAAGGGCCAGTCCCCTAAGGCAGAAAAAGTTTACGTGCCGCACACTTCATACCCTTTCTATGTGGTTCAGACCCTGGTTCCTCACTTTGGGTCCCATTCTAGGTGCATCTTGCTGTCGCAAGTTGTTAATGACAGACGCCTGCCTGACTGGCTGGGTAGCGGTCTTGAGTCTCTTAAATAAACCATCAAGGAGGTCTATGTTCACACCAGCTGAACAGACTGGCACTGCATTTTCTCCTTTCGGCCCAGGGCAAGCTCCTGTCAATCAGGGCAGTTTATATCCCTGGATGCCTGAATGTGGTAGAAGATTTACTGTCCAGACAGAAAATACCAACGGGGGAGTGGAAACTCCACCCCGAGGTAGTGGAATAAATCTGGTTGAGATTTTACAGAGCAGAAGTGGACCTCTTCACCTCCCAACAGACAGCTCAATGTCCCCTCTACTTCTCTCTGAGTCACCCAGCCCCCCCTGGGTCTGAACGTGATGGCACATACATGGCCCAGAATGCGCCTCTATGCATTTCCTCAAGTTTCTCTGCTCTCGGGAGTCTTGGCCAGATTTCGCCAGCAAGGGTCCTGTCTCTTACTGATAGCGCCGCATTGGCTGAACAGGGTATTGTTCTCTGAGATAATGTCTCTCCTCGACGGCTCGCCTTGGGCGATTCCGGTCAGGAGGGACCATCTCTCTCAGGCACAGGGGACAATATTTCATCCCCGGCCTGAGCTGTGGAACCTTCATGTTTGACCCCTGAAGGGTACCAACTGAGGGACACTGGGCTTTCACCTGAAGTTATCGAGACCATTCTAAGTGCTTGGGCTCCCTCTACTAGAAGAATTTTGCCAATAAATGGGGTGTCTTTGAAAGATGGTGCAGTGCACATTTTTAGAAACTGTCATCTTTTTGCACTACTGTGTACTGGTCGGCGCCGCACTGTATAGGTATGTTATTAGTCTGTGTAGTCTCACGTGGTTCTGTGTTTGTCCTATGTTGCTTTATGTAGCACCATGGTCCTGGAGGAATGTTGTCTCGTTTCACTGTGTACTGTACTAACTGTATATGGTTGAACGACAATAAAATCCACTTGACTTGACTGACTTGACTTGAATTTTCTAAAAAGAATTGGGTATCTGTAGGCTCTGTCTGTCTTGCCATCCTGCTAAGATTTTGCCCCAGGAATGGATAAAGCAATATTGCAACCTCATCCTGACTACCTACCTAAGTTTCCTTTCCCGACCATACATCCAGTCACTCTCGAAGCCGTTTACAATGCCGGAGCAGGAAAGACTTCACAGACTGTGTCCAGTCTGTGCCCTTCAGACTTATGTCCACCGCACTAGCCAGTGGCATAAATCAGGGCAACTATTCGTTTGTCATGGGGGGCGTAACAAAGGGGCGGCCGCCACCAAGCAAACTATGTCACATTGGGTGAGGGATGCTATTGCCCTGGCCTACAAGGCGCACGGTAAAGCATCGCCAGTAGGTATCAGGGCTCACTCTACCAGAGGGGTCGCCTCCCCTAAAGCCGTGGCTAGAGGTGTCCCTCTGCATCATGTTTGTAATGTGGCGGGTTGGTCCTCTCCGCATAGATTCATAAGATTCTACAAATTGGATGTTCATGCCACTCCAGGCTCTTATGTCCTTGAGTCTACATCACAAGCTCATGTCTGAGACCTCTCGCGCTCTTGTGAGCATAACTACACAACCGTAAGGGGTCCGGACATCCACAGTGCGGCGGCGTGGGTATTCTCGTTCAAAAAGTGCTAAATCAGCGCAGCATCAAAGTGTAGCTTTTTGATAGGGAACGTCTCGGTTACTTAATTGTAACCCTTGATTGAAAGCGGAACGAGATGCTGCGCTTCATTGCTGAGGATGCCCCAGGACTGCTCTTCAGACAAAATACCTGACGATGCACCTGTGGCGCATCTATTTATAGCCCCTTTACCGGAGCATCCTGATGATGTCACCGGTGGAGGCTATAAATTCTAGTCAATTTCATTGACGTGTTGCACAAATATTCACAGCTGGTCACTCCTAAAGACGTTCCCAAAGTGCTAAATCAGCGCAGCATCTCGTTCCGCTTTCATCAGGGAACAGGGGTTACAGTTAAGTAACCTGAGATGTTTTGCCCAGAGAGCGCTCTGGTATTTCAGATCGGAGGGCTAGACAAAGATGATTGGTGGGCAAGATACCAGTTGACTAGCCCTGCCTTAGGAAGTCTAGATTCCATTAGAAAAAATTCTCTCCACAAATTCAAACCAAACTGAACTAGCAACAATGTAGCATAACTAGTAACTTGCAACAGAGTATGAAGAGAAATCACACAAAACTGTCCAAGCTGTTTGGCTAACTTTCACCTGTTAGAATATTCCACTACAGCCTGATCTGAGGGGGAAAGGGGTTGCTTGCATTGATGGTGCTGAAAATAACAGCAATTTCAATCATATCACTGTTGTAACAGTGAAATAAATCATTTCAGCATTAATGATAATAACATATTATCATTGTAAGCATATTATTTGTATTTTTAGGGGGACCTTGGCTTCTGTGGGTGCTAGGCTGATGCTTACCTTTACCTAGTGCTAAGTCTGCCCCTGCGTTCGAATGAGTGAAATATTACAAACGCCACCAATAGTGGATCAAACAGTAATTTGCGAACCCCCTGTTGAAGACCGTGGGATTAAAAAAAGCAGCAGCTTGTTCTCTTATTCCAATGTAAATCCTGTCCTTTTCAGTCATTATAAAATCTTTAAGTCATGAATTTTACATGGTTCCTCGATAGCCGCGGTTTCTGTATTTTGAAGAGGAGAAAGGCGGTGGATGGCTGAATGAATCGAAGCAGCAGAGCTTGTGTTTACGAGACATCAGCAGCTTTGTTTCATGACTGCTTATGGCACACACTGTAAAAGATACAAATATTTTTATCTTTGTGTGCCTGCTGTGTGTCATTGATCACTCAGACATTACTTAAATCAGCTGGCATTTAGCTTTTCTTTCATCAGTTTTCTTAAGAACAGTCTAATCGATTGCACCCTATTTTCTATAACAGGGCTAGTCAACTGGCGGCCCACGGGCCAAATCCGGCCCGCTAATAAACTTTGTCTAGCCCTTAGACTGATTTTTTTTTATAAAACTGCCTCGCCATCTGAAAAACGAGAGCACTCTGTGAACAGTGTTCGTAGCCAGGCGCAAGCCTCAGCAATCAACGGTGAGTTTAACCAGAGCCTTTTTAGCAGAAATGGGCCACTTCTATTAAAATTAATGGGAGAAATTGGAACGCTCAACTAAGAAGCTCTAGCACCCAACGTTCAACAAATGTTGAAATGAAGGCCCACCTTACAGGTAAAAATCATCTCGAGAATGTGCATGCGCATTAGCTATTAGTGTTTTTGTAGTAAACTGAGGTAAAATAGAACAATTTATGATACCAGCGTTGTCAGATTTTGCTGCTTATTCGAAATATGTTCTTCGTTCGGAATCTTGACCAACTGTTTTTAGATTTCGGTGTTCCTCCAAACAAGTAGATAAGACCTGCACTGGCATGACTGGAAATAGCGTCCCGGGAGCATTCAAAAGATGGCAGACAGTGGACTGACTTTCTAGAAAGACTTTGGTTTCACAGCACTCAATGGCATGTGCAACAGCATTCAGTCATCATCAGTTGTGCGGACCGGAGCGCAAGTTAAAGCTTTTCTGATGATAGGTTAGTTACACTACTTTGCTAAAGATGCATCGCACCATTTAGGTGAGCATTTGATTTCGTCTTTTTCAATCAAATGTTTTTATATACATTGTTTAGTTGTGTGGAGTTCGGTCAAATCTACAGATATAAAAAATTATCACCGCAGTTGTTACAGAAATGTTGTCAGCACATGTGCACATCTTAGGCAATAAAAGATAAATCAATAATAAAAATGTAATGTTCAATGTAAATGTGCTGAAATGTTTGCTTTTATTCACTATTCTTGAATTGTCAAACAGGTGTGTCTCATCAGTTCAGGGTCGGTAGGGCTTGTAAAAACAGTGATACGTGAAAATGAACCTGCAAATATCCTGATTATATTTGGCTCTATTCAGCTATGACTCAGACATCTCAATCACAAACAGCACCAACTCAGTTTTTTCTTCTTTTGCCAATGATTATCTACACAAATTTCTGGCTCCTGCACTGGCTATTACGTGCAAATTCACAATATTTGCACAACTATTTTTTTTCACTGAATAGGATGATACTTAATAGAAAATGGAAGAAGTTTGCCCCAGCAAAGTTTTCATCTGGATAATCAGGCCCCCGCAAGAAACTAGTTGAAGAGCCCTGTCCTGTAGAGTGTATAGGCTACTGATTGGGTTTATCATGGGAAACAAAGACAAGGAGAGGGTTATATTATAAATTGCATAATTATACTGGCTAAAATATTTTTACACAAATCTACATTCATTTGTTTTCTAAAAAGTGGCTGTCCACTTTTTTTTTTCCAGTGGTCTTGGTTCCGGAAGTTTTTTCTCCAATTCATTTTCTCCATAGGGATTTCAAAATAAATAAAGAGTCTAAGACATGAACCAAACCAACCAGCTTTGATGTGAATCATAACATTAAAACCTTGAAACTTTTTTATAACACTTCACAGAAAAGTTTATTTTTCTCCTTGACAAATTCAAAATAATGTCTATATTTTCTCCTTGTTCATTGTCACACATAAGTAATACATTATTAAGCATACGTTACTGGGCACAAACCCTTCAACTGTCAGAAACGCAAACAGACGTACACATGAATGAATATACTTCATGCTTTAAATATATTCTGCATAAAAAATATATTATTTTAGAAAAATGTGTAACCCAAGTAATGTTTATTGTACTTAAGTAATTAAATGGAATTTAGTAACTAATCTGATTACATGAATTTAACATGCAATGTTACACTACTTTTTTATATTTTATAAAAGCAATTAGATTACTGTAACTAATTACTTTGTTATAGGATTAAACACAACACATCCCATGAAGCATTAAAAATTACATGATCAAATAACAAATAATGGTAAAATATGAATCTAATGATTTATAGTCATTGATTGTAATTAAAACAATATATTTTAAGGTTAATGGAAAATATTCAGATATTAACTATGCTTCTTGGGAGTGGCTTGTCACTGCTGAGCTTATGTAGCGATTTCACTGATTGGTGGATGTCTCTTCAGGATTGTGGGTAGTGTAGTCCTTCACAGGTAATTCAACTATTAAATTAAACACAGTAGAAAAAGTTGAATACACACATACTTGTGGCTTCTACAGAAGCATTCAGTATATCATCAATTTCTCTATGGAGGAAACAAATATGATTTTTACTTCAGGAACCGTACTGTTAACCTGCTTTCTAAAGATGCATGACTATTTTTGTATTCTGACCATGGTGTAAAAATACACTTTCTTAAAGACTTGTTTGTCTCTCTCAATGTCTTATGTATAATGCATCAGACTGAAGGATGATTTGATTCTGTATCTCTGTTCCTCCTGATTCCACTTCCTCATCAATTACATATTGGTTATCTCTTTATCTAAACCAGGGCTTAACCTTGACCGCCTCCTCAAGGTCGCAAATCACCTCTAGTGAGTCATTAGTGCCTGCTCATCTTGAGAAAATGAGAGAGAGAGATGAAATTGTCAAGTAGCATTTCAATTTTTAATGACTGACATTGTAACACTTTTCTGACACTTACTATTTTATAGCTGCATGTGATAAATCTGAAATCTTTATTATTTTCTTGTTTAATACATTTTTTATTTGGGGTTCATTCATTTTTAATAAAGACTTTCAGGGCACAATCTATGGCTGTGTATTCTCAAATCAGAAATGGAAAATACTGTATTATTATCATGACATTTTGAGTGACATTGGAGTAAGAACTAAGTGAACTAAAATTTAAGGGGTACCCCACCCAAAAAAAAAAAAAATATCTCATCATACCCTCATGCCATCCCAGATATGTGTGACTTTATTTCTTCTGCAGAACACAAAGATTCTTTGAAGAATATTTCAGCTCTGTAGGTCCATTCAATGTAAGTGAATGGTGACCAAAACTTTGAAGATCCAAAAAGCATATAAAGGCAGCATATAATGAAGCATGTAATGGTTTAATTTCCTAAGCGATCGTGATTTCAAGCTTGATTACTTTCCTAGCGCCATAGCATTCTGCACTAGGAAGTGTAATTGAGCTTGAAATCATGTTTCTTACCCACATCGATCTATCTATCACTTCTAAAAATATAAGGATTTAACCACTTGAGTTGTATGGATTAATTTTATGCTGCATTTATGTGCTTTTAGGAGCTTCAAAGTTTTGGTCACCATTCACTTGCATTGTATGGACCTACAGAGAGTAAAAATCTTAATTTATGTTGTGCAGAAGAAACAAAGCAATATGATGGCATGAGGGAGAGAGATTGATGAGAGAATTGTTTTATTTTTGGATTAACCATCCCTTTAATCACTAATAAGTAATTTACAAATGCATTATACTTCATTGATATGCAGTTTTATATATACAATATGAATAAAGGGCAGCTTTCAAATTGTTTCCAAATAGTTAGCAATTTACAGTACCAAACATGTTATAAATGCTTGATTGATATTGTTATTGATACTTATATTAATCAAAAACAAAATGCCCTAATTCCTGATTTATGCCACAATGAAGGGAAATAGAGTGTTATAGTGAGATTTAAAAGTGGGAATATGCCATTTTGATACACTCCGATTTTGTCACTATTCCCCGTTGTCCTCACTGTGTTCTCTGTTTCTCTTGTCACGTCTCCATGTGGTCCGTCCCATGTTTTCTGTTTCACCCTCGCAGTCATGTTCCATGTCGCCCTTCCTTGTTATCCGTCCCGTGTTTTCTGTTTCACCTAACACGCTCCCTGTCATTTCTTCCTTGTTGTCCGCCTGTGTTTCACTGTCTCTGTTAAAAACTACACTTCCCTTCTTCCTCACTCCTCATCACCGCTGTCACAGCGTTATGGTCCGCACCTGTCGCTTGTTTTGTTATCACTGTGTCTGTCTACTTAAACCCCGTCGTTTCCTCTCTCCGTTGTTGATCGTTACCGTTTCATGTTTGTTCCCGAGTGTATGCTGCTGTCTTGATGTTCGCTTTGCTCCCCGTCTTGCCAGGTTTATCCGTTCCGTGTTCCTTTGATGTCTCCCTGTTGTAGTTTCGTTTTACCCACCGTGGTTGTTTTATTTGCAGATGTTTTATTTGCAGATCGCACAGATGTTGCGATCTGCCGGAAATCGGAGATTACACCTGGCAGGAGTACGTGGAGCTCATCGTGGAGACGTTTGCATCAGAGGAACCATCTCTCTCAGTCCCGGTCTGCGAGCCAGAGCCCACGCCTGTCACAGTGAGAAAACTTGTGCCCACGTCAGCCACGATCTACGAGCCAGAGCCCACACCTGCCTTGGTCAGTGAGCCTGCACGGCCCACTTCGTCTGCCCGGAGGAGGAACAGAAGACGGGCTTCCGCCTTCCGGCCAACGTCAGCCACGGTCAGCGAGCCTGTGCCCACGTCAGCCATGGTCAGCGAGCCGGCACCTACGCATATCACGGTGAGCGAGCCAACGCCTACACACGTCACTGTGAGCGAGCCTGTCGCCTCTGAAGTCAGTGAGCGAGCCTGTAGCCTCGACCGTCCCTGAGCCAGCGCCTGTAGCCTCGACCGTCCCTGAGCCAGCGCCTGTAGCCTCGACCGTCCCAGGGCCAACGCCAGTAGCCTCGATCGTCCCAGGGCCAGCGCCGGTAGCCATGACCGTCCAAGAGCCAGCGCCGGCAGCCATGACCGTCCAAGATCTAGCGCCGGCAGCCATGACCGTCCAAGAGCCAGCGCCAGCAGCCATGACCGTCCAAGAGCCAGCACCAGCGCCAGTGGCTAGGACCGTCCAGCAGCCAGTGCCCCTCTAACCCTCTAGGGCTCTGCTTCCCGAGCCTTCCACGACTCCTCCTCTCGAGCTTTCCAGAGCTCCACCTCTCGAGCTTTCCATAGCTCCGCCCCTCGAGCTTTCCAGAGCTCCGCCTCTTGAGCTTCCCGAGCCTTCCAGGGCTCCGCCTCTCGAGCCTCTCGGGCCATCCAGGGCTCCGCCCCTCAAGTCACTCAGGCCTTCCAGGGCTCCGCCCCTCAAGTCACTCGAGCCCTCCAGGGCTCCACCTCTCGAGTCTCTCGAGCCTTCTAGAGCTCCGCCCCCTGAGCCTCCTACGGCTCCGCCTCTCGAGCCTCCTTCGGCTCCGCCCCCAGAGCCCCCTACGGCTCTACTCCCAGAGCCTTCTGAGCCCCATACGGCTCCGCCTCCCGAGCCTCCTACGGCGCCGCCCCTAAAGGCCCCTACGGCCCCACCTTCCTCGGCTCCGCCTCCAGGGCCTCCTACGGCTCCGCCTCCCGAGCCTCCTACGGCTCCGCCCCTAAGGGCCCCTACGGCGCCAACTTCCTCGGCTCCGCCTCCTGAGCCTTCCTCGGCTCCACCTCCTGAGCCTCCCACGGCTCTGCCTCCTGAGCCTCTCACTGCTCTGCCTCTTGAGACCCCAGAGCCTCCCTCGGCTCCGCCTCCTGAGGCCCCAGAGCCTCCCTCAGCTCCGCCTCCTGAGCCCCCAGAGCCTCCCTCAGCTTCATCTCCAGAGCCCCTTGCAGCTCCGCCCCCAGGGTCTCCTGCGGCCTTGCCTGCGCCTCCTTCGGCGCCACCACCCAAGTTTCGACCGCTCCATCTCAGAAGTCCTCCTTGGCTCCGCCAGCTCCCCTAGTGGCCACTCTTCCTCCCAGGCCTCCTGTACCTGTCCCTGTCCGATGGCCACCTCCCAGGGCCCCTAGACCTGTCCCTGTCTTGTGGCCGCCTCCCAGGCCTCCTCGAACTGTCCCGGTCCTGTGGCCACCTCCCGGGTCCCCCGAACCGGCCCCTGTTCTGCGGCCATCCCCCAGACCTCCTAGACCTGTCCCTGTCCTGAGGTCGCCTCCCAGGCCTCCTGGACCTGTCCCTGTCCGATGGCCACCTCCCAGGCCCCCTAGACCTGTCCCTGTCTTGTGGCTGCCTCCCAGGCCTCCTCGAACTGTCCTGGTCCTGTGGCCACCTCCCGGGTCCCCTGAACCGGCCCTTGCCCAGTGGCCAGCTCCCAGGCCCTCTAAACCTGTCCCTACCCAGGGCACGTTCCCCAGGCCACCCGACCTGGTTCCCTGCACACACCCCCAGAGACTGCTTACCTGCCCTCTCGGCCTCCCTGGTCTGCCCGTCTACCCTTTGTGCCCCTGTGGACTGCCTATTTGCCCCCGTGGTCTGTCCCCATGTCCCTTGAACTTCCTTGGACTGTCTCCGTGTCCCTTGTGCCCCCTTTGGTCCGTCTGTTTTTCCCCTTGTCTAGCCCCTCTCGCCTTGAACATTTGTTTATCCCTGCTGTTTTTTCCCTTCTGTTTATTAAGTCCATCTGGAATCCGGCCCTTTTGAGGGGGATTCTGTCACGATTCCCGTTGTCCTCACTGTGTTCTCTGTTTCTCTTGTCACGTCTCCATGTGGTCCGTCCGTGTTTTCTGTTTCACCCTCGCCAGTCACGTTCCATGTCGCCCTTCCTTGTTATCCGTCCCGTGTTTTCTGTTTCACCTAACACGTTCCCTGTCATTTCTTCCTTGTTGTCCGCCTGTGTTTCACTGTCTCTGTTAAAAACTACACTTCCCTTCTTCCTCACTCCTCATCACCGCTGTCACAGTGTTATGGTCCGCACCTGTCGCTTGTTTTGTTATCACTGTGTCTGTCTACTTAAACCCCGTCGTTTCCTCTCTCCGTTGTCGATCGTTACCATTTCATGTTTGTTCCCGAGCGTATGCTGCTGTCTTGATGTTCGCTCTGCTCCCCTTCTTGCCAGGTTTATCCGTTCCGTGTTCCTTTGATGTCTCCCTGTTTTAGTTTCGTTTTACCCACTGTGGTTGTTTTATTTGCTCATGTCTGTTTACCCTCACCATTGTGTTCATTAATAAAAACCGCATTTGGATCCGCACCTCTTGTCTTCCCATTCTTTAACTGTGACAGATTTGTGTTGATGCTATTTACTGCAAAGTCTTGACTCACGTGTGTTGTCACTGTCCTTGTAACATTGATGTTTTTACCTAGTCCTGTTTACCTAATGTCTTCCGCAAAAACACATTTAAGGTCTTCTTCTGAATTCACAGCATATATCATATAATAAAGCCTAATGAACATTAAACCATACAGAACTTTTACTATATGTACAGGTTGGTTACTCCTTGATAAATGCTTCAAAGATGCCCACTTTACATTAAGATACATGTTTATAGGTTACTAATGTTGAATAAATGTTATTAAGCATTTATAACATATGAGGTAAATATGCGCACTATTTGGCTGGTTTTGCACAAAAATCATTTGTAAATCAGTTATCGGTCATTCATGAATCCCTTTATAATCCCTTAACAAAGGAAACAATGTGTTCCCCTAGGTATAAAGGTACTGGTATAAAAGGAGCTGGAATGCAACCACTCATTCAGGTTTTTTATTTGGAACCAAGCGGTTGTGTTCTGCCGATCCATTCACCTCTGAATCCACTGAAGCTGTTGGATTTACAGCAGATTTCAGTGGTTGTGTTCAGAGAAGCTAAACGATTATATATTCCACCATTAAAATAATATATTTACTTTTAAAAGAGAGGCACCTATGAAAGCGTGTTTTTCAAGATGCCTTTTTGTTTGTGTATTATTCAAGGTTGCGGTCACAATCTCTCCTCTTCTGACAGCCACGATTGCTGTCTCATGTGTCTGGGCGCTACCCACACGGAGACATTGTTCATGGATGGTTCATGTCCTCATTGCGAGAACATGACCATGGCAACATTGCGGCTACCCGCCTCAGTCCTTCTACCTACGGGTATGAGGCAGAGTCTGTTAGCACTGGGGGCGATTTGGGGACCTCAATGGGAGCTTCTCCGCTGGGAAACTCCCCACGCGGCTGCGACCCTCGTGGCTCGATGATTGGTTCCTGGGGCCACAGCGCCGTTCACGGCTGAGCTATGCCCACATTCCTTTCTTCCCGGAGGTGCATGAGGATCTCACGTGATCGTGGCGGGCACCTTTTACTTCCCGGACCTGGTTTGTGGGCTCCTCCACTCTCACTCTCCTCGATGGTGGGGCGGCCAGGGGGTACTCGGGGATTCCACAGGTGGATCAGGTGGTAGGGTGCACTTGTGCCCGCAGAGTGCCGCCATCTGACGGAGTCACTCAAAGCTCCCGTCCAGGGCCTGTAGGCTTACTGCTGGACAGGCCGCCTTCTCCCTGCATGCCATGGCTCTCCAGCAAGTGCACCAAGCCAAGGCACTCAAAGAACTGCACAAGGGTAGTCCTGACCCCTTGATGCAGTAACTGTGCTCGGAGAGCGATCTCGCCCTCCGGGCAACAAAGGTCATGGTGTAGTCTCTTGGGTGGACGATGTCCACCCTGGTGGTCCAGGAGCACCACCTTTGTCTCAACCTGGTCGAGTCAAGGGAGGCTGACATAGTTAGATTCCTTGATGCACCCATCTCCCATGTTGGCCTATTTGGCAACACCGTTTTAGACTTTGCCCGGCAGTTTTCGACAGTGAGGAAGCAGACGTAGGCCATTCAATATATTCTGCCTCGGCGCGACTCAAGGTCTAGCACCCTGTTTTCTCGTCGTCAAGGGCATCCCCCTGCAGCAGACCACTCCTTTCCCGGTGTAGGGCCGGGTGGAGAATAGTTGTTTTCCTTTTCTTATGATTTCACCGCACCCCAAACGAGCTGTGGTACCCACATTTTCAAGAAAAGTGTAGATTCCTTACTTCAAGGGCCATACAGTCGGTGTCCATGGCCGTCGTTATCACGACCGCTGGACACCGTTTCCTTTCGACAGGTACGGCGCCTCGGATGCGGGCCTCCCGCACAATTATGCCCCCGATATGAGGGTCTTGACAGGTTGAAAGGAGATTTTTCCTCCTACCCTGCCCCAGACTGCTCCGGGGTGGGCACAAGGAGGGACGTAAGAGGTTTGATGTCCCTGGACTTGGCACGGCCTCAAGTGGCACCTTAGGCTCCATCCCGTAATGAGGCCCCACCCACCGGATATCCGACACAATTGTTCCTTTGGTCCCCCTTGCTCAGAGTTTTCACTCCCCAACCTGTTTGCTGATCAGGACAGTCCAACTCAGCTACGTGATTCAGTTTGCCAAGCGCCTGCCCAGGTTGCTGAATGCTGCTGCATTGTGCATGTAGATCGCGTCCCTCTACAGAAGGATGCAATAGAGCCTGTTCCTCCAGCTGAGATGAAGTTGTTGTTTTACAGCCCCTAATTCATCATAACCAAAAAAGGCAGAGAGTTGTAGCCAATCTTGGACCTGCGAGTTCTAAACCCTGGCCTTGAATAAACCCCTGTTCAAGACGTTGACGCAAAAACACATTTTTGTGAGCATCCGGCATCAAGATTTGTTTGTGGCGGTAGACCTGAAGGATGCATACATCCTCAATTCAATTCTACCTCAACACAGGCCCTTCCTGCGGTTTGCTTTCGAGGGCTGGGCATACCAGTACAAGGTCCTCCCCTTCGGTCAGTCCCAGTCACCTAGTGCCTTTACAAAGGTCGCAGAGGCAGCCCTTGCCCCATTTAGGGAAGTGGGCATCCGCATCCTCAACTATCTCGGTGACTTGCTGATTCTAGCTCAGCCGACTGGAGCTTCGGGTCAACTGGGAAAAGAGCAAGCTCTTCCCAGTTCAGAGCATCTCTTTTCTCAGTGTTTTCTCAGTACTGTCTGAGAACATTTATGCGGAAAAAAATCAGTCCCACGGAAATAATTTCAGAGGCTCCTGGGGCATATGGCATCCTTAGCAGCGGTCATGACTCTCGGGTTGAGGCATATGAGACCGCTTCAGCACTGGCTTCAGACTCGAGTCACGAGATGGGCATGGCACCATGGCGCACACCACATGGTCGTCACGCTGGTCTGCCGCCGTCTGTTCAGCCCTTGGACTGATCTGGCGTTTCTATGGGCAGGAGTTCCCATAGAGCAGGTCTCGAGGTGCATCATTGTTATGACGGATGACTCCAAGTGTGGCTGGGGCGCCGGCCCTTGGACTGATCCACGACTGCGTTGGCACATCAACTGCCTTGAGTTGCTGGCAGCATTGCTCGTCCTGCGGAGGCTTTTGCCGTTGATCCAGGACAAGCACGTGTCGGACTGGACAGACAACACAGTGACGGTGGTGCATCTCATCCCCTCAAGGCACCTCTCTGTGGTCCTTCGGGGCCTCCATTTGAGCCCCTAGAGTCAGCTGATTTTAAGGCACTCATTTTGAAGACTGCCCTCCTGACGGCGAAACGTGCCTGGAGATCTTTCCGGGTTACTCTCACGTGATCCTGAGACCCCGATCAGGTTCCTATGACCCCATTTATGGATCAGGTGGTGAACCTGTAAGCGCTGCCCCAGTAGGAGGCAGACCCAGTCTTGGTGTTGTTGTGTCCGGTGCACACTTTGCACATCTATTTGGATCGCATGCAGAGCTTTAGAAGCTCCGAGCTTTGTCTGCTATGGTGGACAGCGGAAAGGAAGCGCTGTCTCCAAACAGAGGTTCGCCCACTGGGTCATTGATGCCATCGCTATGGCAGATCACACCCAGGACGTGCCGCCCCCTGTGGGGCTACGTGCCCACTCTACTAGGAGTGTGGTGGCCTCCAGGGATTTGATAAATGTTAGCAGACATCTGTAGAGCAGTGGGCTGGGCAACACCCAACACCTTTGCAAAATTTTATAATCTCCGGGTTGAGCCAGTCTTGTCCCGTGTGTTGTCAGGCACGAGCAGGTAACTTTTGGGATAATTGGCCGGGTATACTGACGCTTGGGAGGAGATGCAGGGGGATGCCCTCAATAGGCAGACGGTGCACAGACTAGCCATGAGGGGTGAGGGGGGGACGGAAGTTTCCAGTACAGCCTCGCGCTCACAGCGGCCCGGGAAAGCATAGCGAACATCCGCGAGTCAGCCTCAGATTGGGTGAGCAGACCCGAAGGTGGCAGCCCAGTCTTCAGAACCAGACACCTTTGTGACGCTCTCCGATGCAGCGGCGCAAGCATCATCTAGCTCACGGGGTCTGAATAAGACAATGGATTGGCCGTGAGGTGAGTCGGTCTTGCATTGTGCCCGGACGGAAGCAAATGTGCGTGCTTGGGGGGCGGGTGGTTCGTGGGGATTTACCCACTGAAACCGAAACTGTTGCTCTTCGTCACCGGATGCTCTGGCCTTAATTCCAAAGGAAGAAGGCGCGGTGCGGGTGGGGGGCTGAAGTGCTGGGGGGGCGGCTGAAGTGGCTTTCCCTCGGAATGGAGAAACCCGTGATCGCAACGTTGCCATGGCTATGTTCTTGCAATGAGAACATAAACCATTCATAAATACTGCTTCAGTGTGATCGCACCCCAGACATGCGAGGCAGCGTTTATGACCATCAGGGGCGGAGAGAAAACAGCAGCATCCAGGAACTACACAGAGGCGGAAAGACATCTTTAAAAAGACGCATCCTGAAAAGGATGTTCAAGCTTGTTGTGTATTGCTCTTTTTTGTGAATGAAAATACTCTTTTACAGTATCTGATAGAGGTGAGTGGAACAGTAGTAAGAACAGCTTTCTGCTGCACAACCGCTCGGCTACGAAGAAAAAATCTGACTGACAGATGCACGCCCGCTTCCCGTTATACCTGTATGTCCGGGGGCGGGACATTCTGTCTGCCAATTTCTCATTGGCCTTTTCTCAAGTTCAGAGGTATGGGAGGCTCTCAAGAAAGACCCCTCGTGTCACTACATTCGACACAAGGTCGAGTGAGTGACAGAAGGGGAACGTTTCGTTACTGTTGTAATCTCCTGTAATTTCCTTATGGAGTGAACGAGACGTTGTGTCCCTCCTGCCACAACATTGAACTACCCGTTGAAATGGCCGGGACCTTGTCTCGGCTCCTCAGCACAAAACCTGAAGGAGTGGTTGCATTCTAGCTCCTTTTATACCCATATGTCCGGGGGAGTGGCCTGCAATTTCCACTCGCCAATTCCCATTGGCCTTTTCTCAAAGATCAGAGGTGCTTGTGGCTCCCAAAAGCGACAACTAGTGTCACTTCATTGACACAATGTCTCGTTCCCTGCATCACGGAACGGAGGTTACAACAGTAACTCAGACGTTACCTAAATATTTTTACACCATCTTGTCCGCCTCATGTCAAAACTAGATTTACTTGCTTCCATGGAACACAAATGAGATATTTTGCACAATGTCCTTTCTGCTTTTTACCATAAAACAGAAGTGAATGGGGGCTGTGATTACAGAGTTAAAAGAAGAAAGACTAAATAAAATCACCATAAAAGTATCATAAAAGTAGTTAATGTGTGCTATATTCAAGTCTTCTGAAGCTGTAGCTCTCCAATCTCTATGAACCTGGTGAAATGTATCTTGCAGCACCAAATACTGTATGAATCTATACAAACATTATGAGACTGACAGCTGTCATGGAGGGAAAGATTTTCATTGAATAAAATGTATTTAAATATTAGTCGGTTCCTCTCACAAAGCTATAATATATAAGTGATATAGACTACCTTTTTGTCATAATTTAAGAGCTCAAAACCCTCAGTCCCCATGTGCAAAATTACTCCTTTTGTGTTTCATGGAAGACAGAAATTTATATGAATTTGGAACCGCTCAAAAGAGAGTAAATGATGACAAAATTTCTGTGTTTAGGAAAATGATTCCTTTAACAAACCATATTTTCTACATTGAGAAAGAACACTAAAAATGTATTAGAGAGAAGAGGTGTTTTGATGCATCTTTTTTCTTTTGGTTGAGTGTTGTGGAGCATTAAAACTTAGCATTGTTCCATTATACCTACTCTAGATGTGCTTTTATATGTGCTTTGTTCATAGTTAATTACATTAATGAATTATTACAGCACTAAAACAGACCGACTGTAGGGAGGCAATGGTGCACACAGCTGCATGTTGTCGGTGAAGATTCAAGTTAGAAAAACTGGGGCAGAGCGGGAGATTGAGAAAGAGATAAAGATGGGGTGAAAAGAAATGGAAAAAAGTGTACCAAAATGTTGATGACAAGGGCTGTTCTGGGTATGTTACATAGAAACTGTTTCATTTTTACCTTGTCTACACTGCAAGCTATTGATGCCGTGCTCCAATACAGGCTACACTTAGAGCGAATTACAAAGATAGTACACTCCCATTATGATCAATACAGCTATCAATCCTCCAAGTGAGCGACACAACAAAACTAGTATGCAATATTGCATGCAATGTAAAGAGCTTTTTTGATTGCAATGGGAGCATCCTAGTTTTGTTGCATCACTCCCCTGTTGTCTAGACACAGGCAGAGTTCCGAATTGCATACTAATGTACCATACTGCTCTAACTAACTGCCATAGATAGAAGTAGGAAGAGTAGCATGGGTTCTATAACATTCTGAACTCTCAGACACGGTCTAAAGATGCGTTCACACTGAAAATGGTTTTCAACAATAAAATGTCTGGAAGTCATCCAATTACAAGGGCTATTCACACTGACAGTGATTTGCGGCGAGAAACGACATACCACTTCCTGTCCTCTGGTTTCAGTCATACACACAATGTTCGAGCATCTGAAAGGTTCATGTCTCCAGTAACAACATATATCATTGGACACACCACAGACACTTTCCTCAAAGCTCCTGTTTATCTGCATTGAAATTCAATAAAATAAGGACACACAATAAGACTGAGAGAAATACCAGTAAATCAAAACTGGATTCCATTACTGTATAAACATTATGGACACTCTTCAGCCTGGAAAATGCATCAAAAAGAAGAGTACTAGTCTACAAGTACCTGGATGATGTACTTCTTCAAAAAAAATAATAGTGTGGGGATTGTTGAACTCAAGTTGAACGTTTTGACCTATGTTGTGGAAGGGTCAGTGTTACCTGGCCGTGATGGTTGCCTGACAAAATTATTGTAATGGTGAATGTGGGAACTAGTGAAACGTCTGTGAAGAGAGCACCTTCCAAATATGAGTTTGGAGTCACATTACCAGTTCCTGACATAGCAATCCAACCAGAAATGGACCCAGCAGGAATTAGTTTTTTCTTTTGTCCCAACTTCCCCTCCATGACTGAAAGGCTATTTGAGCTTCAGCAGGATAAGAAGTCAGTGAGGGAGTATGCTATGGAGATTTTGGTGATAACTTCGGGCTGGGCCACATCTGACCAGCCTCATGCAAACTTTTAGGGCTGGTTTGAGTGAGCCCATTATATCCTGTGTGCCTGAAGACGGTGAAGGAGGAAGTCTTTGTGCCACCATCAAGTTTGCATTGAAGTGGGTTCATCTCAGCTTGCGCTTCTGAAGACTTCCTTCCTTCATCCCAGCTGTAAGAAATCATTGCTCCCTCACTGACAGGCAGTTCCTGTTGCCGACTGCCAGGAGGCGTAGGCTGTTCTTGCTACCGACTGCCTGGATGCAGTGGTCGTTATTACTGTAGTGCCTCTTATTGCTCGGAAGAGGAGAAGAAGTGTCCCTTCTCTTCAGGCGTCCACGGCCACAGAGCTCATTCCCCTGTCACTGCCAGTGCATACGGCCGCAGAGGCATTTTTCCTGTTGCCTCACCTTGCTCATATCCTGGGGCTGCCTGTCCAGTTCCCTGTGGTCGTCGACAAGCCTGTTAAGTTCCCTGTGGCTGTTGACGAATCCGTTCAGTTCCCTGAGCCTGTCCAGTTCCCTGTGGCTGTCGACGAGTCTGTCCAGTTCCCTGGGGCTGTCAATTAATCTATCCAGTTCCCTGAGACTGTTGATAAGCCTTTCAAGTTCCCTGTGGCTGTTGACAAGTCTATCCAGATCCCTGAGGCAGTGAATGAACCTATCCAGTTCTATGTGGCCATCAGAGAGCCTGTTCAAACCCCCGTGTCCAGTCAAGTCTTTTCGTCCAGTCGAGCAGTCACTTCAAGTCTAGTCACCAAGTCCAGCCAAGTCACCAAGTCCAGCTAAGTCACATGGCCAAGCCCAGTCAAGCCACCTAGTCAAGTCACCAAGCCCAGTTTAGGCGCTCCACCCTGTCCTGCTCTGCCAGTGCCACCCTGTTCTGGGAGAGAGAGAGAGAGAGAGAGAGAGCGACCTGAGAGCACAATCTCGACGTGTATTGAGTGTATTCAAAATGCAAGACGCTGAAGTCAGAAAATAAAAAACTTGCCTGCACTGCTTCATTTTCTCCTGACTCCTCCATTGCCCAAAAAGAACTTACTACAGTACGTAATGTCAGACTGTTATAAATTACACACACGTTCATAAACTAACACCTACAGATTCAACATCACATTGAAATTACCTTTATTTCATGGTTAAATATTTGTGTTCAAATTGGGGGGGGGTTGCGTGATATGAGCATGAAGCGATCATCTGTGTTCCGCATCTGCTTTCGGGTCCTTGAATAACGTGCGAGTAAGGGCAGCCAGTGGACTTTCTGGTGTCCTCCTAGGGTAAAATGGTCTGCTTATAGGGAATGGCGGTACTGAGCAACCACCACATTTAGCTGCCAAAGACATGTCCTATCTTATCTCTGTTTCTAATTCACAGTGTGTGTTCACTGTAAAAGCTACTTCAAGTGGCCACTTTAGGCTTTCTTTTTAAATGTGTTGTCTCGAACAGAGAGAGAGCTTGTATTAATGGCAGATATATTAAAAGAGCGAGTGGCCAAAGCCTGGTTTACACACACACTCAAAAGCCACATTCACAGAATACATAACAGATTAATGCACACAACACACACTGTCCGAAATTTACTTTTTTAAATTATGGTGCACTATTTGACATTTTTTACCTTTAGCAGGGGGGAAGGTTTTTATCAACCATATAAAAGATATAGTTCATTTGTGTCAAATAGTTTGATTGAATCAATAAATCAAATAGATTCTCAGTCTGAACAATTATTATATGGCTGTTACCTACAAATCAAATTAGCATAAATGCAAAAGAAGTTGTTAAGATATAGTAACACTATAAACACTGCTAAAGCCAAAGATAGATAGATACTATGTACACTTAGTGTAATAGACTGCATATATATTTAGATTGAGAGTAAATACTGTTACAGTAGATACTGTTTGCACCAAGTGTAAATAGCAACAAATTGCATCTTATTTACACCAACTGCAAATAGTTATAGACACTATTTACACAAACGATAAATAGAAGTAATATGCAAGTGAGTGAAAATAGCCTTTGCTACAAAAGTTTAGCTATTTGCACTTAGTGTACATAGACATTGACTTTAAACAATTGTATAGGGATGATTCCAATGTACACGAACATTTGGAAGCAGCATGTTGATTTCCTGTGTGATGATGTTGGTATTATAGGCTATATTAGAAAAAAGATGCCCTCTGAAAGGTATAAAATGTGCCTAAAAATCAATATCAGGTGGCAAACATAAATAGTTTATTGTTAAACATAAATGATTAAAAATGAATGATTAAATAACATTTACGTTTCTGACAATGCACTTTCCCTTTAACTAGATGTCTACAATAGTATATTTTGAAAAATGTCATATGTTAGATAACACATTAATAATGTAGAGGAATTCACTACAAAGTTATTTTTGCATCTACATTTTCAATATCTGAATAATTTGTGCCACATTCAGTGGCATTCTTGCTAAAAATCATAGTTAATTTCTGACTGATACACAGAGACCCAACCCATGTATAAATGTCAAGAAACGTGGACATGAACACACTGACACATTTACACAGGGCTTCTAATGAGGATCCCAGAAAGCTGCTCTCACCAAAAGGCAATCAAGCAGCAGAGTAAATACGGCTATCTGACTGCATGATGTTTAATTATGAATCGGCAGGCGGTACCACAAACAGCGGCACCCATCACTCCCCAGTGACTGCACTACTCGGTTGGTGGGAGGGAGAGAAGCACTCAGCCCAAAATCAAATACATTCAACCCCAAAGAACAGCAGCACTCCTTCCCATATCCACTTTAACCAATAGTAAGCCTTATTGATCAGGTTAGTACTGTGAAGCAGTGCCTTTTGAACTCTGTAAATTAAAAAAATGTAAATGAATTGCTTCCTTAATTTGTTTTGCAACATTTATGGTCAAGCTCAGATACTTAAGGCCAAAACATTCTCTATGCAAGTATGTGAACACAGATGCTTCTAGGTACGCAAACTCAATTTCCTGCGTTTTAATGTTCCATGTTCCAACAGTATGAATTTTCATATAACACAATTCATAACACCATGCAAATACGCATTGCTTTCATAAGCTTGCTGCAACGGGCACAAAAGCAAACATTAGTGTGAACTGTCCACTGTGAGTTTTCTGTTTCAAGCTACTCTCGTGGTGGAGTGACAGAAGAGAATATTGCTGTGCAAGTAAGTTAGTCAATATATTTAAAGCAACTTACCTGAATAATAAAAAATCCTGGTCATTTACACAGACTTTTGAAGGTTTCGCACCCTTGAGTACTAAGGGTTTTTAACTTGAGTGATAATGTTTCTGGCCTTAAATTGTTATTCTTTTTTTATTCAATAAAAATAATAAGATGCCTAACATAATAAAAATAAAGAGCTACATTTTACTAAGTGATGGATTTAGAGTTAAAACTTGAAGGGCTCTGTTTTCGTGAGCATGCAATGTGCAGCGCTACATGCTACAACTGTGCACTTGTTTTTATCCAAATTTCAAGAGAGCACTAATTCTAAGTGCTATTATTCATGCCAGCACAAAGCACCCTGTACTTCATTCAGGCGCAGGTTTGGTTAATATCAATAATTAATAATTATCAAAGATAATAATTAAAATCAACAGAACATTGATTAGAATCAAAATTAGCTTTTCAATCCTTTAAATCAACAATCATCAAAGATAATTATTAATTATTAAAATCAATAGAACATTGATTAGAATCAATATTAGCTCATTAATCCTTCAAATCAACAATCCGGAGAACATTGACATTCAAAAGGAAAACAATGAAATCTTTAATCTGAGCACTGACATCCCCTGCCAGCCGTTGGCTCAAGTGCATGCAGAACAATACCAAAAAAATTAACTTTAAATATAACTAAGTTTATTGATGCAGTAATATCAATTAATAATCAGTACAATGCAGTCAAAAAACGTCCGACTTCTGACTTCCAACTACAAACTAAACAATAACAAGATTTGATATGGCTATAAATAAGCCTATAATACATGAGGCGTGTGTGTGTGTGTGTGTGTGTGTGCAAATGTGGGTGGAGAGACTTGCTAATGGCATCTGTCCGTTTAACGCATGTCTCTGCTGGCACAATAACTTAGGGACAAAGCTGGGCTCTATCTCCAAGTTATCTGCTCACTAAATGTGTGTGCGGGTATGTTTGTGAGGGGTTGTGTGTGTGTGCATTTAATACGATGGAGACAGAACAGAGTGACGACACCGAAGCCAGTTTTAGTGATCGTGGGCGAGAAGGCAACCGTTATTTGATCACTCAGAGACACGGTGAACGGATTGTAATCTGTTTGCTGTGGTCGTTGGTTCTTTAATGGATAAACTCAGTGTTCCGCGATGGCGGAAATGTACAAACAGTCCAATGTGGTATGACGACTACACAGCAAATCTCATTCGGGGTAACAGTAAGTTACAATAATACCTTGAGTATTATTAGCAGCAATGAACGGACTTGGTGGTCTGTAAACTGTACAAGTAATAACCTTGATACACAAGAATAACACACTATAATAATCTATCTCTGCCGAGACGTAAACCTCTTAATTGGGTCATTTGAGGATGCAGGTAGAATGTGTTTTCTTCCGTTGTTTGACTCCGACTTGGTCCCTCGATGTTCGGGTGATGACGGGAGGCCATTTCCTCGATCTGTCAGTGGGTGGTACGGCGGCTGATCCTCGGCGGGTCGGTGGAGAAATCAGCAAAGTCGACTTGGTTGAAGAGGGAAGAGAAATCTTCTTTCTTCACTTCTGCAGGCAAATGGGTGAGATGCGGATTGCTCAGTGGTCTCCTTCGGATCCGTTAGCGTGGTCGGTGGAACACGGAGAAATCTTAGCTCGTCAAGCGATATTGAGATTGTATGCCAAATTCCAGGTATGTACGTTACTTCCTTGTGCAAGCACCTGGGAGTAGCTACATGAGGCACATACTGTCACAGGATGCAGATGCCCAGAAAGATCTCAAAGGTTTTATAGACTATCGATGACATCATGGTTGAGGAACGCGATCTGTCATGCGTTTCATCCAATAGGAGTTGAGAGTTCTAGCCTTCAGAATTTCACTCCTAGGTGTAAAGTGCGCAAGGCTTGAAAGGATCTGTAGTCTGTTTAGTACTGCCTGTGGCAGTGGGGGCATGGTCAAGTGTCTGCCTAGAGAGAGAGAAAATGCTGTAAGGGCACTTGTACCTGAGCTTGATTATGTCTAACACCTGTCTCTAATTCCAGAGAGCTTGAGGAGAGCGGCATATAAGCAGCCACACCACCAGCAGAGAGGGAGAGAGAGTCCTGGGTCCAGAAATCTGTTTGTGAAGAGTTTGTGAGAATTATTGTAATCCTGACAAGTTATTGTGAAGCTGTAAACTAGAAAAGTTGCCAATTAAAAGAGCGCTGCCTGTGACTGAAGAAACCTGGTTCCCCATGTCCTCCTTCCCTCTAGTCCTTACACTTTGTTTGATTTTGGCGCTGATTGTGTTATCAGGCTTCCAGTGTTCCTACATGCCACAGTCAGGCTTTATGACTGTGTGTAGGCCTGTCTTTGTCTCTTATCTGAGTACATGAATCCTAATAGGCACAAAGTGCAATTTGATATTTTCCTGAAATAGGTCACTGCACTAAGATGTTTCAAAACCATGCTGCGTTTCCCTAAAGCATTGTAAGCCTATGTAGGCCATTGAAACCATTGGCGACAATAGTCTCAACGTAATCTTACGATGCTTTTGGGAAATGTAATCAATTGGGAAATGCAGACCTGGTCTGTTTTCATCACAAAGTCTGAACACAATTCCTGCATTTACAGTTTGGAGATTCCACCAACAGGTGGTAATAAAGTTCATGTCCAAACTCTGAAAAGATGTAACAGATGTATGCATATAAAACATAAACAGATGTAGCCATTTGTTGAAACAACATTTTATTACATTTGTGTTAAACTATCTATAGGCCATGGTTTATTTTTCTGTTATTATTCATTGTTTATATTTTCAATTTAATTTAGGGTCTAAATTGTTTTGACATTGTATTTAGTTGTTGTAGAGTGATATTTAAAACTGAAGTGTTTAACTCTTTCTATGTTGAAATACTTTCTCCTGTCTAAGCTTAATATGCAGAGGCGACTATAAACAAGCCATTCACAGATTCATTTTCTCAGAAACTGAAAGCCCCATCTCTGTAGTGCTCTGAACATGCCTTTGTTTTGAGAAACCCTTTTGTACAAGCACAATAGCATTGACTCAACCAGTGTCGTGAGTTGGGGGCAGGACTATCTCTTTGTCTGACCAACAGCAGACAGGGGGCATTTTCAGAAAGCTGTTTTGATAACAAAGTTTTGTTTTGCAATTACATTTGTTGGTGCTAGTGGCAGAGAAATTACATGCTTCAGCTTAAAGTCACTGCAAAAGAGGCTGGTGGAAGACATTGGAGAGAGTTAAATGTTTAGATTTGGTATGATATGAGCAGAGTAGGTGGAATTTCTGGAGACCAGGACGGAACTGGCAGAGGGTCAGGGGAAGATCTGCGGGAGGAAAGGGCTCTGGGGGCAGAGCCACACTAGGCAGAGGCTCAAGAGGCTGAGCCGGAGGAAGTTCAGGGTGCAGTACAGCAAAAGGCACAATAGGCAGAGCAGCAGGACGTTCAGGGGCGGTACTGCAGGAGGCTCAAGGGTCAGAGCAGCTGGGAGTTCAGGGGATTGTGCCACAGGAGGTGGAGCCACAGGAGGCTCAGGAGGCAGAGCCACAGGAGTCTCAGGAGGCGAAGCATGAAGAACCATGGAAGACTGAGGGTGAAGCCACGGAAGACTCTGAGGGCGAAGCCACAGAAGACTCGGAGGGCATTGCCACGGAATATTCAGAGGGCGGACCCACAGAATAATCGGGAGGAGGAGTGGGCGGGGCCACAGGAGGAGGAGCGGGGAAAGCCACTGGAGGAGGAGTGGGTGGAGCCACTGGAGTCTCAAGAGGAGGAGCGGCCGAAGCCACTGGAAGAGGAGCAGGCGGAGCAGCAGGAGGAGGAGCAGGAAGCAGAAGGGCTTCCATTGAGGGGGTCTCCGGAACCACCGGAGCTAGTAGCAGTGGGTCCTCCGTCGAGGACTGCAGATGTGGCCAGGGCAATAAATTGCAATGTCCGTACTGTGAGACACCTAAGACAGCGCTACAGAGAGCTGATCATCCTCACAGTGGCAGACCACGTGTAATAACACCTGCACGGGATCGGTACATCCGAATATCAAACCTGCGGGACAGGTACAGGATGGCAATAACAACTGCCCAAGTTGCACCAGGACCACACAATCCCTCCATCAGTGCTCAGACTGTCCACAATAGGCTGAGAGAGGCTGGACTGAGGGCTTGTAGGCCTGTTGTAAGGCAGGTCCTTACCAGACATCACCGGAAACAATATCGCCTATGGGCAAAAACTCACCTTTACTGGACCAGACAGGACTGGCAAAAAGTGATCTTCACTGACGATTCGCAGTTTTGTCTCACCAGGGGTGATGGTCGGACTTGTGTTTATCGTCTAAGGAATGATCATTACACCGAGGCGTGTACTCTGGAGTGTGATCATTTTGAAGGTGAAGGGTCTGTCATAGTCTAGGGTGGTGTGACAATGCATCATTGGATTGAGCTTGTTGTCATTGCAGGCAATCCCAGCACTGTGCGTTACAGGGAAGACATCCTCCTCCCTCATGTGGTACCCTTCCTGCAGGCTCATCCTGACATGACCCTCCAGAATGACAATGCCACCAGCCATACTGCTCGTTCTGTGCGGGTTTTCCTGCAAGACAGGAATGTCAGTATTCTGCAATGGCCAGCAAAGTACCCAGATCTCAATCCCATTGAGCACGCCTGGGAGCCGTTGGATCGGATGGTGAGGGCTAGGGCCATTCCCCCCAGAAATGTCCAGGAACTTGCAAGTGCCTTGGTGGAAGAGTGGGGTAACATCTCACAGCAAGAACTGGCAAATCTAGTGCAGTCCATGCGGAGGAGATGTTAGATTTTTTTATTTAGTTCTTTTTATGTTCATACAAATATTACACATGTTAAGTTGAAAGCAGTTGAAAGTGAGAGGAAGTTTCTTTTTTGCTGAGTTTATCTACACAGACAAACAAGGTAAATGTGGCACATCTGGGAAGCAATCAGGGAAAGAACCAGGAACCGAGACATAATGAAGAAAACACAGAACTTCAAAATAAGAGTCCTTGGGGGGGAAACACAAGAATGACTTGACAAAGAAGAACCTCATAATTGAATTGTAATTGTAAATAAAAAAAATAGGAGGTAGTGTAAACGAAGATAATTTTGACATGTTTTAACCATCTTTTGAAATGTTGATAATATCAAGCCAATTTTCATAATTTTATCAAAAAAGGATGGAATGTTTTTGAGTGAAAAAAAGCTAAAACAGCACATAACAGAATTTATCAACTCAATCGCTAATACTTACTGATGTTTTCCCACCACAAATGATGAAAAAACCTATACACTGATTACAAATTTATTTAAAAAAATTCCAATATTGCAAAGAAATCATACTTTGCTTGAAACGTTTCGATAAGAGAAAGTATAAAACATAGAAACACCTGAAATATTACTTTATTTATTTCTAGTTTTTCATTTAAGAAATTAGTGCATAGCACCTGCAGACATGGCAAAAAAGGGTAACATCCACTCAAATGTTGTACAATTATTTAGAATTCACCTCTGTTCACTTAATTGAAAAAAGAAAACTAACCAATAGATATTTTATATCCAACATATTAAGACATCTTTTATCAAATATATTAAAACATAAATTAATAGGACTAAACTTTTTTACATAAGACTGACGTGGTCAATAGTTTGCAAAAGCAAGAAGACTGTTCTAAACGTAGAAAACAAAATGCATGCAGGAAAGCCAAATTCAGTGACATAAGAGCAGTTTTAGAGAGTCTTTAAAATGCAATACATTATGGATCTAGTTTAATATTGTATACTATCAATTACTATCAAGCTTTAAACAAACATTTTCTTTATAAACCATCAACAAAAAAATTAAAATGAATCTTTTGTAGCTGTGAATACACATAATTCAGAACTAACAAGAATCCAAAGCCTTATTGATTAGTTCTTCACATGACATCTCTCGGTTCTTTCATAAGAGACAATTTGCCGCCACAGTGTAATTTTTGCAAGTGGTGGCTAGACGGAATATTAATGCAGGCAGATTGACTGACGGATTGATTCACAGTGAGAGAGGAGCGGAAGTGGGCAGGGCTTAGCTTCTGCTGAGCTGCGGTTTTGCAATCAAGCTTCATGCTGGCCCTGTGAACTCCGGCGTTCTTATTAGATTTACACATTAATGTTTGATGACTTTGCTCATCCACACTGGCACAAGCCAGTCGACTGCTGCCAAAGACGTTCAAGGTCAGGTGGTGACACATCACTTTCCCCGGTGGAAGTGGAGGAAGGGGAGAGGGTGGAGAAGGGTAAGGTGTCACCTTTACAAGCCGTCAGCCAATTAAAGGCACAGTGTGATGCATTGTGGAGTATATGTGACTCCATGTGATTGTGATATATGATATGCACACACCACCTCTACTGCAGTGAGTCTGGAGAGGAGATTATGTGTTCAGAAGGATGGCGGATAAACAAATGGCCCTATTTGTCCAGAAAATTTAGTCGACACATTTCACTCTGAATACTTAAGCGAATGCTCTTCATCTTTATCCTGGGGAGAGAAAGAGAGAGATGGTTGAATGTTTGGAGGTGAAAAGGGAAAATTGAAAAAAAGGAGATAGCCAGGGAATAAGGAGAATAACAGAATAGATACAGATGGAGATTGGAGTGAAAGATATCACTACTGAAAAGACCATTTTAGACCAGCTCAGCAACGGCTGGTCAGAGGAAGCTGAGCCTCTTCAAACATTCATTAAAAAATAACATAACAACAAAAGTGATTGAATTGCCTACTAACATATACAAGTCAGATGACTTTAATGGAAAAAAATGTTTTGGTTCTTTTTCTTTCATGCATGGTAGCCAGGTGAGTTTAAATAAATGTATGAATCTGTAAGAATACCACAGAGACTGCTGACATAAAGCCTCCTGTTACTAGTAAACTGACCAATCAAAATGTATATTCAAATGATGCAACGTCATCTGGTTTTGTCCAAAAAAGGATGCAAAATGAAACTTACCCCCTTCTGCATTCATAACCAATCATTATTAGAAGTAACCATTCAAGCCAATCAGCTTTCAGTACCACTTCATACTTCATCAAGACTGCTTGCAGTTAACATGACAAGTAAAGACTTTTAAAAATTTTTTTAAATATGCCTAAATATCAATGGAATTAAAGTTATGGGAAGATCTAAAAACATGTAAAAGACTGAATGACAGGATCATATATCAATTTGACTCAATGAAGCGCTGTGGGATGGAGATCTTCTGTACATACTGTATTGGGCGAGTAGAAGTTAGGGTAACACTTTCTATGAAGCCCATATTAGTAATGCATTTTAAAGTCCTTAATATGCATTTGTTATATATCATAGTACACCTTACAATATACACCACATTACATTATGAAACATTATAACACTAACATATTCATATATAAACATTAGAGTATAATTATAACACCAGCAACATCCAATTTTATCTGCAGAAGTTATATTGTATTGTATATATTTCCCCTTCTGTAACTCACTCGTTGTAGTGTCGATTATAGTGACACAAGGGGCTTCTTTCTGGAGCATCGGATACCTCTGAATAGGAAAAAGGTGAACAAAATTTGCATGTCCCGCCCCCCAACATAGGGGTATAAAAGGCAGGGATCGTGCATCTGTTCAATCAGATTCTTTCTTCTGAGCCAAGCGGTTGTGTGTTCAGCAAGCTGAAAAATTCACTATTGTTCCACTCACCTAGAAAGAGAGCTTTGCAGTTGGATCTATGGCGCATTGCCAGCGGCTTTCTCCCTCCTCTGCACAGCAGTGCAGTCCACGCCCCTGGGCACTTCGACAACCACTCCTCTAAAAGAGTATTATTTTCCCTAAAAGAGTTAACGCATTGGCGTCGAACGTCTTTTTAAAGACACGTCTTTTTCACGATGCCCTTCCACCATTGAGTTGTTCCTGGATGCAGCAGATATCTCTCCACCTCTGGGTCGTGATCATGCTGAGGCAGATTTGAGGATGGCTCATGTACTCATTGCAAGAACTTGACCATGGCATCGTTGCGGTTGCGGCTTTCCTTTCTGTCTTCGACAGGGTAAATCCCAATGAACCACCCGTCACCCAGTACGATCGATTGCTTCCGCCCGTGCTCGACGTGAGACCGGCTTGCCTCATGGCCAGTCTGATGTCTCCATTGGCACTATGGAGCAGGATGATGACATCGCTGCTGCATCGGAGAGCGTCGCGGCATCTGAAGTGGAGGACTCAGCTGGGCTGCCACCTTTAGGTTTGCCTGCCCAGTTTGAGGCTGATGCCCAGAATCTGATATGCTTGCCCGGGCCACCGTGAGTGTGGGGCTGGACTGGAACCCTCTGTCTTCCCCTCAACCCTCACGGCTAGACGATTGAGTCCTCGGGTCAGGGCACCGCAGGCCACGCCCCTCCCGGTTCCTTTTTTCCTGGAGGTGCACAATGAGTTAACGAGGTTGTGGAGGGCAGGGCACCTTTTACTGCCTGGAACCGACTTCCTTACTCATCCGCTCTCACTACCCTCGACGGCGGGGCTGTCCACGGGTACACGGAGGTCCCCCAGGTGGACAAATCGGTTGTGGTGCACCTGTTCCTGCAAAGCGCAACCACTTGGCGGGATCACCCTGCACTCCCCTCCAAGGCCTGTCGGATGACGTCATCGCTGATAGCGAAAGCTTACAGGGCCTCCGGACAGGCCGCCTCCGCCCTGCATGCCATGGCCCTCCTACAAGTTCACCAGGCCAAGGCACTAAAAGATCTGCATGTGGGAAGTCCTGATCTTGATGTGCTGCAGGAACTGTGCTCAGCTACGACCTCGCCCTCCGGGCCACGAAGGTCACAGCGTGGGCACTCGGACAGGCGATGGCCACCCTTGTGGTCCAGGAACGTCACCTATGCCTGAATTTGGTCGAGATGAGGGAAACTGACAAAGCCAGCTTTCTCAACCCCCCCAGCTCGGTCTATTCAGAAGACTTTGTCCAGTAGTTTTCAGAAACATAGAAACTTCACCTCCACGTCTGTACAGTATTCACAACTCCAGCCAGCCAGTTCTGACGAGTCCAGAGGACAGCTCACTAGGACCTCCTCCTCAGTCACTAACCCGCCCCCTACCGGTTACATGGATGGAAAGAGTTTTTTCTCAGGACGCAACTTTGCCTCAGGACACAACACTACCTGCTCCCCACTGGGCATGTCAAAAATGATCATCCTCTTAGTGCCCCTCACGCAGTGATTGGAAACGTGGCTTACGCTTTCCAACCCGTTGAGCTAGCTGGCCAGGACCATCAGACTCGGCTACGCGATTAATTTCGGCAGGCGTTCGCCCCGGTTCAGCAGCATCCTTCCCACTGCGGTGCATGGCGAAAAAGCCTGCACACTGTGCGCGGAAATAGCTACCCTTTTGCAAAAGGATGCAATAGAGCCTGTCCCTCCAGCCGATATGGAGAAGGTTTTCTACAGCCCTTACTTCTCCCTTGGACCTACCACCGCACCACTTCCATGTGTGGCGTAACAGGCCCATGTGTCGTTTTTGGCACATTTCACTTCCCCAGCCTGGGCAGGATGTGGTCTCCACGGGGTCTTTTCCCCCTGAAAGACTAGGACTGGAAAAGAACGCCTACCCCGATGCGTGTTATAGCTAGATGGCCCTAGCCACATCTAACACTCTATGAGGAGAAACATAGAGAGAGAAAAATCTGCGGCTGGCGCGGCATGCTCCCATGCTTGTCACGTCACTTGTTCCCACACCTCAAGGGAAAACCTTGCTCGGATGCCGGGAACCAAATAAAAACAATATGACGTCTTAGTGGGGCGTTGGGGAAGGTTACCTGCAGTCTGATGCCCATGCTCCTTTGGCATGCTACAGCTTACTGCACCAGCATCAGCAGATCACGTAACACGGTTCAGTGTAGGGGCCCCTTGTGTCACTACATTCAACAAAATGTCGAGTGAGTGACAGAAGGGGAACATCTAGGTTACTACTGTAATCCCCATTCCGTGATGGAAGGAACAAGATGTTGTGTCCCCTTGCCACAACACTGTACCAATCCGCTGTAATGGCCAAACCTTATTCTCGGCTCCTCAATGCAGAACCTGACTGAACAGATGCACGATCCCCACCTTTTATACCCGAATGTCCGGGGGCGGGACGTGAAATTTCTGTTTGCCAATTTGGCATTGGCCTTTTTCATATTCAGAGGTATCCGAGGTTTCCGAAAGAAGCCCCTTGTGTCACTACAATCGATACAACATCTCGTTCCCTCCATCAGGGAATGGGGGTTACACTAGTGACCTAGGCGATTTGTAATATACTGTACATTATATGATATGCATGCTTTAATTAAAGTGACAAGAGCAATTTCTTCTTATAAACATTCAGAAGATATTTTAAGTGGTTATAAGACTTTACAACTCATGCTGTAAATTATACACATTACACATACACAAAATACATAAAAACACCCAATGTAAATTTTTAGATATTACAAAAAACACTTGTAAAGCTACAAAGTTAAAATAAACTCAGCAAAAAAAGAAATGTCCCTTTTTCAGGACACTGTATTTTAAAGATAATTTTATACAAATCCAAATAACTTTACAGATCTTTAATGTAAAGGGTTTAAACAATGTTTTACATGCTTGTTCAATGAATCGTAAACAATTAATGAACATGCACCTGTGGAACGGTCGTTAAGATACTAACAGCTTACAGATGGTAGGCGATTACGGTCACAGTTATAAAACTTAGGACACTAAAGAGACCTTTCTACTGACTCTGATAAACACCAAAAGAAAGATGCCCAGGGTCCCTGTGTGAACGTGCCTTAGGCATGCTGCATGGAGGCATGAGTACTGCAGATGTGGCCAGGGCAATAAATTGCAATGTCCATACTTTGAGACGCCTAAGACAGCACTACAGGGAGACAGGAAGGACAGCTGATCGCCCTTGCATTGGCAGACCATGTGTAACAACACCTGCACAGGATCGGTACATCCAAATATCACACCTGCAGGACAGGTATAGGATGGCAATAACAACTGCCCGAGTTACACCAGGAATGCAAAATCCCTCCATCAGTGCTCAGTCTGTCTGCAATAGGCTGAGAGAGGCTGGACAGAGGGCTTGTAGGCCTGTTGTAAGGCAGGTCCTTACCAGACATCCCCGGAAACAACGTCGCCTATGGGCACAAACCCACCTTCGCTGGACCAGAAAGGACTGGCAAAAAGTAGCTATTCACTGACGAGTTGCGGTTTTGTCTCACCAGGGGTGATGGTTGGACTCGAAGGACTCAAAGGAATGAGCATTACACTGAGCCCTGTTATCTGGAGCGGGATCGATTTGGAGGTTCTATCATGGTCTGGGGCGGTATGTCACAGCATCATCGGACTGAGCTTGATGTCATTTAAGGCAATCACAATGCTGTGCGTTACAGGGGAGATATCCTCCTCCCTCATCTGGTACCCTTCCTGCAGGCTCATCCTGACATGACCCTCCAGCATGACAATGCCACCAGCCATACTGCTTGTTCTGTGCGTGATTTCCTGCAAGACAGGAACGTCAGTGTTCTACCATGGCCAGCAAAGAGCCCGGATCTCAATCACGTCTGGGACCTGTTGGATAGGAGGGTATGTCCGGGAACTTGCAAGTGCCTTGGTGAAAGAGTGGGTTAACATCTCACAGCAAGAACTGGCAGGAGAAGCACTGTAGTACTTAATGCAGCTGGTGGCCACACCAGATACTGAATGTTACTTTTGAATTTACCCCCACCCCCCGCCCCCGCCTTTGTTCAGGGACACATTATTCAATTTCTGTTAGTCACATATCTGTGAAACTTGTTCAGTTTATATATTAGTTGTTGAATCTTTTTTATGCTCATACAAATATTTTTACATCAATCAAATCAAACCAAATCACTTTATTGTCACACTACCATGTACACAAGTACAACAGTAGGTGAAATTCTTGTGTGCAGTTCCGAGCAACATAGCAGTCATGACAGTGACGAGACATATACCAATTACAGTAAACAACATACTTACACAAAACAATTTACAAATCAAATGTACACATGCTTACACAACACAATAATTATATACAATGTACAGTAAACAATACACACAATATACAATACACAATATACAATACAATAAGTAAGGAGTATACATGTTAAGGTTGCTGAAAATAAAAGCAGTTGAGAGTCCCCACAGATGTTTTTGCTGCATTTATATAATAAACTAATAAAATATATATCTGTAAAAAACATTTGGCGGAAAGAGGTATACATTTGGATGCTGGTGCATTGGCATCTGTGTCTTCAGTCTTCTGGCATTGGAGGCAATTGGAGATGGAGATTTTCTTTTAAGTCTTCTTTGAGCACTCGCCAAGAATAAAGCCTCCATCTGATACTCAAAGGTAAACTGTAAAGCCAAAAATACTCCAGTCCTAGAGCTTAAAAACTTTAACAACGCCCAGCTGCGTTCTGCTTTAGAAAACTCTGACCATCTGTTTCACCTTATTGAAACCATCCCTCTTCCACAGCAGGACCTTCCCACTCTAACTGGCCTAGCCATCCATCCACTGCTAAAATCAGTTAGATAAAGCTGATATCAACATGTGCTCCCTGATGCAGCTCTGCCATAAGGTCCACTGTGACCAGCTGCTGTGAATCCTTCCCATTTTGGTGAGCTCAACCTCCAAATCCCCCAGTGGATCCTATTGGGTAAATGATGAACAATATTCCTCTAGTGCCTAATGTTGCCTCCTCCACAGCAGGTTCCTGCTTTCAAAAGCTCTGCCATGGCCCAATGGTCCCAAAGAAGGAGCTGCATGTCCAGTCCCATATGAATATTTTGCCTTCCCCTATCAAATAGCTCAACTTTAAAATCCTCCAGTAGATCCTGTTGGCAAATGATTAACTAAACTTAACTTGGTCTCTAATAATGCCTCCACCACAGTAAAAACAAATTTTATCCCAAAAGCTATGCCATCCATTCACATTTATGATCACTTATCTTAAAGCTGAGATCAGCATGAGTTGATGCAGCTCCACCACGAGGCACACTGGTACCAGAGCTGGAGCTACATGACCAACTCATGTGAACCTTCCTCTTTGAGGGAGATCAACCTTAAAATCACCCAGTGAATCGTATTGTGCAAATGATTAACAAAACATCCCCCACTCTAATGTTGCCTCCTCCACAGCAGGATTTTCCTGTGATAAGAGGCTCCATCCATCCTTCTATAGCTACGATCACTTACCATAAAGCTGAGTTCAGCACCTGCTCCCTGATGCAGCTCTGCCTATAGGCCCAATGGTCCCAGGGGTGGAACTGCATGACCAGCCTCATTTAAATCTTCTGCCTTCCTCTTTCATGGAGCTCAACCACAAAATCCCCCATTCATTCCTATTGGGTCTTGATTAACAAAATTTCCCCTGGTCTCCATACATTGCATCGTCCTCAACAGGACTTCCCTGTTCTCAAAGGCCCTGCCTTCCATCCACATCTACAACTTACCATTAAGTTAATATCAGCATGTGCTCCCTGATCCAGCTCCACCAAGAGGCCCACTGGTCCCAGAGGCAGAACTGCATGACCATACCCATGTGAATCTGTGCCCTTTCACTTTCAAGGAGCTCAATCTCCAAATCCACAGTTGATCCTTTTGGGCAAATGATTAACAACACTCCCCTTGCCTTTACTGTCATCATCTACAAACACACACACAAAATATTTAACACACCATAAATCCTTTTCCCCAGTTGCCCAGCCGACAGGGAGCATCACTTAGGGAGGGAGCCAGCAGCAGAGAAAAAGAGAACAAACACAGCTGCGGCTGCTTTCCAGAGCCTCATCACGCACAGTTACAACAACTGGCAGCACAAAAAGGAACATGAGCAGTAAAATATCAGCAGGGGCCATAATTTGTAGGACTCAACATTACAAGAGTTCTTCATTAGTAGCTGGGTGCATAATAAAAAAAAATTCATAGAGTAACAATCTGCACTAGCACTTTGTTGAGTTTATCACCTATGTTGTAGGTGAGGACAGGGCTACAGAAATTGCCACATGGGGAATTTTTCACAAGGGCTTTATCTCAGTAAAAATAAGGTTTTGAGTTGACAGTTCAGTTGCACAAACACTTGATTTCTCCAGCTATCTATGGTAGTTTCAAACTTCTAGTTCAAAACGTCTTCAATTAAGATGGTTTAATATGTGTAATGATGAGGATCTGCCGGGTAGGAGTTTAGAACCATAAAGGTCAAAATGAGAGCTGAGCTAAGCAAATGAAAACCAAGCAAAACCAGCAAGAACTCACCAAACTACACAGACATCAAATAATGCAAGACAACGGACAGGGAAAACATAATGAGTCAAAGGGAACACAGAAAACAGTGGCACAACAAAAACCAAACTTCAAACTAAAAGTCTTAAACCTCCTAGCAACCTCTACTGGCTACTAGGGAAATTGTCCCAAATATTACAATATTGTTTAATATTTTTGTATCGTACCTTTTAACTTTTAAATGTTCATAAATTGTTGAATCAGGTGTTTCATAATTGCTCTACTGTTTGTATTTGGCTGAAAATTTGTGGTAAAATATTTAATAGCATTTCCCAATGTAACAACTTACCCAACATAGTAGACAACAAGATTCTATTGAGTCATGGTGTGTTCAAAGAACATGATCTTTCTTCCTAGATGTTAAGGTGGAAATGTTCAATAGATTTTGTAGAGAATATAATGTATTTGTCTATGTAGAAGTTGACCTTAAAAATAGCCCCAGTCATAGAAATATTCACTGCACTATAAAGTAAGGCGTAAAGTTCTGATTCCAAAACTAGACAATATTATAAAAATAACAAAGCCGAGATGGTTCATGAAGCATCTGAAGTTACATTTTAGATCTTACCTTTTTATACAATTTCTGTTCTCTTTGAGGATGGCCTCTTTTCCAGTAAAATTAACCCATGATATCATCCAATAAAATCTAATGCCTCGATTATTTACGTCATCACTCCTTCTAACAGGACATTCTGGCTTAACTTTTTTCGGTTCTGGCAAAAGCAAAACTATTTTATTTTATATGCATAAAACACACTGTAATCACTTCATATGGTTACATATTTTATGTTAACTAACAATCATTACTTTCTGCATTAATTTGTTAATTATATTAAATAATTTCCCTTATTTCAGTTTATTGGTCACATGCAACACATCACTGTGAGATGAAGTGTCTGTGATGACACAGGTGATTTTTTTTATCCTTGAGACTTCCTCTTTACGCATGCATCTCAATTCACCCCAATACTCCCTATTTCTCTTGATGCACGCATCCCGATTCATCCCAATACTCCCAATTCCACATATTGTCTGCATAAAATCATGCATTGTCTGACTCTAGTCTATTAAAAGCATTCACAGAAAGGGCCTTACAAGGAGACACAGAGAGACTGTAATTCTCCCTAGAGAAGTCAAGCTGCATTTTCCATTGATTTGTACTTTATTATTAAACTGAGTAAATGATAATTAAATCAATATATTAATGACTAAATATCTAACACTGATTACACATTGTCATTTTAGGTCATTGTATATTGCATACATGTTAATTCAATCATCAAAATAGACTAACTGAATGATTAAATTAAACCATAATGTAAAGTCAAACTGGCAATTAAAAAACCCACATTTATGTAACATCACTATTCTGAATATGTGTCTATGGCGGTTAAAGCCCTGCTATAAATGCATATAATGTATAGCTTAACTAAAGCAGATAAGGCTTTAGTAGTACATGGACAGCAATATTAAGTATACAGAGCAGAATAAGTGACAAGGGAATAATTACAACACAAAGAGAGACAGATTCTCTCAGCACCATCATGTGGCAAGCATGCCGTTACTACTGCTACAGTATGAAAACTAATGCATTATGCAAACTTAAATATTTTAGACAGAAATAAGAAAAAAGTTTTATATTGTTGTCACAAAACCTCATCATGTTGGCTGCTTAATATATATATATATATATATATATATAGAGAGAGAGAGAGAGAGAGAGAGAGAGAGAGAGAGGCTTAAAACATATTTATTTTATCATTTATCATATGTCAATCCAATATGTCATCCAAAAACTACAAAAATATAAATAAATTAAAAATAAATTAAAACACAATCCCATCAATACAGATTGCAGCCCTTTCATTACATCTTTACAACCAACATTTCGTCCTCCCCAACCTCACACAAAAAACCTCCCACTGACCACACTGCAGAAAAATCCATAATATTATTAACTAGTTTGAAATAAGCATACTCAATTTTAATTCGAGCAGTCACCATCCCTTTCAGAACTCTCTCTGCATCAACTGAACCAGTTCCCAAAATCCTGTTTTTACGTGTCTTCCAAATTGCCATCTTAGCTGTTCCCACAAGGTAATTTAATAAAACCACTTTCCTTCGATCACTGACTTTGTACTTTGGACCACTAATAAAAACTTGACAAGAAAATTCCTCACCCATGCTTTCGAAACAAACCTCTAAAAAGTTAAAAAGATCTCTTAACCTCTCACACTGGATAAACAAGTGATCAACCGTTTCCTCCGTTCCACAAAAAGGACATTCCCTCCCTACTTCTGGATTCAGGTGCCTACGTGTCTGTTCAGTAGCTATTATACCATACATCAGTCTCCACTGTAAATCTGCAGCACGCTTCTCAATAGGAGGTTTGTACAGAGATCTCCAGCACCCTCTGAAGTCCGGCCCAAACACTTCTGTCCACCTCCATGTTTTAACCCTTCTCAAAACAGTTTGATGAGACATTTTAACACACACAATGTATAATGCCTTTTGCCAATGTCTTGAAAAAATCCCAACTCTGGGGTTTTAAAGGACACAAAAGAATCCTCATCATCCGGCCTTTCCCGTGCAGCAGAGACCCGTAATGCTGGAACTCTGTAGCTCCATCCCTGCGAAGGCGCTCCCAGTGCTTCTCTACAGGCTCCAGGCAGTGCTGACTGTATTTCCTCCAACATCCGATCCAAGAGACGTAAAGAACGTATTCCTGTCCTGTGCTGAATTGAAATTGCCGTCCTCCACCCATTGCCATCCCTTAGGTGTTTGATCTTTGTACATCCCGCTCTGACCAGACAGTTCCTCACACTGCTTGAAGACAAAATATTTGTTTGTATCCAAGAGTTGTGAAACAGGGGTTCTCCCATAATCCAGTCCTGTGGTCGCAACAACTCTCTGGTCACAGAAAACGTCATGTTCCACACTTTTAGCATTGATTGGTAGAATGAAGTCAAGTGATTAAAATCCAGTTCATTAACCTTCAGTAAAAACAGCTGCTTGTCGTATCCCAGATTCGATGTTCTTCTCAACAGAGCGCATGCCACATCCGTCCACCCCACGTCCTCCTCATACAGCAGTCTCTGAGCTGCCTGTAATCGAAAGGTGCTGATCCTACTCCTTACGTCAACCAAACCTTGTCCCCCTCTTGAGTTGGAAGATACAGAGCTGCCGCAGGAATCCAATGCTGTCCTGACCAAAAGAACTCCACCAGTTTCCTCTGGATACTTTTAACAATGTCATCTGGTGGCTCTAAAACGTTGAGTCTGTGCCATAACATGGAGGCGGCCAGGTTATTTGTAACCAAAACTCTACCCCTGTAGGATAGCTCTGGCAATAGCCATTTCCATTTAGACAACTTAGCAGACACCTTCTCCAGCAAACCCTCCCAGTTCCTTCCTCTATAATTTTCTACTCCTAAAAACACTCCAAGAATTTTAATACCTTCTCTTCCCCAATGCAATCCCCAGGAAGTGGAGGTGGCCCACCATTTTCCCACTGGCCCACAATAAAACCATTACTTTTCCCCAATTGACTTTAGCTGAAGACGCTTTCTCGTAGACATCCAAACTCTCACATAATATTTGCATATCTTCTTGCCCAGTGACAAAAATAGTTACATCATCAGCATAAGCCGACACAAAAAATCTCGACTCCCTTGGGTCACCTGGGACCATAAAACCCCTTAATCCATTTCTTAATTTGCATAACAGGGGCTCAATTGCTAGGCTATAGAGTTGCCCTGAGAGAGGACACCCTGTCGAATACCTCTTTTCACCGGCAATGGATAAGTCAAACCATTCCCCATCTTAAGCATTATTGAAGCCCCTTTATACATCAATTGGATCCATGAAATAAAGCAATTCCCAAACCCAAAAGATTCCAAGACTTTGAAAATGTACTCATGACCCACCCGATCGAAAGCTTTCTCCTGATCAATAGACAAAAAACCAACATTGCAATTTTCATTAATAGACACATCAATAACATCTCTTATTAAAAACAGATTGTCCATGATTGTACGACCCGAATACAATAAGTTTGCTCTCCTTTGACCACAATATGTAAGTATTTTTTTAACCTATTGGCTAAAACTTTTGCCAATATTTTATAGTCCGAGCACATCAAAGAAACAGGGCCAATTTTTTAAAAAACCTAGATCTCCATTTTTTGGTAAGAGAGAGATCACAGCCCTCTGACAGCTAGTTGGCAACATTCCCTTTTCAAAACATTCACAACAAACTTCATAAAAGTCTTCACCTAAAACAGTCCAAAAGTCTTGTAAAATTCAGCAGGCAAACCATCTATTCCTGGTGCACGCCCTGTGGAGAGTTGCTGAACTGCATCTGAAAGTTCGTTAAGGCTGATCATGGTGTCAAGCTTTTTCTTATCCTCAGGTTGCAACTTTGGAAGTCCTTGTAATAATTGTACCATGTTCCCAGAGTCACAGTCAGTATGTCCATACAAATCAGCATAAAAATCCATTGCCATTTTCCTCATTTCTGTTGGATTTGATGTTAAAGTTCCATTTTCCTTGCGTAGGTGAAGTATGCGCTTTTGTTGTGCAACTTTCCGCTCAAGATTAAAAAAATAAGAAGTGGGAGAGTCGATGTCCTTGATGGAAGAAATTCTTGCTCTAATTAAAGCGCCCTTAGCTCTTTCCTCTAAGATGGATCTTAATTCAAGTTTCTTATTCCTTAAATCATTGGAAGCACCCAAAACATTTACATCCATCACATTTTCCATACCAATGATTTCTTTCTCCAACTGCTCAATTTTCTTTTTAACACACACAGTAGTATTATAGGAAAAATTTTGACAAAAAACCTTTATCTGTGCTTTCCCCACCTCCCACCATTGTGTTATTTTTTCAAAATTACCTTTATTCAACTGCCACAATTTCCAAAAATCACCAAACTTTTCACAAAAAGACCTATCCTGCAGCAATTTAGTATTGAAATGCCAGTAAAACCTTGGACGTGCTAAAGTAATAATGTTAAAATCTATGGTTGCAATATGATGATCCGAAAAACCGTTAGGGAAAATATTAGCATTGGATACTCTATTCATACTTGTTTTACTTATATATATTCTATCTAATCTTGCTCCAGTTACATTAGAGTCTAGTATTTTAACCCATGTATACTGTCTAATTCTCTTATTCATGTTCCTCCACACATCCATCAACTCAAATTCATCAATAATATTCTGAAGAGCATTACTAGAAGGTGGATGAGACTCCTCTCTGTTCCTGTCTAAAAGAAAATTTGTAGTGCAATTCCAATCCCCACCCATTATGATGCAAGAATCATTATCACATTTTCTTAATGCACTCTGCAACTTCCTAAACACATCCACACGATCTGAGCCATTGTTTGGAGCATAAACATTTATAAAAATAAATTTTAATTCATTTATTTCTCCAGCAACCATTAAAACTCTACCCTTATCTATTTCTTCAGTTGACAACATTTTCAGGTTCAAATTTTTTGAGAAAAGAATAGCTACTCCAGCACTCAAATTTGAGCCGTGACTGAAGACGCTCTCCCCTCCCACCATCTACACCACTCTAATTCATTATTACAGTCTGTATGTGTTTCTTGCAAAAAGAAACACTTACATTCTTAATATTGATTAATTCTGCCACCATTGCTCTCTTGCTCCTGTCTCTCCCTCCGTTAATATTTAGAGAAGCTACCCTTATCATCTCCATAGAAATTATAAAGAGATAGAAAAGAGAGAGAAAAAAATGAAGAGTGTAGTAAAGCCATCCTGAGTGATATATAAACCATTGATTCAATTATTTGAATTTACGTTTTATAGGGGTTTTACCCTTCAGCAGTTTTGCAAGAAATTTTTTAAACGAAATCTCTTTCACCGACTGAGTTCATCTTCTCCAACCTTCCTCTGCCAATAACAAACAGAAGTCTCAAACCTCTTCAGATCAGAAAAATGATTCCGTACATCAACAGGTTTTCCAAAGGTTTCGTCTAGGAATTTATTTATTTCATCTAGTGAATAAACCTGCTCACAGCTTAATTGTGAAACATCTGACACATCTGAGAAATCAGATAACCCACCACCATCATCATCATCATCATCATCACCATCGTCATCCATCTCCTCATCAACCATATCTGATTGCACCTTCTTAATCAAAGATACTATCTTTCCTCTTTCCAAAACATCACCTTTCAAACCGCTTGCATCATCATTCGTCTGGCTTGTATTCTCTGAACTCTCCACAGTATCACCCTGCCCAGACCCCTGTACCACAGTATCACCCTGCTCAGACCCCTGTACCACAGTGCTTCCCTCAACAGCCACATCGGTTACAACATTAACTTTCTTCATTTTTCCTTGTTTTGTCTTACTACCAGAAGCTTCCTCTGTATCTTTCTCATTATTAGGGGACGGGTCTTCTATTATCATTCCTTCCTTCAAGTTTGAATCCACATTCTGATCCTCATTATTCACCACTGCTGCTTCATTTAGATTTGGTACACTACTCTTTTGCACTTCATTTTCCTTCCTCTTATCTGAAATATTGCTAGGGCCTGCTTCATTCTCAAGTTCAGCTCTATGAGGACAAGACAGCCTAACATGTCCAATACTCCCGCACTCAAAACACCGCATCTCTCCCGTGCTCGCGTACATCATGTACGACTTGCCCTCAAAAACACAGCGAAAGGAGATATTCAGTGTCGGTTCATTTAAAAACATGTACACCTGTCGCCTAAACGACAACACATGTTTTAAAGCGGCATTTTACAGCCGAGTGAAACAGTTCTAATTCCACTGGCAAGTTTTCCAAATCGAGAAAGCTCTCGCTCAATGTCCGCGTCAGGAATAAAAGTCGGAACGTTAGAAACCGTCACCTTCGTCGTGATTGAAACTAGAGGTTGAACAGAAACAAAAGTGCCACTTACCGATATCCCGCTCTCGATCAAACCATGAACCAGATTCTCTTCCTTCAAAAATACCACAACGGCCTTGTTCATCCGAGACGCCGAAATGATGTTCTCATGCCCCACGCGCTCTGCCACGTCCAGCAACACATCCTCTACAGGCACACCTGCCTGGGTCACACACCTGATCCCATGCCGGAGCGACAGGCCTGACGCCTGCACACTCGCGTGAGTGTGAGACGCCATCCCTACCTCCGACACGAGACAACTCTCACGGAAAACAAACTCAGTGTTTTTTTTTTGTTTGTTTTTTTTTTTATATATAATTTTCTTTGTACTTTTTCTTTATCAATTAAAATAATCAAAAACAAGAAAAAGCAAGAAAGTGAAAATTTTTGAAACTTCCCTCTCACCTAGATCACCCTCCCATGCATTCCCTTCCCAATTCCCAGCATGCACCAGACACAGAGAGAGAGAGAGAGAGAGAGAGATTTTTTAGGGATAATCCATGGTTAGGTGTGCATTAAACAAAGAACCACCCGGCACAAAGCGGAGTGATACAAACAGTGAAGCATCCGAGTGCTGATGTTCTGAGACATCAGTACTCATGGAGCATTTCTCAGCTAATCAGATTCTCGGACTGAACTAGCTGTTGTGTATATATATATATATATATATATATATATATATATATATATATATATATATATATATAAACACACAGTGCCGGTCTTCCCATTAGTCGGCCACCTAGGGCGGCATTGCTTCAGGGGTTCCGACCTACCGAGCTTACTTAAGAAGCCATAACATATTTTATTCCAACACTGTTTTTATTAATGTTTTGCTAGATTCAGGTTCGGGGGAGCATGTTAATTTGAATCTGAGAAACCACAGCCCGCGAGTAGGAGTATATAATCCGCTGCTTTCTCTACTTGACACTGCTGCAACAGTTGCCCGCCATGCCAAACATAATAAAGTTGTATTCTTAACTAAACTTTTGCTTTCCTCAAAGTTGCATATATACGTAATGTATATGTTTTCCATAACTAAACTTTTGCTTCTCTTACAGGTGTATATAAAGGTAATATATTCATGTATTCTAACTAACCATTTGCTCCCCCTACAGGTAAGTGCACACTAACCTTTGCTTCCCTTACAGATCTTAATAAATCTAAGAAAGTAATTTGTGCACTACTTGATACCGCAGCAACTGTGTCCTACCTGACACTGCCGCAACAGCCCTACCCATGCCAAATGACTGTACACAGAATTATCTCCACAGGCTCTTTCAATTCTTAAGTTCCATAAATTACAGATATGTATATACAGCAGTGGAAACACCACAGCGCTCCCACAGGAGCTCTTTACCATGCCCCCAAATACTCAATCCACTGCAGCAACAGTAAACTCTAAACTCCACTCCTGCAGGAGGATCACTTACACCACTTCTATGCTTAGTGGAGGTGTCCCTTTCTAATTGCAGCATAGCCCCCTCGACCAAATGCCACGCAAGCTCATCCACGTGCTCGCATCACTGGATCTCCTCTCCGAGGTGATGGATGGACTTTTCATTTCAGATGCAGAGTGGACCTCATTTGAATGCATGCTTGGCTTACCCGTTTGAATGCCATGAGCTAAACCACTCTCTTATTAGAGCAGTCTCCCATTCGAATCGCAGTGTGAGACCTCCCTTTTTCACTCGTTCTCACCTTCAACTTGCGAATGCCGTGGTTCTGCCTCCTGAGCCTCCCTCAGCTCTGCATCCTGAGCCTTCCACGGCTCCACCAACCACGGCTCCACCTCTGGAGACTCCCTCGGCTCTGCCTCCAGAGCCTTCCATGGCTCCGCCTCCTGAGCCTTCCACAGCTCCGCCTACCACGGCTCCGTCTCCTGAGCCGCCCTCGGCTCCGACTCCCGAGCCTCCCACGGCTCCGTCTCCAGAGCCTTCTATGGTTCCGCCTCCTGAGCCACCCATGGCTCTGCCACCTGAGTCTTCCACGGCTCTGCCCTCCAAAACTGTCCTTGTCCTGTGGCCGCCTCCCAGGTCTCCTGAACCTGTCCTTGCTCTGTGGCCAGCTCCCAGGTCACCTAAACCTGTCCCTGTCCTGTGGCCGCCTCCCAGGCCTCCTGAACCTGTCCTTGCTCTGTGGCCAGCTCTCAGGTCACCTAAACCTGTCCCTGTCCTGTGGCCGCCTCCCAGGCCTCTTGAACCTGTCCTTGCTCTGTGGCCAGCTCCCAGGCTACCTAAACCTGTCCCTGTCCTGTGGCCACCTCCCAAGCCTCCTGAACCTGTCCTTGCCCTGTGGCCATCTCCCAGGCCTCCTGAACCTGTCCCTGTCCGGTGGCCGCTTCCCAGGCCACTTGACCCAGTCCCCGTCTTGTGGCCTTCTTGGACTGCCTGTCTGCCCCTTGTGCCCCCATGGACTGCCTGCCTGCCCTCTGTGCCTCCTTGGACTGCTTGTCTGCCCCTTGTGCCCCAATGGACTGCCTGCTTGCCCTCTGTGCCCCCTTGGACTGCCTGTCTGCCCCTTTGTGCCCCTTGGACTGTCTCTTTGCCCCTTGTGCCCCCCTTGGACTGTCTGTTTGCCCCTTGTGCTAGCCCTTCACTCCTTGGACAATTTTGTTTTTGTTTTTGTGGGGTTTTTCATTTTCTTTAGGATCGTCTGGAATCCGCTCCTTTGCCCCGTGTTTCACTAGTCTGCCCCGTGTTTCACTAGTCATTGTCACAAACTACACTTCCCATAGTTCCCTGCCCTCATCACTGCCAGCACTCAGTCATTGTTCTCACCTGTATGTCATTTAGTCCTCATTACCCCTGTGTATTTAAACCCTGTTGTTTCTCCATTCCCTGTCGATCGTTGAATGTGGATGTTTGTATGTAGACTCTTGAATGTTAGTGTTATTGTTACCTTTGCCCTCCGTGGATGTTTCCCCAACCTGTGTTCTGGATGTTTTTTGTGTTTATGTTTTGTTCTCCCATCGTGGATGTTTTGTTTATACCAGTCATTAGTCTTGATCATTTTCAATAAAGCTGCACCTAGATCCCCACTCCTCGTCTGCCTTCTTCTGCTTTCATAACAGTACCGATCTTTCACCATAATGCCTTTTTGGGGTGTAATCAGGACTCGAGTCGAGTCTCGTGCTCCGAGCCCTCCAGTATACGGACAGCAATCCAAAGATGCTTAACACTTCAACACAAGATTACATTAACATATAAACAACTGAAATGGAGTTAATTAACAGAGGTTCGGGGGGAGCATGTTCATTTTAATCTGAAAAATCACAGCCAGCGAGTAGGTGTATATCAGCTGCTGCTTACCAGCTTCCCGTGACAATTCTCCTGACATCCCACCTCCACCCCATCTCCACCTATTCTCTAGATTCATTATTTATCTAAATAAGTAAAGTCCTCTCTGTTAATTTTTAACATGCGGCATTGGGGACTCGCTTAGGGTGCCAAATTGTGTAGGACCAGCACTGTATACACAGTACATACTGTATTAAGTAATATATTATAGTAATTTAATATTTTCTGAATTTACAGTAATTTACAAGGGTTAACAGGGTTAACGGCATCCTGTAATCCATCCATAAATACATTTGCATTCTGTGCACATTATACACACCCCAGAAAAAACACATACAAACATATGTTGTTCTCTGTATAGTTGTTGTAGGTGGGGTGAGTAATCAGACAGCCAATAAACTTTGTCCTACATATCATATAATTGTCTGTTCTCTGCAATCAGAGCTCATATTCATCAAGTACACTACACTAGGATGTTAATCGTCTAGTGGTATAAGATCTAAGCTTTCAGCTAAAAGGTTACAGTTTTGATCACAAGGCTAATGAGAAATGGGAATTAACTACTAAACTAATCTAAGATCTGTCTACCCTGTATTAGCAGTCAGAAGCTGTATATGTGCAGAGACTCATGGAATAGTTTATACATCTCACAAATGAATCATCCGACCCCTTACATACTGCTGTTCTTAAACACACAGACAAACACAGGAGTGAGTCTACTTCACAGGATGACTGTCTACCCTGCAGACAGAGTTAAATGGAAAAGTGTGTAGGTGGGCAGCAAAAAAAAAAAAAAAAACGGGTATAGGTTGGGATTTTTAAATGTGTGTTTGGTAATATAGAGCTTAGTAAAATGTGTATGATTGAAAGTGTGCATAGAGGTCTCACAGACAAACAAAATGATTTAAATTTTTTTATTTTTTTTTTATTTTCTCTCATGGAAGAAGAAAAATAATGATGCCGAGCATGAAAAGCAAGAGAGCACAAGCCACTGCTGAAAAACTAATTAAGGATACAACTGACATCTGTTCCCCTTCTGTCACTCACTCGACGCTGTGTCGAATGAAGTGACACAATGGGTCTTCCTGCTACCCCAAATTTCCTCTGAGCCTGAGAAAAGACCAATGTCAAGTTGGCAGACAGAATTTGCATGCCCAGTCCCAGACATACGGGTATAAAGGGAAGCGGGGCAGCAAGTGCCAGTCTGAATTTTTCTTCAATGGTTGTGCAACAGCAAAGCTGAGTTCACCTCTGTTTCACTCAACTCTGTTGGCAAGAAGCACTGCTGTTGGATCTACGGTTCGTTTCGCCCCTGGGTGCTTTGACAGCGCTTTCATTGCCTGAAAGAGTTTTTCTCCTCCTAAAGAGTTTATTTCCTCTAAAAGAGTTTGAGTTCCCTCTCATATAAAGAGCAATACACGGCAGGCTTTGAATGTCCTTTTCAGGAGGTCTTTCCGCCTCTGTGTAGTTCCTGGATGCGGTTGATTTCTCTCCACTTTTGACAGTCATAATGCTGCCTCACATGCCTGGGCAGACACACGCAGGCAGCGTTTTATGAATGGTTCATGTTCTCAGTTCTCAGTTCTCTGTTGTGGTCGCGGCTTTCTTTTATCATGGAAGAAAGCCACTTCAGCCGCCCCCGTGTTGATTCTTTCTTCCCACGGGATTGAAGACAACCCGGCTAGCGATGAGGGCGATTTGGGATGACGACGTCTCGGTTTTGCCGGGTAAATCCCCATGAACCACCCGCCCCCCCTGCATGCTTGCTTGCTTTTGTCTGAGCTCGGGATGAGTGCGGCCCGCCACGCGGCCAGCCGGCATTCTCCCTTGAGCCCCCGGAATTGGATGACGACATCGCTGCTGCATCGGAGAGCATCACAGCAGCGTCTGATGCTGATGACTCCTCTGGGCTGCCACCTTCGGGTCTGCTCGCCCAGTCTGAGGCTGACGCCAGATGTCCACTATGCTTTCCTGGGCCGCCGTGAGCGTGAGGCTGGACTGGAAACCTCCGTCCCCCCCTCACAGCTACTCGATCGGTTCCTTGGGTCAGGGCGCCACTCATAGGCGTGGCTTTGGGTTCCGACCCCTCCACTTGTCCGCTCTCACTACCCTGGATGGCGGGGTGGCCCACGGGTACACGGAGGTCCCCCAGGTGGACAGAGTGGTTGCAATCCACTTGTGTCCCAAGAACGCCGCCACCTGGCAGGACCGTCTGGTACTCCCCTCCAGAGCCTGTAGAATTACGTCATCACTGACCTCGAAATTCTACAGCACCACCGGACAGGCTGCCTCTGCCCTGCATGCCATGGCTGTCCTACAAGTTCACCAAGCCAAGGCACTCAAAGATCTGCACCTGGGTAGTTCCGACCCCGACGTGCTGCAGGAACTGCGCTCTGCCACTGACCTCGCTCTCAGAGCCACGAAGGTCATAGCGCAGGTGGGCGATGTCCACCCTCGTGGTCCAGGAGCGCCACCTCTGGCTGAACATGATCGAGATGCACGACGTTGACAAGGCACGATTTCACAAAACCCCCGTCTCCCAGCTCGGCCTCTTCGGTGACACCGTCGAGGACTTCACCCAGCAGTTCTCGGCGGTGAAGTAGCAGACGGAGGCAATTTCTCACATAAAGCCACTGAGGCGCCCAACCAGCGTGCCCCGCCAGCTCACAGAGGGCATCCCCCTGCGACCAAACAACAGGCAGCTTTTTTGAAAAGTAACCGTTTTTTAAAAAAGTAACCGTATACCCTGATGAAACAAAAATTATTGCAAGCAACATTTAGATCACACATATTATTTAATAGGTTTTTCTTTTTGAACATCTTTAAAGGAATAGTTAAATATTAAAGTTATGTCATTATTTACTTACTCTCATGCCATTCCAAATGTGTATGACTTACTTTCTTCTGCAGAACATAAATTAAGATTTTTAGAAGAATATTTCATCTATTTAGGTCCATACCATGCAAGTGAATGGTGACTTTAAAGCTCCAATAAGCACATAAAGGCTGTGTTCTTTTATTGTTGTAGCACTGTGTCTAGCTTTTTTTAGCACAAGTATGCATTAAACGTGAACAGCCCCTTAGGCCACATCCACACTAAAGGATTTTCATTTGAAATGCATTGATTTTAACGCCTCTCAGGATTTACAAAACATTCTACATAACCGTGTACTTTGGAAAACGATGTTAGGAAAGGAGTTTTCAAAATGTAAAAGGATTAGAATGGACAGGACCTAAGTTTGATACCTTAATTTTCAGTTTCCAAACATCATAGTTTTCTGATGTGGTTAGAGAGAGCATTTTCAAAACTCTCCGTTTTCAGTAGAGGAAAATGCCATTCAAGTTTAGATAAGAGGTTGGAGGCTACTGAATACTGAAGACTTAAGTGGCCTACCACCCGGGTGGTAGACACGTTCACTCAGGCCAGGGCCCCTCAACGAGGCACCCTTATGGACAGCGGAAGGGAAGTGCTGTCTCCAAACAGAGGATCGCTCACTGGGTCATCAATACCATCACTTTGGCATACCATGCCCAGCACATGCCACCCCTGCTGGCCTACAAGCCCATTCTACCAGGGGTGTGCGGCTTCTTGGGCATTGTACCACGGTGCCTCTCTTGGAGACATATGTAGAGCCGCGGGCTGGGCAACACCTATTACCTTTGAAAGGTTTTATAACCTCAGGGTTGAGCCAGTTTCGTCCCCTGTGTTATCAGGTGACACAAACAGATAAGTTCGGCTCAGCTGGCTGGGTGTATCGCTTGTGCATAGCACCTTTCCCCTCCCTTGAGGCGAAGACGTGCGCTCTTACCCCGGTTGCGTTCGCAAGAAGTGTGAACCCTGGACGTTCTTCCTGGACGAGTTTTCGAAGAGGCTCGCTGCCACCCCAGTACGGGCATCACCCAGGCCCCCGTACTGAGGTAAGTGCTCCACATGTGCTGGTTATCCCCCTAGGCAACCCCGTGTGATGTATATTTCGCAAAATGGTTTCCCTGCCAGTAAACCACGTCTTCCTTGGGCAGAGGGCCCTCTGTCCTTGGTAGCCTTGTTTGTAGTATCTCCTCCCCCCTTCGGGTAGGATCTACCACGTCGCCGCTCTGCACGATGTGCTTCTGCTCCTGCTTGTATTCCACATGAAAATCCCCCCCCTCCTTCTCGGGGCGGGGTGTGGTCTCCGCGGTGTCCTCCTCTTTGGTGGGACACCCCCTAGCTTGGCCCCCAGCCGAACGATTTTGTTCCTTTTTTGGGAGAACATTAGAGAGAAGGCCATGGCTGGGCCAGCCAGTCCTTATACTTCTGAGCAGTTAGCCATTCCCCAAGGTGTAGTGGCCCGCTTCATGCCTGCCAGTGTGTTGGGGTAGTTATGCGAAGGCTTGCTGCGCTGGCTATGAGGCACACAGAGGTCTGCCTGTCTAGCACCGCCAGTCTGTGTAACTCGGTTCAGCTCTTGTGGCGTTTTCCATTGGGACACTTTGTATTAACTCATCAACACAACGTCGAGTGAGTGACAGATAGGGAACGTCTCGGTTAATGATGTAACCTTGGTTCCCTGATATAAGGAATGAGATGTTGTGTCCCTCCTGCCACAATACTGATCTAACCGTTGAAATGGCCGGGTCTTTGTCTCGGCTCCTCAATGCGATACCTGATGTGCACTTGCAACGTCACTCCTTTTATACCCGTATGTACGGGGGAGTGGCATGCAAATTCCACATGCCAATTTTCATTGGCCTTTTCTCAAGATCAGAGATGTCTGGGCTCCCAAGGAGCGACCCCTAGTGTCAACTCATCGACACAACGTCTCGTTCCTTCCATCACGTAACGGAGGTTTCATCAGTAACCGAGACATTTTTAACCATCTCTTTCTTGACTTATTATGTTTCTCTGACTGCTAAATTTGGATTAAACACAAACTTGGGTTGAAAATGCTAAATGATCGTATTAATTTCAGAGGTCACTGTATTATACTTGCAACATGCCAATGTAGTGGTCAACACAGGTCATGTGACAACAACATGGCATACTATCAAATGAAATGTCTATCGTTGCATGTTGCATACTGTTTTTTCCACATACTTAAAAATAATAACAGTAGTTTATACTAAAGAGTAGGCCTATGCAGTAAGCAGTGTACTGGTAGGCCCTACCTTTAAAAAATAGCCAAGAACATTTTAATCTAGGCACAATGATTTATGTTCAACATACAGTTTACAATTATGTACTCAGCACGTTAAAGGAGTACTCGGGGATCAGTACAAGTTAAGCTCAGTTGACAACATTTGTGGTATAATTTTGATTACCACAAAATTTTATTTTGACTCGTCCCTCCTTTATTTAAAAAAAGAAAGAAAGTGCATATTTAACTAAAATATGTGACAAGTAAGACAAGTAACTAGAAACAGAATGAAAAGAGTCTAAAAATATGCACAATTGTATATTTATTATTAATACTTGTAAATATATGTAAAACATATTGCAGATGAACTTGACTAATAAGAGTCTGGATCAGCGCTGCAAACATGATTTATCCAATCAGCCAATCTTGTTGTAGACACTGACTCCTCCCTAGAGTTAACGCAGACAGACACAGGACAGACCAAGAAGCAAAGGGCAATGAAATACTGATCAACTGAGATGTTAGGAAATTATAGCAGCAAAAGTCTGAAAAAAATAAATATTGAAAATATTTGTTTAATCTTAAAGCTAAAGCTCTAGAAAAAAAGAAAAATACTTACCTGAGGAGTGAAGCTTGATGTCCAATCGAGATAAAACTGAGTGATGAAGTAAAATAATTTATTTCACTGTTCATCTGGATAAAACCTGAAAGAAAAGAATAAGTTTAGTTAATTATCAAGGAAATCGGTAAGTTTAATCTTTTATTCTAAATATAAATTAGAATCAGAAACGTAAGCTTGTTTATTGAGTGAACTTAGTTGAGAAACTGTGTTGTGTAAATGTTACCACGAGGTATAGCAATCTGACCTAAAGCTAATGAGTGTATTTAGATTTAAGAAAGTTAAAATAATCGTCTGAAATGTTAGGAAAATGTTTATGAGAATGTTTTCCTGCTTTGTGCAGGCCAGTTTTTGTATATATGTGTTTTGTTCAAGTTGGACCACGTTTTCAGCAAGGATAGTGGACTAGTGGATGTTTCTGCACTAACTTTCTGGAAAGTTTGGTGGTGGGCCAAAAACCCAAGAGATTTAACTGTGAATATCTTCTGTTCGTGGATTTCCGATAAATCTTCTGTTCATCTCAACTTTGAATTCAATGAAAAGGTTGAGGTATTTGTGAATCTGGACATGTATTGAACGCTTATTCTTTAACTCTAAATTTAGTACATTTGGTAATTCAGTTGATTGATTATTGTTGGTTTATTTGTTTATTTGAATTGTATAGGTAAGTAACTGTAATTTAATTTGTTTTGTTTTAATTACATTTCATTGAGTTTAACTGGGAAAAAGAGTTACAAAAGTTACATTTGATAATTGATTAGAAATTAAAATCGATTTTATTAAGCTTCAAACAAACAAAATAGGCATAATTAGATTAAATTAACAGAATTTGAAGAGAAAGAATATTAATTTTAAATATCTAATAGTGTTTATTTTAGTGTTTGTTTTATTTGTGAAGTTTGTTATTCAATATAAATCAGTTGTGTGTTTGTGTACCTTTTGCCTCCATGTACCCTAGCTATCTTCTGATTGGCCAAACTCAGGATCAAGCAGTGGTCCAGTCGATAGTGGCAGTGAGCTTCATAAAGTAGGTCGGGATTTCTCAAACATTTATGCAGCACTAAAAATTATCCAACCTGATCACAAGAATGGACGATGTTGGAAAAATATTTCTGGAGTTGGCCGAAAGAGAGCTACAGGCTAACCCGCCTGCTACCAAGGCTGATGTGGAATGGATGTAGGAAAAATTAGAGGATATTGCTCGAAATTGAGAGTGGCCGAGACATATTTTCTACTGAGCTACTGAGGAATAAAGGCAAGTTGTGCTGAGAGGACCACAACATCATGGTTTTTCTGCACTTTGCTAGAGCTACACAAGCGAAGAAGGATGGATTAAAAGAGTGTAAAAAATTGCTGCATCAACAGAAGATGGGCTTCACACTGCCTTATCCTGCTAAGTTGAGTATTGACACCAAGGATGGACTTAAGGCTTTTTACATGCCCACAGCAAGCTATGGTTTTCATTAAATCAATGGTGAGTGGGTAATTTTGCCTGTACACTATCAACAACACAGTCTAAACATCGTACATTTTACTGATGCAGCCTGAGAGGGTTTGTTGTTTTGTTGTCTGCCCACTGGCTCCTGCTTGACTCTTTTTTCTTCTCTCCCTTTGTTGACTTGCTAGCTCATTTCTTCAAGAGATAAGGGAAGAAGAATGGTAGGAGAAGGGAAAAAATTGTGTGTATGTGTGTATGTGTGAGAGAGAGAGAGAGAGAGAGAGAGAGAGAGAGAGAGCGAGAGCGAGAGCGAGAGAGAGAGAATCACTGGACTATTTCTGGTAGAAATAGTGTCGCAGAAAATCTCGTGAGAGTGCATTGACCATCGGAGAGCTATATGGACACCAGTTGGTACCGTTGAGCACGAGATGAAATCACTTTTTTCTGTTCTGTGGGTTATTGGGGATGTTATGGTTGCATTAATGTTGGATAGTGGTCTATATCATTTAGCCTTGGGTACCCAATTTTTCTTTGCAGGTCAGTATGTCACACTTTAATATAGGTCAAATGTTTCTCTCCACATGGAATGTTAATTGACTGGGGCACCCTATAAAAAGAAGAAAGGTGGTATCTTTTCTTAAGTGTAACAAATCTGTTATATTGTTCCTTCAAGAAATGCACCTTTCTCCACAGGAAGATGAAAAACTTGGCGGGACATGCCAATGGATATTTGTTCTGTAGTACTGGTTAGAGTAAGAGCAGGGGAGTAATCACATTGATTAGCAAGCATTTACAATTCAAACAGATCAAAGATAATTTAGGAAGGATCATTATTGTTTTGGCTGAAATAGAGGGGCAAAATCTTATTTTGGATAATATGTATGCACCCAACGCTGATGATCAGAACTTTTTTATAGATATTGAGGGAAGGCTACAAGCAGCTGGGATCCTTCATGATATGGCTTTGAGTGGAGACTTCAATCTTTTATTGGTTCCAGTCCTTGATCATAGTGGTGCAAAGGTCTGTAGACCTTTTAGAGCAGTGTTTCCCAAACTGAGGTAGCAATTGTTACGAATGTAGGTGAAGGCAGACGAGGGGCGAGGATCTATCTGCAGTGGTCTTTGTTGCAACAAAAAATGGAAACAGACAAAACAGGAACAAAGGAAATACCCGCAATGGGGAAAAGAAAGCAAAAACATGGAAGACATACGATCACAGCAGTGGGGATTTCTTTAAGACTGCAAGGGAAGCTCAGCCTCCCCTATAATGTCAAAACAATAATGGTCAAATATGTACTATTGTGTAAACAATTTATTGACTAAAAATGCGTTAGAACATTCATCTCAAGAATCAGCTAGAATCAGTTACATGTACATATAGCAGGTCGGCTGACTCGATTTACTTCTCATACATTCCCAGAAGCGCCAGTGCATTTCCTTGTTGAAGCCGAAGCGTCCATTGACTTCAATGTGGCTGCTCTGAACAGTTTTTTTCTGTGATCCGAAAATAGACGGTCATTGGATAAATGCTACGATTATGTCCCGCCCACGGACGCCAGCGCCTCTGGGGGTGAATGAGGAGTGGGCTGGCCCGACTCCGGCTTCCGCGTGATGATTGGAGGATCTGTCGAAAGACTGCATCTCCTTTTGATTGACAGCTGAATCTGTACTATAAGAAGTCACTGAAGCTATTTCACGCTCAGTCCCATCACGGATTTCTCAAATGTAGTCGAAAGACAAACTGCTGCAACCTATTTCTTTATATTTGTTTGGCTGAAATTGCTAGTCAATTTGCATAATACATTTCACACAATTATACACCACATTCCTTGTTTCAGTTTTACCAAGTTTAATATATTTTGTTTTAGAGCGTTCGCTCGTTCGTTCGTTCGCTCGCTCGTTCGTTCGTTCATACAGTAGGCTAGGCTAGCGTCAGTACGGGTGAAACTACGCATCGATGGCAGACGGTGCTAATATTGTCGACCTGATTTTGGCAAAGCCATTTGAAAGTCTTCCTTACGAGGAAAAAATTAGAATTAAACAGCAGGGCAGATCAACACCTAAGATTGATTTAGTGCAAAAAATAGGGTAAATATGTTTATAATGTAGGCCGAAAATGAGCTTCCCCTCTTTGAAAGACCAGCAGCCGCCACTGGATCACAGGTAGGATAAACATAGACTGAGAGCACTGAAACACGCATCCACAAACATTAACGACCGACAGGGGAATAGAGAAACAGTAGGGTTTAAATACACAAAGGAACAAACAAGGGAATGAGGGACACCTGGGGCAACAATCAGGGGAAAACCAATCATAAAAAGAAACTACAAAGGACTACAAAAACCAAACAGGAAACAGGAACTAAACTAAACTTCAACATAAAAGCACAAAAACAAAAAGACAACAATGACTTTGGACTGTCTGTCTGCCCATTGTGCCTCCTGAGTTTCCCTCGACTCCGCCTCCTGGGCCTCCCACAGCTCCGCCGCCTGAGCCTCCAGAGCCTCCTACGGCTCCACCTCCAGAGCCTTCCAGGGCTCCGCCTCCAGAGCCTTCTAGGGCCCCGCCTCCCGAGCCACCTCCAGAGCCTCCCGAGCCTTCCAGGGCTCCGCCTCCCGAGCCTCCTACGCCTTCTAGGGCTCCACCTCTAGAGCATCCTACGGCGCCACCTCCCTCTGCTCTGCCTCCTGAGCCTCCCTCAGCTCTGCCTCCTGAGCCTCCCACAGCTCCGCCCCCTGAGCCTCTAGAGCTTTCCATGTTTCTGCCTCTCACATCTCCGCCTCCTGAGGCCCCTGAGCCTCCCGAGCTTCCCTCAGCTCCGCCTCCTGAACCTGTCCCTGTCCTGTGGCCACCTCCCAGGCCTCCTAAACCTATCCCTGTCTTGTGGCCACCTCCCAGGCCTCCTGAACCTGTCCCTGCCCCTTGGACTGCCTCCTTGCCCTCTGTGCCCCCTTGGACTGCCTTCTTGCCCTCTGTGCCCCCTTGGACTGCCCTCTTGCCCCTTGTGCCCCCTCGGACTGTCTGTCTGCCCCTTGTACCCCCTTGGTCTGTCTGTCTGCCCGTTGTACCCCCTTGGTCTGTCTGTTTGCCCCCGGTGCCCTCATTTTGTTTTTGTTTTTTGTGGGGTTTTTTGTCATTTTTGTTTTAAGATCGTCTGGAATCCGATCCTTTGAGGGGGGATTCTGTCATGTTCACTGTTGTCTTTTGTTTTTGTGCTTTTATGTTGAAGTTTAGTTTAGTTCCTGTTTGGTTTTTGTAGTCCTTTGTAGTTTCTTTTTATGATTGTTTCCCCAGGTGTCCCTCATTCCCTTGTTTGTTCCTTTCTGTATTTAAACCCTGGTTGTTTGTTCAGTCTCTGTCAGTTGTTGTTTGTGAATGTTGTTGAATGTTTATGTTATGGTTGCTCTTCATGTTTCGCCGTTGTTATCCCACCTTGCTCATCAAGTTCCGTGTACCCTCAATGTTTTCTTGTTTTATTTTCAGTTTTGTCCCCCCCGTGGATGTCTTATTTTGTTCCTGTGTATTTTGTCTTCACTTTGATTTAAATAAAGAACCGCACGTGGATCCCACCTCCTCGTCTGCCTCTGTCTTCGTCCACATCGTAACACTGATGAAGGCTTCTGTTGGCAATTTAATGATAGACTATGTATTCCACTTCAAGAGTGTTGTCCATCAACAGACAAAGCAGGCAGAGATTAATGAGGTGCATTGCAGTTCAACCAGCAGGTCATTTCGGTGAGGTTCGGTGGGGTCCAAGCTAGACTATTAAAAGATTTGTATGTAGTTAACAAAATTTAAAAAATGTATACTAAATTTCACAGGTAGCCAATGTAATGATAAAATGGGGCTAATATGATAATTTTTATTGGTTCTAGTCAGCACTCTGGCAGCTGCATTTTGAACCAATGGAAATGTATTTATTGAATTTGCTGGACATCCTCCCAGTAATGCATTACAATAATCTAGTCTTGAGGTCATGAACGCATGAATTAGTTTTTCGGCATTAGCAACAGACAGCATATGTCATAACTGAGCAATATTTCTGAGGTGGTAAAATGCTGCTCTACGAACATTGTAAATTTGATTTTCAAAGGACAGATTGGTATCAAATATAACACCCAAGGTCTTCACTGTAGAAGATGGCGTAACAATACATCCATCTAGAGTCAAATTATATTTTAGCGTCTTATTTTTAGAGGTACTAATTATTGGACCAAAAACCTCTGTTTGGTCAGAATTGAGTAGAAGGAAATGTATGCCCATCCTATCTTTGATTTCATTGTTTACACTCTGCTAATTTGGAGAATTGTGAATTTCGTTGGGTTTAGAAGAAATAAAGTTGAGTATTGTCGGCAAAACAGTGGAAACTTATTCCATGATTCCTGATAATATCTCCTAGGGGAAGCATGTATAAGGAGAAAAGCAGAGGCCATATAACTGATCCCTGTGGCATTTCATACTTAAGCAGACAAGTATCTTCTCGCCAATTGTGCAGGCGTAGGCAGGTGGCTTTGATTAGTGCCCCAGTACATAAGTGTGCTCTCGTGCCCTGGAATTATAGGCTCTGACAGATAATCAGCAACTTGCCGTGTAGACGCACTCGCCCTCTATGCCGCGGTACTGTTTTTCTGAACGATCTTATTGATCATGTCAGAGAAAGAGGCTGTATTTGATCCACTTGTGTCTATGCAAGCCTTCCTTTACTGTTGTACAAGTTTTTATAAAGACTCACTCACATTAATATTTCTATAGAAAACTGTACTTGGACTAAAAGCAAAACCTTTAAGTTACCTTCTACATTCTGCTCACCGTCTTCCCCTAGCGGGATTGAATTGCTTCATCTCAAAAAGTTGCGGCTTATAGTCCGGAAATTACGGTACTTAAGGATTTTGGGAAGGGTTTTGGAGGTTCCTGATAAAGAAGATCCTGTTCCAAAAATTGGAATTACTCCGGACTTGAAGGATATGTCAGGTCCTTTGCTAGACCTTCACGGGCTGAAAGACTTGGATTTGGATATAATAGAGGGCAAAGTTCTTTATCAGTGTTGTGTAAAAGTTTTTAATAGAGTTGCTTTAAATGGGAGAGTTGATACAGTCTGGAAGGAAAAGCTTGGGATGGGTGAAAAAATTAAACCATTTTGGAGAGTGTTTTATAAACCACCATTGATTAAGAAATCTGGAGATTTACAATGGTGAATTTTACACGGTTCTGTGGCAGTTAATGCATTTATTTCTGTTATTAATCCAAGTGTTAATGATAAGTGTGTGTTTTGTGGTCTTAGGGAAACAGTGTTTCATTGTTTTTTAGAATGTGTAAGACTTAAATCGCTTTTTGTTTTATTGAGTCAAGTGTTTTTAAAATTTGGAGAGAAGTTCACGCATAATGCTTTTATTTTGGGGGCAGGGTATAGTCAAAAGCAAAGAGTAAAATGGCAGCTGATCAACTATGTGATTGGTCAAGCAAAGCTTGCAATCTATATAAGCAGGAAAAATAGAATAGAGAATAGACTTGGCCAAGAGATTATGTGTCTATTTAAAGCCGATGTTAAGTCTAGAATTGTTGTTGACTTTAAGTATTATAAATTAATGAATGATATGACAGCATTTGAAACGCAGTGGTGTTATAAAAATATTTTCTGTGCTGTGATGGAAGGGGATCTATCTTTTTCTTTATTTTTTAACTGAGGTGTATAGTGTATGTGTTATGAATGCAGACGAGGGCAGACAAGAAGTGGGATCTAAATGTGGTTTATTGAACAAAAGTGAAAATAAGACAAAACTGGAACAAATGAAACATCCACGAGGGGAAAATGAAACTAAAACAGGGAGACATCAAAGAAACACGGAACGGATAAACATGGCAGGATAAATATGACAAGACGGGCAGCAGAGGGAACGTAAGGACAGGGAAACATGAAAACAGTCAGACTACATCAACATTCAACGAACGACAAGGAGTGGAGAACAAACAGGGTTTATATACACAGACACAGGAGGATCACAAATGACAAACAGGTGCAAACAATGACACAATGATTGCAGTGATGAGGACCGGGAATTGTGGGAAGTTTTTAAGACAAAGACAAGTGAAACACGGGGCAGACAACAAGGGAATCGTAACATAGGACAAAACCTGCAATAATAATAAATAATTTAATGTAATAATAAGAAAATAAATAAAAATGTCTTGATAAAATGTCTTGATAAAATGTCTTGATAAAATGAATATGCATTCATTTATTTTTATATTTATTTATTCCCACCTGTATTTATTTCCATATTTAAATATTCCCACATGTATTTATTTTTATATTTATTCTTATATTTCTGTCTCTTGTATGATAATGATGTGGGCGTGTCCTGCTTACCATTGGTTTATCGTAGATTGAAGCATGTGCTCGATTATTCTTGACTTGTTTTGATGTGACGTTAGGTCATAGCCATATCATGTAAACTATAGCTATTTGTGGGGCTAAAAACATGAGAGCTTAAGTCAATCCAAGATTTATTGGTTATACTACAATCACAAAATAAATGGGGAGCTGTTTAAACCACAAAATGAGCAAGTTTCATAAATGATATGATTTAACCTTATGCTTTTCTTTTTTTTTCCTGTGTATATAACTTCATAGGTTGATGTCCGCAAATCCATAATATTGTTTTCTGTTGTTATGATTGTTCATTGTAAAAGATACAACCATGCTTCATTTCCCTGATCGTTTATGTATGTTTGTATATTTAAGTTCTGCAATAAAAAAAATATTTTCATACCTTATTGCTTAATTATGTAGTGTATTTAATTATTGATTCATTCATTCTCAAAACATTTTTAATAAAATACTAAACTACCATAGTAAGCTATGGTGTCTTTTTGAACATGTACCATCATAGTATTGTGGTACCTTAAGAGTACTCTGTAGATAAAAGGCTACTTACCTGAATATAGTATTAGTACCACATATCAACTATGGTTTTTCCATCTGATGCCATCTCTGTACCATGGTGCAACACTACTGTATCGTAAGAATTGTTTGTTTTATTGTTGAACAGGTCAGTTGCTTCCCATTGAAAACTCCATCTAGAATTGAATAAACCTGTTAAAGTTGGCCAGAATGTAATTGACCAGTAGATTTTGCTCCATTTGATGAACTGTGTTTAGTTATTAATAGCCTCCTGTTATGATGTTATTAACAGGCTTTCACTTACATGATCTAATGTTTCATGACAGACATAGATGCTTTTGCCAAATTTAACTCATTTATGGCACATTAAACAAACTCGAGGCTAATATGCTGTTAATATACTGTAGGCCTATGCTCAGTTCAAAGCTACTGTTGAGAGTTTAGCTGAAGTGCTGCTGTTCTCTGGTGGTCAAGCAAATCATTGCATGTGGTGTTTCAGACAAGCGTGAATGCTGCTAAGTGTGTCCCAGTTTGCATACTCATACTACGGACTAAAAGTATATACATCGCTAATGATAAAGCAGATACAATTGAGTGTGTAGTAAGACAGTACAGTGGTATTGGAACATACTACCATGTCATTAATTGTGCCTTGTTATCACAGAACAACTTGTCACATATTGTCATTTGCATGTAAGTATTATCTTAAAGATACATTAATAACCTTCAAATTCATTATTACTTCACTTTTAAGTTCATACATGAAAAAAAAAATGCTGTGGAAGTAATACGGGTTTGGAACAATATGAAGGTGGGTTACAGTAATGATGACACAATTTGAATTTATGAGTGAACTATCCCTTTAAATCTTTGAATTCAGGGCCATTTTTCCATTATAAATGATACAGCGTGATGAATTAGATTGCAGTTTTTAACACTGTCCTGATTCCACAAAACTATCAAGGCCTTTTCACACTTCTATTTGTTGGGAGTGTGCATGTCTTCCCTTCCTGTGCATTTAGGGTTAGGTTTCGACCATGACAATACAATTTGGTAGTTCATTTTACTTGTACTTGGGGGGGATGCGTAGGGATAATTTTGGGGGAGTCATTTCCTCCTAGATCCAGTCCTGGTTGTATGCAATGTATTAGAAGTCTACTAGGTCCTTGTGAAAGTTTCTGTGCTCTTCTGGAAGAAGAAGACCTTGTAATATGATTTAGAAAATGACCACCTTCATAATGTGATACACACATCTTTTTGCTGTGAATTCTTTACTGATTTTGATAAAGTTAAAGTAACAATAATGTTTTTATTTTTACTGATATTTCAAAATGAGTATTTGCTGAATTGAAGAAACTTGTGCTTGCTTAGAATTTAAATGTGATACAACATGCTTTTGAGGTCTATCTCTCAATCATCATTTAATTCCCTCCATGTCCACCACAAAAACAAAGAGGTTTAAAAATACTTACCAAAAACTGTTTTAAGATACATTTAAAGTGAGAACTGATATTTCTGCATTTTTATATACTGTACGCAGCCTCATCATTATGATTTGATTTTGATTTGATTAAACTTTATTGTCCCGAAGGATATTTGTCTTGGACATATACTGCATCTGTTGTTTGAAAAGATAGTACTTACACGTTTGTCATCCATAATAACACACATAGCAAATCCACACACTTGGATTGCCACTGACAAAATTTTGCACTATCCCTTCATACAATGTAACTTCTGAAATTAATTTGTACAGAATAAGATTAATATTACATGTCGCTTATGTGCTTTTTAGCTAGCTTGTCATTTAAAGCTTTGATGGACAAGGGGACAAAAGAGTTTTTCTTGGTGTTCTTTTCCCCATGGAGAAAAGACACTGCAGAGACCACATCCTGCCCGAAGGGGAGGTTAACATGTGGAGAATACATCACTTGGACATACCAACTGGGAATTACCACACATGGAATGAAGTCCCATGGTAGGTCTTACCTGAAAGAGAGGAGCACTACAAGCGCAGCAACTGGTGGCAGAGCAGAACTCTGCCCAAGGGAAGACATGGGTTTACCATCAGGGGAACCGTACCATGGAAAATACCTCATATGGGATTACCGACAGGGAACCACCACATATGGAGCACCTGTCCCAAGTGCATGGGCTGACCTGACTGGGCATACTTCACGAGTACCTGGCATCTGCCTGGCATCGAAATCCTCTGCCGAATTCACCTGCCACAGGGTGCTGGGGAAGAAAGACATCCAGGGTTTTCCGGTCCCGGGAACTCACATGGACAATAAAACGCACATTATCCCCTCAGGGAGGAGAAAGGCACTGTGTGCAAGAGGTACAGCCGGCCAGCTGTCCACATACTTACCTGTTCGTACCTGCTAACACACGGGACAAAACTGGCTCAACCCGAAGATTGTAAAATCCCTCAAAGGTATTGTATGTCATCCAGCGTGCTGCTCTACAGATGTCTGTTAGAGAGACCCAGAGCCCAGGAGGATGCCACACTCCCAGTGGAGTGTGCTTGTACTCCCAGGGGGCACAGCATGCCCTGGCCTGGTATGCTAAAACAATGATATTCAGGAACCAGTGGGCAATCCTCTGTTTGGGGACAGCCTTCCCCTTCCGCTGTCCCCCAAAACAGACAAAGAGCTGCTCAGAGTGTCTAAAGCTCTCTGTGCAGTTCAAGTAAATAAACGAGGCGCGTACTGGATACAGCAATGACAAGGCTGAGTCTGCCTCTTCCTGGGGCAGCGTTTGCAAGTTTGCCACTTGATCCTTAAAAGGGGTTGTGGGAACTTTGGGCACATAGCCTGGCCGAGATCTCAGAATCATGTGAGAGTATACCAGATTGAACTCTAGGCATGTATCAACCCATTTGATGTAAGTGAGCGCAGTCAATAGGCCGACTTTAATGAGTGGGCTTCAGCTCAACTGACTCCAGGGGCTCAAACAGAGCTCTCTGTAGGCCCAGCAATAGTGCAGAGATGTCCCATTAGGGAATGAGGCATGGCCTAGGACGATTCAACCTCCTGGCACCTCTAAGGAACCTGATGACCAAGTCATCCTTCCTCAAGGGAAGGATTTACCATCTACATACCTGTTCATACCCACTTCCAAGGTGGAGGGGGACAGCCGCCGCTCCAACCTCTCCTGACTGCGCACCTGCTTCAACTCTGAGAGAACACTAATTCGTGAACAGACGCCACTTCAAGGCATACAGCTGCCTTGTGGAGGAAGGTCTGGCCTGAATGATGGTGTCTACCACCACTGGTGGTAGCCCACTTAGGTCTCCCACATCCTGTCCAGGGGCCAGACATGGAGGTTCCAAAGGTCTGAGCGCAGGTGCCAAATCGTGCCCGTCCCTGAGAAAGGAGGTCCTTCCTCAGGGGAATTTGCCAGTGAGGGGCTGTCGTGAGGAACGTGAGCTCCGAGAATCAAGTCTGGGTGGGCCAGTACGGTGCCACCAACATGACATGTTCTTCATCCTCCCTGACTATTTTCCCAGTTAACCCGAAGCCCCAAACGGCTGAGGTGTCCGAGCAACAGGTCCCTGTGCGCAAACAATAAATCTCGAGAGTAAGCTAGAATCAGCCAATCGTCGAGATTATTGAGGGAAGTAGGTCACCGGGTGCAGCTCTTGTATCCCGGGTCAGGACTACTCTCGAGCCGCTCTTTCAGAGCCTAGGCCTGGTGGGCCTGCAGGATGGCCATGGCATGCAAGGTGGAGGCGGACTAAGTAAACTTACAGGCCCTGGATGGGAGCCTAGGACGATTCTGCCAGGTGCCGGCATTTTGCGGGCACAGGGACATCCCCTGCTCCACTTGAGGAACCTCTGTGTACCCCCTGGCCGCCCCACCATCAAAGGTAGTGAGAGTGGAAGAACCCAAGAAATGGGGCCGGGCAGTAAAAAGGTGCCTGCCATGACTTTGTGAGCTCCTCATGCACTTTCGGGAAGAAAGGAACTGGGGCAGAGTGGGGCTGTGTGTGGTGCTCTGAGCCCAGGAACCAATCGTCCAGCCGCGAATGCTCAGGGCAGTGTGGAGGGTTCCACTCCAGCCACCTGACTCATCCATGAACTAAACCGGTCGAAACAAGCATGCTGGGGAATGGCAGGTCCATTCTCGTGGGCCTTTTCTCAAATATCAGAGGGGTTTGGGGCTCCCAAGTTCAACCCCTAGTGTCACTACATTGACACAATGTTGAGTGAGTGACAGATTGGGTACTTAAAATCATTCAGTCTACACTTGGGCACTCTAAAGCATCTGCCTTAGTGTAGGAGCTGGTACTCTGAGTGGAGGACATGGGTGGGGTCTGAAATTATCTTCTGAATAGATTTGAAAGATCTCACTGTTTAAGTTATCATGATGCCTTCTTCTTACTATAACCTCCTCAGACCCAACAATAAAAGGTTTTACAAATTGGCTTTTTGTGTTTGGTGCATAAAAAAAGCATTTGATAATTATTGTTGTTGTTTTTTTTATTATTATTCATATTGTATCTGGTGTGTTGAGTTATAACGTCATACATTTTTATACAGACCAAGGAGAGGAAGTTGAGGAACTCCCAAACATTTGGTATATCTGAAAAACCCAGTGATTACTTAAGACAACTCTATATTTATCCTGTGGCATGTATGGGCTAAGAGAAACTTAAAAATCCTATACAAAAAGTTTTATTGCTGGGTCTCAGGAGGATAATGATCTATATATAAATCATGATGTATCAAATATGACACATGAAAAAAAATGTACATATTCAAAAGTTACTCGTCTGTAAGGTTAAAAAAATCAACTACGTTTCCCAAATGTAGAACTTTCTGACTATTATTTCATATGTCAGGATTTATAGGGTGAAAGAAATATAAATTTGGGACCACAAGTCTGAGTTCACATTAAAAGCTGGGATTTTCTTTCTTTCTTCATTAAAATGATAATAAAAAAAGTTACGTTTTAAGATTTCAAAATATTTATTCAAAGTAAAGTTATGAGATCAAATGAAGAAGACATATTTAAAATCTGCAATATTTCTTCTTGGCCACTAAGTAACTTTGTTCCACTTAGTGCAAACGGTCCATGCCAGCACGAGTGCAAAAATTTGATTTTGGTAGGCCTACCAAATTTATATCTGTCATATCATTCATACTTGAAAAGAAGATACTGTGCTTTCTATAATGCATAAAAATTAATAAATATGTAAATAAATAATTCCTTATCTAAATGGTCTTATTTCAGTAAAAATATCTATAAGATAAAATTACTGGAAACAACATAAAATGTTGTCTTTTTTTCTTCAGAAAAATGTGCTGATGTTTATGCTTAAAGCAAGAAACAACTATTCACCAATGGAGTAAGAAGAATCTTAATTCAAATAATATAAATTGTTAAATAAAAAATTAACTTCTAGTTTTTAGCATACACCTCACTAGATTTAGTTAGATTTATCTGAAAACAAGACTTAATATATTATGTCATTTTGCATCTAAAGGAAATGCATCTGGAAATTCAGTGTGTGCACTGATATACAGCACATTTATTTGCATGAGTGTGCCAAGACAAAATCCGGTGGTGTCATCTTTGAGAGAGAGACCCTTGAAACTTTCTTGCACATGTAGTGCTATTATTTATTAAAAGTGGTATTGCTTACTTTCAAAACTAACACATGCATACGCCCAGCAACCACAGGAAGTATTCGTTCACTGTTACTTCTAAAGAGCATCATCTCTTTGCAGCGGAAGTACACACTTGTATCTACACACATGCAAACACACCTAAAAGAGTCAGCCGTGGTAAAACTGTAGATCTGCATTCCAGAAAAGACCATCTACATCCTGTGGGACAGAGTCAGGAACCATGATCAAACGCAAACTGAGTGAGTATATTTGATTGTGGGCTTCCATCATGCCAGGGAGTTATCATTGAGTGTGCTATTGCTTTGCCATGAGGTTTCTAATTTTGGTTAAGGTCTGTGATCGGTTAAGCAAGACTATTTAAAATAATAGTATCCTAAAAAATACAACTCTGTCATTATTTACCATCTCTCATGTAGTTCCAAATATGTATGCTTTTGTTAGTTTGGTTGAACACAAAAGGTTAATTACTGAAGAATATTCTAGCCACTTTAACCATATAATGAAAGTGAATGGGGATTGGAACTGTCAAGCTCCATAATGACAAAAAAGCACAACAAAATTGTCATACAAGTGATCTATATGACTTGCGTGCTATATCCCAAGTCTTCTGAAGACATCTGAGAGCTTTATGTGAGGGTCAGTGAACTATTTCTTTAAATAAAATTCCATTGTTCTATTTGAAGCTAAAGAGGATTAATAAAAACAGTAATGTTGACAGTGTTGATTTTCATGGTGGCCTTAAAAGGCTAATGTTGCTTTCAAGGTTAGTATATTTTATTGTTACTATATATATATATATATATATATATATATATATATATATATATATATATATATATATATATATACATATACACATATACTGTACATATACACATACAAATACATACATATACATATATATATATATACATATACACATATACACACACATACATACATATATATATATATATATATACATATATATATATATTTTTTATATAATAGTTAAATAAGTATGATTAGTGATTATTTTTAATTTTTAATTATATTTTATTTTTGCAATCTAGTTATGCCAACATGTAATTTTTGTTTGTATCTTTGTCAGGGTCCAAAGATATAAAAAGAAGAAAAAAAGATTATGGTATAAATAAATAAAAATATAACAGATTGTTAAAAAGCAGTTTTGTATTTTTGTCTCTTTTTCCCTTTCACCCATTTCACACCATAATTAATTTTTGTTTGTTTTTTCCTTTATTTTTCATCTGTATTGTACAATGGGGTCCAAAAGTCATAGATATAAAACCACAACTGAATGTGTAATACTATAAAAAATAAAACATGGTCATGAAAACCTAATAAAGCATTATTATGTATATATTATGTATATATTATATATACACTGTATATTTAATCCATACGAATCCAGTGGTTAAATCCATATCAACGTGAAATAGGAGGGCTGGTGAAAGTGTGGATTCATAGTCTCATAGATCAATATTTATCTGTTTCTTATCCACACCTATCATATTGCTCCAGAAGACATGGATTAAACCACTGTTTAAGTTGTGTGGATTACTTTTAATGCTTTTTGGAGCTTCACATTTTTGTTATCCATTAACATACATTGTATGGACCTACAGAGCAGAAATATTCTTTTAAAAATGTTAATTTGTGTTCAGCAGAAAAAAGTCATATCCATCTATGGTGACATTAGGGTGAGAAAATTATGAGAGAATAAGACATTTTGGGTGAAACTTCCCCTTAGGTACCATTGTTATGATTTTTAAATGCATTATTGCATTATTGTCCTTCTATTATTTGTTATTATTATGATTAGCTGTCTTTTTCTGCGGTCTTATAATCAGAATACCCAGAAATACATAAAGAATGACATCAACTTTTAAAGTCCCTTGTGCTATTTCAAGTCCATGACTGAATATTCTCAGGAGCAGTCTGGGCCATAACACCAGACAATTTGACAAGAATCAAAACAGAAGGGGTTTAGACATTGGTGGTCCCCCTAGAGCTATAATTATTAAGATGTATGGATAGACATTCCATTAATGACAATTATACATTTCAGGCCCTGACATTGCAAATCATACCAGAAACATTTAAAAAGAATGACATAGCTTTTTGTTTATCTTCATTTCCTCCCCCGTTCATCAGTATCATAGCTTTGTAGCCTTTCTAAATCAGTGTCAGCTGAAAGAATGATATATTATGGCTTCACTTATGTGAAACTAAATGTTTTGAGTTTAGTTGAGTGTTTTTGAGGACGTAAGGGACCAATGAATTTCCCCCAGACAAGGTCAGGGCTCAAATATTTACTTTAAAGGCTGCATGTTGGGTTCTCATGTTAAAGGAACTCTTGGAACAACAGAAACTCAATGATGCATCTTTAGCCACACTGGGTGAACAGCTAGTACTATAAGCTATTTATTGGTTGTTAAAGGGTTTAGACTGAGGACTGCGTTGAGTCACAAACAACATGTTTTCTTATTTCTCAGGCATTAAGTGGTTTGGTAGTCTCACCAACCTCAGACGAAAGTCAGATGCCCAAAAGGACAAAGGACCTTCTGACATGCTGTCAGTTAAAGAGATATCGACTGACGACATGGGCATGCATCCACAGAGCCCAAGTTATGCCAGCTCCAGTGAATTGTACACCCACATGGGCACTATGCCGCGTCACCATAAGAAGGACAGAAGTTTAAAGAAGAACAAGTCTAAGGACAAGACAATTCTGGGTCGGAGCCAGAGCTTGAGACCTTCGCAGGACTATGTAGTTGATTCACCTCTTCTAAGTGTGCTTTCTGGGAAGGGCTTGGAAGCCTTGGAAAAGCCCATCGTGGAGGACAAGCCAGCTATGCAGACAAGAGACATTCAGGATCGTGATCTTCCTCCTCCACCAACTCTGGATGGATGCACAATGGAGCAAGGAACTACAGATAAAGAGCCCATACTTGACTCTATTCGACATGTTAATCAGCCAGCTCCACGTGTACAATCTTCAGATGTTTTGCCACCAAATCTAAGTCTGACCAAAGAGTCAAAGGTTCAGCCAGTGCTGCCCATGAAGAGACACAAAGGAGACACTTCCATGAAAGGTGCTGAGGAGCTCCATTCGGACAGTAACTTGATTAACTTGCCTCTGAAGATTGTCAGTTATGCAGAGCAGAAGAAAGAGCAAGAGTCTAATATGGGATCAGGCTGTAAGCAAGACAATAAAGAGGAGAAGGAACCCAACAGGTAGGAATCAGATACATTTCTTGACTCATTCTTTGATAAATGGCTGATTGTCAGCAATGTTTGTTTATACCCAAGTACACTGTTAATGAAACACAAACCGCAATCGATATTATTGTAATATGATGTATTTTCGAGTGAAACAGGATATTCATCAAGAAAAGAACAAAAATTTATTTTTAAGTTCCACAAATATCTTCTTCTTTTTGTTGTTTTTTAGAAAAGCCTCTATGTATTGGTACCTTAAAGGAATACTCAGAGTTCAATACAAGTTAAGCTCAATAAACTGCATTGTGGCATAATGCTGATTACCACAAAAATACATTTTGACTCGTCCTTTTCCTTTTCTGCAAAAATCTGGGTAACAGTGAAGCACTTACAATGGATGTGAATGGGGACAATATTTTGACGGTTTAAATGCAGAAATGTGATGCTTATCATTTTATAAAAGCACTTACATCAATTATTCTTTTAAATTCATGTATTATTTGAGCTGTAAAGTTGTTTAAATTGTAATCTTTACAGTCATTTTGGGATTTTAGGGTTTGTTGACATTACATTATTTTGGCAATAAAGTAGTAAAATTGGCTATAACTTTACACAGAAAAGTTAGAAAGTGATTTTATCACACTAAAATCATGTTTACAAGCATATGTTTATAAATTTGAAAAAGTGGATATTCAAAAATGTCAAAAATTGGACCCATTCACTTCCATTGTAAGCACTTCACTGTATCCCAGATTTGGAGGGGCAAGTCAAAATTACGTTTTTTGGTTATCAAAATTATGCCAGACAATGCTGTCGACTGAGCATAACTTGTTGTAAAGCAGTTCAATGGAAAGGAGGGGGCGAGAACCGACTTGGCAATCTAAAACATAAACATAAGACACAAACACACACATGATGGACATGTCCGTAAACTATCTCTCTCTCCCGCACCATCCTCCACTGTCGGCCTTTATCCCTCTCGGAGGCTTAATTAGCCTGATAAAGGACCGGTGTGTGGAATCATGACCCGGCCCCACCCTCCACCCTGCCACACTTGTATTGAACCCGGAATATTCCTTTAAAGAACCCAGAAACCAATAAACTAAGAGCCTATAATGAAACATGAAGTTTAATTATCTCCTAAGGATCATACAGTCAACTCAGGAACCCTATACAGCTAAAAACATTTGTGTAACCTTGTTGCAAATATCCATTGAACAACCTTTATTTTTACTGTACTTTTTAGTCTAGTTTAACCAACTAATCAATATGGACGATGGATCCTTCTAAATTATATAACAGAATAAAAAATATTTTTATATAAACTTATTAAACTTAAAGTATTAAAGTTGACATTTCTGTAAATAAAGTCACAATTGTGAGACGAATTGTGAGCAAATTCAAAATATCACAAATGTAATCATCATAAATATCAGGAGATAAATGATTGTCAGTGGGATTGCAAAGTCTGAGAAAGAAGGATCATTTTCAAGGAACTCTTCACAGATAATTCAGGAACAAGCACCGTCACAAAAATACTTTTTTTTTGCTCTCTGTTCCTTAGTGACACCACTAACAGTTCTATTTCATTAAACATGAACATCTGCACTGATGTCATGCTTGACGTTTGTTCTTATGCAATGAAGGCTGAGAAAAGAACATTTTCATGATTTTCATACATGTGACCATTCTAAAAGAGTAAAACAATGACCCCTGGTACTGAGGCCCTAGACTGCAGTTAAATCCTTTGTGTCACTTTCTCGTGTGCTAATGACAATTTGTCAAAAAACGATTTAAAACGTAATCATTTTACAATTATTACTTTGAAGTGATTAACTTTGAGAATCAGCAAGACATTTAACTGTGTTTTTGGATAGTACATAGGGGTGAGGCTTCTCTCTTTTCATTAAAGTTTAAAACATTGTCTTCACAGCAGTCACAACTTGATTTAACCATAATTATAAATTATTGTTGGTGTGTTACTGGCTGTATAGATCAGATATCTGTAAATGTCTGATAAACAGGACTATGAGTGTGTTACCATGAACAAAGATAAGCTGATAACTATCAGAAAGCATCTAAAAAAAAGTACATGAAATCGTCTAGGTTACTATGGTAACCCAACTTCCCTTAAAGGAGGGAACGAGATGTTACGTCAGTGAACTGATGCCCCCGAGAGCCCTGATCTCTCTGAATGGCTTTCCATCACGGCAATTTCATTGGAAGATGTCTTTCGAAGTCCTGCCTTCCATGCTCAGTGAGCATTTATAAGGCAGATTGGACAGCCTCCTCAGGACCTTTAACTGAAGAGGCGAAGGGATTTCTAAAACCTTTTCAGTGGCAATCAATATTGAAAGAAGGGAACGAGACATTATGTGGAGGAGCCGCTTTCTTTATAAGAGACAGAAGAGAATTCTTCGTGTAATCTTGGAGTAAGCCACTAGATAAAAATGATAACAATAACTTTTACCGATATTGGGAAACAATTAATGTAATAGAAAAGGCTCGACCATGGTGGAGCACTTTTAAATATGAGAGACAGGTAGAGAAAAGCTTCCTGTGTGGAATCTACGAATGAATCACTGGACTGCAAGTGACTGCAGTAACTGTTTTGCACTGAAAGGAAACAGCTAGAGTAGAAGAAATATGATAGACTGAAGAAAATACTTACATGTAGTCTAGGAATAAATCACTAGACTAGAATGATAACAATAACTGTTTTGCTGCTGTTGGTAGGCAGTTAATGTTGGTAGAGAAAGGGCTCCCTCTTGGGGAAGCTCTTTACTGATAGAAAATATTTCCTAATTTAAAGGATTTAAAGAATGTCTTAACTGGCTTACTGCTGGGAGGCAGTTATCACATGTTCATAAGGACACACTGTCCCACAGATACAATGGTGTTGCATAACTTGAGATAGGATTGATCTCTTACATCAAATGGAGAGAGTAAAAAAACTTCCAGCTAACCCCTAGTTGTCAAAACCTTACAGCTAACCTTACAGCTAACCCCCGAAGTGACTTCTTAGTGTAACTAGCCAAATGGGAAGTATACAAAAAGACTGACATCGTTTGATTTTTTTTTTTTTATTAAAACTGCTATCATGTTTAACAACCCAGAGGTGTTTACCCAACAGGAAACAACCTTCTACATATGTGTGTGGGTTTTTTTTTTTTTTTTTTTTTTGTGAAGCCTTATAGAGACAGTCATGTTGTAACTAGCCTAAGGGGGGAGTATATAAAATGATCTCAAGACATGTGTTCCATGCTACTCATTAGTAATAAAAGTAACTTAATCTCCCTTCACGGAAAGCACCTGGGAAGACAGGGAGTGAAACGTCTAGATTATAAAATTTAGCGAAATATTTGGGGAAGCCCAACTTGCTGCCTGGCAGATGCCCAGAGAGACTGCCTCTGTTTAGAGACTGCTGTACCTTTGGAACGGCCTCCAAAGCATACAAAGAGCTGGCATATGCTCTATGAAATGCTCAATGCTCTCACAGGGCAGAGTGTGTGCAATCAACTTTCTTTCACCGACTGAAAGGGAGGGGAGAGAAAGCCTGTAAGGTATCACATGTGCTCTGAAGGGGGCGGATAAAACTGTAGGAATGTAGCCTAATTTAGGCAGATTTATAATGAGGAAATGCATATTTCCAATTTGTCATTCGTAGGTTAAGGCATCTGAACCCAGCAGAGCCTGACTCATGGGCAAATGCCTTGATGTGAGAGCATGTCAGCTCTGCAAGTCAGTCTTCGGGGAAAATTTGAACTGCCTAGACCGATTTAAGGTATTATGACCCCGCATGGGTGGATGGTGTGTTAAATTCAACATTGGATGTCACCAACATCCTTTCTGGTGTATTTTATATATGCCACCACTGACGTATTGTTTGTTTGAATCACACATTTTATACTGAAGTTCTGGTCAGAAACATTTCTGAGTCAGAAATACTGCAAGTTACTTTAGGCACTTTATATGTCATTATAGACCTATTAGGCTTGTTCATGGTGATAATACTGTGGTAATACTGTGCGAAAAAGAGCTCTTTTTTGAGTATTTAACTGTATCTCTGGGCAACAGCTTTGAGATGCGTACTCTAATTTTTATGTTTGCAAGAACACATGATTTTAACTCTCTCCAAAGCCTCCTTTTAGGCAAGGGCAAACAATCGTTTATAAAGTAGCTCTGGTTTCTGATTTTGCCAATCTGACATAGTCAGGAGCACTTCGTCTAGCCTAGAGGTCTTTCCCCGCCGTGGCGCGAGCCTGGCTGTGACGCTTACTCGTGGTCAAGTCTTTGAAGAGCACGTGGTCGGGATTCCATTCCTCCATGTCCTCCAGGATTTTTCCTGAAAGATCTGCAAAATGTCTGCGGTGGAGGCATCCACTCCTGAAACGTGCGTGCATGCTGAGTAGGGCGCACACCATGTTTTGGAGAGTTCGGCACATATTCTCTGTGAGAATGGCACCTTATGCCGGGGCACGTCTTCTCTGTTCCTTGGGAGAATGCATAAAAGATCTGCTGAACCATGCCCCGCCTTCCATGCCGCAATAGACACTATATATTGTCTGTGGAAATGCCAAGCAACATCAGCCCAACTGTCCTAACAGAGTGATGGAGAACTTCACTGGCATATTCTGCAGGCAAAAACACTTTAGATGTAGAGCAGGAATCCCAGTTTGCACTAGAGCCACAGCGGGGGTACTGCGGGTGGCCGTAGATTCAGTGGCATCCTTTGAGAAGAACGACAACCGTGAAGGTAGCATCTTGATACTCATGTGTTCGCAGTGAACCCTGTTGGCTAGTGTCATTGTACAAAAGTCATTAGCCAGGCGACTGCTCTGCTCCCCTTTCCTGCTAACTGGGTAGATGTGTTAAAACACTGGACCACTACTTGAGATGGCTGTTGTCTCTGTCATTGAGCTGTTGGTTTATTGTTCCCCACTTTCCTTCCTATTTTTCAATATGAAAGGGTGGTTACAGCAATGCATTTTTACCTCCCTGTTGGCTAGCGGGCTTTGCACATCAGTGCTATGGCATTATGGTATACAACACCCATAGCGTCAGCTTTTGATGCAGCGTCAATTTTACCTTCTTGAAAGGGTACATCTAGGTTACTCTTGTCCAGTGTTGGGGAAAACTGTAGTTTGACAAGCTACAAGCTACTCATAATTTTAAGTAGTTAAGCTACAGTCAAGTTACTCTACACTACAAGTTACTATCAAAAAGTAGCTAGCTTCTTTGAAGCTACTTAATGAGGCAGTATTTATATATTATTTTTTATGTTACTATCAAACCAATAATATTAATAACAAAATTTACACTAATGACCTTTATTAATTAATGTATTAATTAAATACATTTAATGTGTTTAATTAATATACATTACAGTTCATTAATACAGTTAATAATGGCCATAAAATAAAATATAACAGTATAAAATAAAAACAAAAAAATCAGACGCCATTAAAAAACATTTTTTTATACTATACTTCACACTTTATAGTCCTGCTGTGGCCAGGTGTAGTCTGCTTCCCTAAAGATCACATTTTTATGACAAACTCTCCTTGGGCTGGCATGTTTTGTTCTTGTCGCATAATATTTAGTGCAGATAATATGTAAATAAAGACTCAGGTCTAGTTTCTCCCCTTTCCTGGGTTCATGCTCATTGTATTTTCTGACTTTTTTGCCATTGGCATGCAAGTGCCTGCTTTACAGGTCACATACAGAGGTTGCTCTACAAATACGTGTTCGCTTTGTTCAGGTCCAAAAATGTGGACGGATGGTCATCCTAGATTGTTGCATAATAATACATGCCATAAATGATTTCTTTTACCAATCATTTTATTTATTTTACATGAAAACAATAGTTTATTAAAGGCTAAGAAATGGAGAAATCAAATAGTTCTGCATGATAGTAATTATTATAATAATAAATACTGTAAATAATAATAAAATGGTGATCTTTTATCATTTTCAGATTTGCCTGTCCCCGTACGTCTTGTAAAGGTAAACAAACTGTGGTTGCTCGCTTCTTATCCAAGTGAGCTGTAATAAGCTCTCAGTAGATGGCGGTAATTCACTATTTTTGTTTGTGAACTGCCATTACAAAAGAAGACGACGCTGCCTGATTCTGATCAGCAGACAAAAATATGTTGCCAGATCGTCTTACGTTTTGCTGGTTAAAGTTTGGCTTCTACGCAATAAGGAAAGCTATTAGTTCTGACCAACATGATGTAGCGTTTGGTCACGCTACATTGCTACTTGCTAGTAGTTCGCTACTGAAAAAGCTACTCTGTTTTAAAAGCAGCTAAGTTACTGTCAAGCTACTGAAAATGTAGTTAAGTTAGTAGTGTCGCTACATGTAGTTAGCTACTCCCCAACACTGCTCTTGTCACCTTGGTTCCTTGAAAGGAGGGAACGAGACGTTGCATATCTTTTCCGCAGCTATTACTTTTTCACAGGGACCCTTCAGTCGTAAAATCCTGATGGTGTGGCACTGGGCTCTGCCTTATATGCCCACGATGACGTCAGCATTGGCAGAACTCTAAGTGTCACCAGCCAATCAAATTGGCATGCTGGTATAGGATTTTAAGATCACCACCCCTGGGAGGTGCTCCCACAGCATCAGCTTCTGATGCAGTGTCTTGTGCCTTCTTTCAGGCAACCAAGGTTCTCTTCTGTCTGCTTCCCAATGGAACTCTAAACACACTTGACATGGCGTGTGGATAAGAACATTTTATTTTCAGGTTTAGAAGTTTAATTGGAAGCACAATTTTATCTCTGGATATTCTTCAAAAACAGCTAAAGTTTGTTGGTCTTATCAGTTGGAAATTGTGTTGCTGGATTATGAAGCAGGGAACATGTCTGAGGTGAGTTTATTATCGTCATTATGGTGTGACTATTATAAAAACATTGTAAATTAAACCTCAAACTTTCTGTTCAATTGTTTAATTTATTTTTTTATGTCTGTGTTGGCAAATGCCAAGAGTGTACATTTTTATTGTAGACTTTTGTTGATTGCCATGGTGAATATTTGGTAGGGATTTCAATATAAATTGTGATGTCACAGTTTCTGGTAAATGTGTTCAATTTCAGTTGAGTGTAACCGGGACATTCAGAAAAACCATTTGAACAGTGTGTTTGTGTTTGTGTATGTGAGTGAGTGGGTGGGTGGGTGAGAGGAAGGAGTTGGGGAAAGTGTTGAAGAGATAATAAATAAATATAGAGAATCAAATCACTTTGATTATTTTGGAGTAATGCCAGTGACATAACCATAAGTGTGGTGAATAGATGACCATGGCCCAATAAATCAATGGGCAAAAAAGAGCTTTGCCACTCTTCAGATATGTCAATAATAAGATCCTAATTATGAGTCCCTGCAAAAAAAACTGTAAAACAACCTTTAGTAAGGTTCTTACATGTTGCAGAATTATCAGAAATTACTTTTTCATTTAAGATTATTTAATGGCCTAAATAACATGTTTGTTCGCAAACATGATCTCTAAATAAGATTGAGGAAGGAAAAAGATGGGAGAGCAGACAGCACATCTGGAGGATGTGAGCAAAATTTTGTCAGGAAAACTGTGTCAAACGTCTTCCTGCTTTTGTATTCACTGTCTGAGGACACAGTACCACATGTTTTATGTCTATATTTATCTCTAGTCTGCTTTTTGGCTATAGCAACCATTACTTCTTCAGTGCTTGTTTATCAAACCACTTGACATACTCTCCTCTACATTGTAAAGTAATCTTTCTGCCTTTTGGTTTTTAAACACACAATATTAAACTATTTAATCCAATTAATGAATATTTATACTCAAAACTGATTGTGCTCTAAAGGCCATCTATTTAATAGATGCCATGGATGAATTTAATTGGCTTTTACACTCCTCTTTTAATGTTGTTGTTAATATATGTATATAATTATTGTGTAAGATTGTCTGCTCAGAATGTTTTTAAGCACTTTGTGCATGAGTGTCATATGCTCTCATGTGGTTAAATAATTAACCGCTTCAGGAAATAGCCTCATATCAACATTAAAAACATGAGAACAACTTGAGTTAAAGTCGACAGAGAGTGTTGAAAGACGAACCAAGTATATTTTGTTAATTTCAGCTTCTCTATGTACTGTAATTGTTCCCCATTATATACTTAACCTATTACATATGAATTCTTTGGTGGTTAAAAACACTGAAATCATATTTACGCAGTGTAATCTATTTTTAATAAGAACTTAGAATTTTTTTTCACCCAAAGGTTTTCTATAATAATAACAGGAGAAAATATTAGACACATACATTGAAGTCTTAACTACAAAAATATTAAATTTTCACCATTATTGACCAGAAGAAGAAAAAAAAGATACTGTTGATAGAAAGAACACTTTTGATATTAGAAACCTTCATTAATAATGAAACATAAAATAAATCTATAAACAGCAAAAATGGAAAAGGTTGCATAAAATGTTTTGTGCAACTGAAATTTTAAATAATACATTGTTTAGAATTGCAACATATAAAAATTTGACAACTTGCTAGTATAATTCTGATAACCTGAACTTTTGCATTAATTAAAATTTTTTTATAAAAAATCTTCACAAAATTCTGAATTGTCAAACTTTTAGAGGCTCCTCCAAATGCATAAATGCCTCACAAACAGAGATGAGCATTTCATATCTCAGTTTCCCTATCTGTCACTCGCTCGACGTAAGCCCCAATCACCTCTGAAATTTGCATACCACTCCTCCGGACATACGAGTATAAAAGGACATGGCTTGCATCCACTCATTCCTGGGCTCAGAGCACTGCACACAGCCCCACTCTGCCCCAGTTCCTTTCTTCCCGGAGGTGCATGAGGAGCTCACAAAGTCTTTTTGTGGGACTTTTCAAACCCCCCCCCCCCCTTCGAAGCATACCTGAGATGGGCGACCCAGGGGTGAGGAGACCCGCTGTCAACCAGGGGGTGGTACACAGACCACTCCATCCCCAGGTGGAAGGCCAGGAGGAGCTTCCCAGGAGTCCTCCCACTGCTACTGTACTCCCTGACCGTGGCCCCACTCGGCACGGATGCATTGGCACAGCTGGCCCCAGGGCCGAGTCAGGGAAGACGTAGAACAAGTCGTGTTGGTGGCACTGTACTGGCCCACCCAGACTTGGTTCTTGGAGCTCACGCTCCTCGCGACAAATCCTCTGAGGAGGGACCTCCTTTCTCAGGGATGGGGCACGATTTGGCACCCAAACCCAGACCTCTGGAACCTCCATGTCTAACCCCTGGACTGGATGCGGAAGACCTAAGTGGGTTACCACCAGTGGTGGTAGACACTTTCACTCAGGCCAGAGCTCTGTTACTCAAGTTACTCAGAGGCAGCTGTTGGCCTTGAAGTGGCGTCTTTTCACAAATTGGTGTTCTTCCTGAGGTAAAGACCCACAGAGATGGTCAGTCAGGATGGTGCTTTCCTTCTTGCAGGAGAGGTTGGTGGGGCAGCTGTCCCCCTCCACCTTAAAATTGTATGTGGCGACCATAGCTGCTCCTGAGCTCCTCCTTCTCTGCAGTAGCCTGCCTGCATCTGCACCGCCGATCCGCATACCACTGTTCAGCAGTTGTGGCGTTTTGTATAGGGACCCCTAGTGACACTACATTGACACAACGTCGAGTGAGTGACAGATAGGGACGTCTTGGTTACTGTTGTAACCGATGTCTTGTTCCCTCCATCAGGGAACAGAGGTTGCAACAGTAACCAAGACGTTTTGGTGAGATCTGAATGCTGAGTGATGCGGCACTGATGTTTCTCTTAAGTTTTCCCCTTCTCAACAGTTTTTATCCATCCTCTTTGCAATGAATTCATTGGTCCAGAAAGAAAGATTTAATGGGAATTAAAGAGAGAGAATGATTTTATCCTTTCTTTTTAATTAAGTCATATTATATATATATATATATGTTCAGAATGTTAATGTGCTCACATGCACACGATTTTGCACTTCCTTTTTGTATTTGTTCCCATCTGATCTGGCCATTGATATGGTATGTGAAAAAGAGGAACATGAACACACACTTAAATGTTAACCAGAGGTGAAGTTCCTCTGTGAATCTTATTAAGCATCTTGTGATGTCAAACAGATAGTGTAACCCAGTAATGAAACCCATCTCATCACAGCTATCATTCTCTGAGAATTCCAATTTTATGTCCCAGGGTTTGATTTTTACTAAAACTAACAGATTTTATTATTTATTTATTTTTATTTTTTGTTATATGGTTAGACTAGGCCTTCATTTATTATTTTTGCTACTTTTTCAGAGCCATTTGTGAGCAGATTTTAAGACTTTCAATATTAAATGATAAACATCAATTATAAAAGACAAATTATTATGCTTAAAACTATCATCATTGTAAATCATCATTTCCACCACACCAAACAATTTAGATATAATTATCAACCTTTGGATATCATAATTTTTTTCCAAAGGTTAGTGTACTTGTTAACCAAGTTGGAAAAAGTGTAAGTGTACGTGAAGAGCATGCTTTAAATAATCTTGTAAAATATAAGACAATCGAATCAAGGTAAATATTACTTGTGAGCAGAATATTTTTATTTGGCATCATTTCCAGTCAAGAAGCAATTTTGCTAAATTTAGCAAAAAGTGTCAAAATATGATTTAAATGTGTGTATTTAGTAAACATAAACATAATTTCATGTTAGCAATGAAATTACCCTTAGCAAGACAAAGGAGGAGCAATTTTATTACAAAAACATGAAATGTAATTTCCATCAGTGTCATTTCCACCACAGAATGTTAATGTTTATTGAGATGTGCTGGAAATGACACTGTGGTGGGAGAAAATGACAAAGATTATATTAAGCTCCTGTGATGCATGTACATACACCGTTGGACATTGTTAGTAGACAGATTAAAAATCTTGATAAACGTGTGAAAATGTTACTCTCTAGAAATCCACAGTGCTAAAAGTACCCAAAGTTAAAGAATCAACCATATATAAGTTTATAAAACCATATGAATATTTTGTGTAAATTAATCCTTTTCCACACTGTTAATGTCTTTTCACAGAAAGTTGGACATCACAGACAGCCAAGGAGAATATGTTGAGGTGAGACATTTTCTTTCTTTCTTTCTTTCTTTCTTTCTTTCTTTCTGTATATTTGTTATTCAAAATGCTGTTGGTTAAAAGCTCCTCCAAACTTGCAACGAAATAGACGAAAGAATGGGTGTGAGGGCAAACTTTCAAAAAAACTTTGGCTGCTAAACATCTCAGTTACAAACATAAACTTGGTTTCCTGAGAGGAAACAAGACATTGCGTATTGACACAATTGGGACCACATCAGTGGAGACCAGAGTCGAAAACCACACTTGAGATGGCCAATACGGCTTCACTAACAGAAGCTGAACACGATCCTCCTGAATCCTCTGCAGAACCGAGTGCAGTAGGTTGATCGGTGGAAACACATACAGACGCACTGTCGGCCACTGATGCACCAGCGCACTGATGCCCAGCAGTGTTAAGGTTGAGAGCGAAAACCAGAGGAGATCATTCTGCCGAAACTCCCATATTTGTTCTACAATCTGAGGATGTAATGTCCATACCCCTGGATGAGGACATGACTGCCACAAAATTCCAGAAGGAAGAACTTTAAGGCCAATAGCACCTCTAACATCTTGCCACTTCAGCCGCTGACCTATCCATACTCCCTGAGCTGGACTTTTTTATTTATTTTTATTTATACACAGCAACCCACAGAGGAGGCATCTGTCAGTATCACTTTGTGGAGACACACCTGTTCTAATGAAAGGACCATCTGCAGAGATTCGATCCGTTTCAATAGTAACAGGGCATAGTAGCACCCACAAGTCACTCTGATGGGATGGGACGAAACACATGCTTCGGTCTCACATGCAACATACCTGGGGAAATGACAGCAGATGGCGCAATTATAAACCTGATACACTTGGCCATGGGGACAGAGGCCAAATTCGATCAGGCAAGTATAAAAAAAGGTCACTCAGCAGAGAGCGCCAGATAACCCATCTTACCTAGCATTAGAATGGGGAAAAATGTGTGAACATGGTGAAGAATTTAACAGAGGCTGGATTCAGAATGAGAGATTTTTGAGGCCGGGGCTGCACCCTAAACTGCCTCATTTATGTTTTTGCATGACAAAATAGAAGAAATTAGGTATTTTGAAATAAGTGCCTACCTTTTCCATCATTCCCAAGATGAAACACCTCCAAACCAGAATTTCCTAACTGAAAATGGCCTGCGTGATCTTATTCACTCAAATGTATTATGCAAATTGTTTAGCTGCTGGGTGCAGTCAAACTACAGACAACAAAAAAATGTCAAAGCTGTTACAGAAGTGATGTCAGCTTTTTTCACAAAAGGTACATCGATGATAAAAACTGAAGCTTCAAATAAAATTCACAGGAAAATGTGTTTTTATTCTCCATACTTTTCTGTAGTTCTTGTAAAAAAGAATAACATTTGATGAAAAACATCAAATTAGTTTGTTCACCGTATCTTATGATTATTATCTACACAGTATAATAGTATCTGCTTACTGTGTGCAAATTCATCATATGTGCAGGACAAGGAAAAGCTAATTTTGCCATCATTGAGTGGAAGGGTAATAAAGAAAAAGGAAAAACACACATAATGCTCTTTTTTCAGTATTGCATTTATTTTATGTAAAAACACAGCTGTACATTAGATTGCCATTGTTCTCTTATGTGGGTTGATATTGTGAAAGATACAGACTTAAATATTCTTCCTCACTTTTCATAAACAAATCTTCATTGTATGTTTTTATTTTCAAACTAAAGTTTATCAAAACCTGTTTGTTTGTTGGTGGCGTGAGGTCAAATTTGTTCTTCAGCCAGATCTCAAGAAGGAATTTACAGCCAGACCTTAAAAACAGAATATAATAATCTTTTAATGTAATTAAATACTATTTTTATGTAAATACATGCATATTATTAACAGTTTTTAATAAAAGTGTTCGGTAAGATAAATATTGGGAAAAAAAAGTTTGACCCCGGTTCAGTGTTCATCTGGTTAATTTGGCCCCCGTAAGAAAATAGATGAAGAGCCCTTCCATACAGTACAGTATAAACCCCAAGTTTATTTATTTATGTTGTGGACAGTAACAGTCTCACATTATCATTTATTTGCCAAAAAAGTTTATTACTAACAAGGAGAGTACTTGCACTTTTTTCTTCTACATTAAGCACTGATGACAATTACATATGATCTACTGCATATTACTTTAAATCATCATTGAGCGATTAAAAAAGCATCCTTTACTGATCTCGTGTGAATTCTACTCATAGAATGAGACTTGAAGTCATTAACTACGTTTCCATCCAAGGGTTTTTTGCAACAAAAAAAATTCCGGTTATCTCTAGCACATAAATTCTATGTCGATACTTTAAATGTCACAAAAAAACTGGTTTGGAAACTATTTTTGTCGAGAAAATTGGCATTTACGCAAAAATATTGCGTCACGTGACAGAATTTACCCTAATCATTACCCTGTGTTAATCATGAAGACAAGGTACACATCCTTGAAAACCAATTTATTGTTCGTGAAGCATTACTTGCATTGTTATGGATTGGTCTTTTCGGCATACCTGCACAGATCCAATGCTGCAAACACATCTGCATCATGACACTTCTAAGAGTGCCAACACAAATATCTCATAACATGCACCTGTAAGGTTCACCATCATTTATAAATCCAGCATCTTAGCGTGACGTTGCCTCAGCTCCCGAGTCATTATGGGATCGTAAAGTATCCAGTCGATCCGCACTTCAGAATGTCACTGGAAATAGTCCAGTTATTTCTCGCTTACAGCTTCATGAACACTGATGACTTGGACATACTACTCCATTGACATACTATTTTAGCATACTATATAGTAGGGAATTATGGATATTCGGATGCAATTTGTGTGCGTAAATGTTGCAGGAAATTCAGTATGTGTGTCTTAAATTCTTGAATCTGTCGTGAAACATCCATTAAAATCCTGAATCCATTAACTGAAAGCAGAATTTAATGATATGTAATGAGAACGTCATGGTTACTGTTGTAACCTCCGTTCCCCGTGGGAAGGAACGAGACGTTGTGTCTAATGAAGTGACACAAGGGGTCTTCCTGGGACACGAAACATAACTCTGAACCTGAGAAAAGGCCAATGTCAAGTTGGCAGACAGAATTTGCATGCCCTGCCCCAGACATACGGGTATAATGGGAAGCGGGGCAGCGAGTGCCAGTCAGGATTTTGCACTGAGGAGCCGAAAATAAGGTACGGCCATTTACAGTGGTAGGTCTAGTGCTGTGGCAGGAGGGACACAGCGTCTCATTCCTTCCCTCGGGGAACGGAGGTTACAACAGTAACCATGACTTTCCCCTTCTGTCACTCACTCGACGTTGTGTCGAATGAAGTGACGCAAGGGGTCCCATCTAAAAACGGCACGCACTGACCATGTTATGTGAACTGTTGAGACAGGTGCAAGCAGGCTACTGCGTGCTACAGGCAACTGTGTCGGCTGCACGTAGCCCTCCCCAGCTCCCCCAAAGAGATGTCACATACAGACCTTAGGTTCCCCGCATCCCTGAAGGGGGGAACAGGTGCTACATGACTAGCATGGGAGCAAGCCCAGTTGCCGCCGTCTTTTCTCTCACTATGTCTCTCACATTAAAAACTTAAAGCTATGAAACACGTCGGGGAAGACAGTCTTTCCTGGTCCTATTCTTTCAGGGAGAAAAGACCCTGCAGAGGCCACATCCTGCCCAGTCTAGGAGGAGGTAACATGTGGCAAATACACCACGAGGGTTGTAAAGCCGTATATGGGAAATGGCGCGGTGGTAGGTCCAGCCTAATGAGGGGGGACTCTACAAGCATGGCGGGGCTGCCATGGGAAACACGGGTCCGCCGAAAGGGGGAATGTACCGCGGGAAATACATTACGGGGAGTTTGCCTAAAAAGGGAACTAAGCCCGTGGAGACCAACCCCAGTACAGAGCACCTGTGACTCGTAGTGGCAAATTGCTCCGCTGAATTCGCCAGCCAGAAGGCTAGGGAGAACATCCAGGGAGCGACGCTTAGTTGCTAACCTGGGATAGAAGGTGCACTGTATCAACTTGGTGAAGGGAGCTGTGTGCAAGCGGAACACCCGGTAAGAGATACAGCCAACAACTCAGTTGATAGGCAGTTGATATGCCAACGCTGCCGGGGTCCTGTCCAGAGGCCAGCGGCAGTGTGCCCATTGCACACGGCGCCCCTACCCTGTCAAGAGGTGTCTGTGGTCACCACGACACATCTGGACACCTGCTGCAAGGGGACTCCGGTCTGCAGAGTCGGATGGTCCTGAACAGCCAGCGTGACAGATTGTGAAGTGAAAGCCACGCATCCAAACTCCACGCGAGGGGCACTAACGGATGATGAACATGACCGGGCGGGGCTTTGCGTCGGGGGGAGCAGGTAATGAGAAAAGCTTGGATGCTTGGCTTGGGTGCTGAGAAAAGTGGCTTTCTCTCTTGAGAAAAGAAAGCCGCTACCGCAATGTTGCCTTGGCTATGTTCTCGCACTGAGAACATGAACCATTCATAAAACGCTGCCTGCGTGTGATCGCAGCCCAGGCATGAGAGGCAGCTTTTATGACCGTCAGAAGTGGTGAGAAATCAACCGCATCCAGGAACTTCCCAGAGGCGGAAAGACATCTTTAAAAAGACAAGTCCTTAAAAGGGCGTTCAAAGCCTGCTGTGTATTGCTCTTTTATGAGTGGGAACTCAAACTCTTTTAGAGGAAATAAACTCTTTTTAGGAGGAGAAACACTCTTTCAGGCAATGAAAATGCTTGTAAAAGCGCCCAGGGGAGTAGACTTCACAGTTTGCAGAGAGAGACAATGTCAGCTGGAAACGCGCCGTAGATCCAACAACAGTGCTTATCGCCAGAAGAGGTGTGTGAAACAGTGGTGAACTTAGCTTGCTGTTGCACAACCGTTCGGCTCCGAAGAAAAATTCTGACTGGCACTCGCTGTCCCGCTTCCCTTTATACCCGTATGTGCGGGGTGGGGCATGAAATTCTGTCTGCCAACTTGACATTGGCCTTTTCTCAGGTTTAGAGGTATGTTTGACATAACGTCGAGTGACAGAAGGGAAAATTAATGTAATGAGTTCTTGTGGTAAATGCTGATTTGGTACAAATTAATCTTTGCTGTCCCCTGTCCTTTGCCTTTAAGACATTAGATTCTCATGTAATGGTTGTGTAGTAAACTCTGCTACCACTAGAGAGAGCTGTAAACTGTTTTTAAATCCTGAAGCTAGGAGCTAGAGGTGTGGCTAGACACTTCAGCTTTCAAAACACACCGTTTTACACACATTCCACAACATTACATATGAATATATATACACACACACTCAGAATTCCTCTCTGTCCAAAAGCTATTGGGGTTATTCAGACATTTTAGACACCTCACTTGTGCACAGTATAAAACAGCACAACTGGGTGACAGTTTTACATTTTGACATCAAGTGGCAACCCAACAGAGTTTGCTTATCATACAAAAGTAAATGGAAATGTCCTTAAAATTGAAACTTTTAAATCAAAATTTTGAATAATTTAAGAACTGCATATGCCCAACAAAATGCAAAAGTATTAACACGACTGAACAGGCTGAATAGGAAAATTGTCAATTGACAAACAATCGCCTAGGGGTCATATTTTACATTTTGTTATTTGAATTTGCTACCCTACCAGAATTTTTTTTATTGTGGCCCTCCAGTTGAGAACCATTGGTCTAATGCATACAGTTGAAGTCAGAAGATTACATAAACCTTAGCCAAATACATTTAAAGTCATTTTTTCACAATTCTTGACACTTAATCGTAGAAAACATTCCCTGTCTTAGGTCAGTTAGGAACACTACTTTATTTTAAGAATGTTAAATGTCAGAATAATAGCAGATCAAATGATTTATTTCAGCTTTTATTTCTTTCATCACATCCTCAGAGGGTCAGAAGTTTACATACACTTTGTTAGTATTTGGTAGCATTGCCTTTAAATTGTTTAACTTAAGTCAAACCTTTTGGGTAGCCTTCCACAAGCTTCTCACAATGAGTTGCTGGAATTATGGCCTATTCCTTCAGACAGAACTGGGACAGATTTGTAGGCCTCCTTGCTCTCACACAGTTTTTCAGTTCTGCCCACACATTTTCTATCGGATTGAGGTCAGGGCTTTGTGATGGCCACTCCAATACCTAGTCTTTATTGTCCTTAAGCCATTTTTCCACAACTTTGGAGGTATGCTTTTGGTCATTGTCCATTCGGAAGACCCATTTGTGACTGAGCTTTAAATTCCTAGCTGATGTCTTGAGATGTTGCTTCAATATATTCAGATAATTTTCCTTCCTCATGATGCCATCTATTTTGTGAAGTGCACCAGTCTCTCCTGCAGCAAAGCACCCCCAAAACATGATGCTACCACCCCCTTGCTTCATGGTTGGGATGGTGGTCTTTTGCTTGCAAGCTTCACCCTTTTTCCTCCAAACATAAAGATGGTCATTATGGCCAAACAGTTCAATTTTGGTTTCATCGGGCCAGAGGACATTTCTACAAGATCTTTGTCTTCATGTGCACTTGCAAACTGTAGTCTGGCTTTTTTATGGTGGGTTTGGAGCTTCTTCCTTGCTGAGCAGCTTTTCAGGTTATGTCGATATATGACTCGTTTTCCTGTGGATATACATACTTGTCTACCTGTTTCCTTCAGCATCTTCACAAGGTGCTTTGCTGTTGTTCTGGCATTGATTTGCACTTTTCGCACCAAACTACATTCATCTCTAGGAGACAGAATGCATCTCCTTCCTGAGAAGTATGATGGATGCATTGTACAATTGTTTTTATACTTGCGTACTATTGTTTGTACAGATGAATGTGTTACATTCAGGCATTTGGAAATTGCTCCCAATGATGAACAAGAGTTGTGGGGGTCCACAAGATAGTCTTTGAAGATAGTCCTTAAAATACATCCACAGGTACACCTCCAATTCAGTACACCTCGTATCAGAAGCTAATTGTCTAAAGGCTTGAAGTAATTTTTTGGAATTGTCCAAGCTGCTTAAAAGCACAATTAACTTAGTGTATGTAAACTTCTGACCCACTGGAATTGTGATATAGTCAATTAAAAGAAGCAATCTGTCTGTAAACAATTGTTGGAAAAATGACTTGTGTCATGCACAAAGTAGATGTCCTAAACGACTTGTCAAAACTATAATTTGCTAATATTAAATCTGTGGAATGATTAAAAAAAGAGTTTTAATGACTTAAGTGTATGTAAACTTCTTACTTCAACTGTATATTACCTTTCCTCTTCCAGCCTTAGGTCCTTAAACAGCATTTAAGGACATAAAAATGCTTTTGAGCACACCATGTTTTTATTTACATTCTCTCTTTTGCTTCTCATTCTCTTCTCTCCTCCCATCTCTTGGTTGCCATCCTTTGCTCTATTTTCTCCACCTTGAACATCTGAAAATTTAATGGTGTCTGAGTTAAAATGCAGTTTTGCCCTGAATGTTCACTGTAATGGCAAAAAGAGCTTATTCAGCTGGAAACAGAGATGAACAACTGGTCTTCACTGTAGAACAGAACATCCCCAGAAGCCAGAACGCGAGTGATCGGTTGAATTGTTTGTAATTGTATTTATGCAATTCAGCCATTTCTACCGGATGTTTATTTGCTGCTGGACTGTGATCTCATTATCTCAGCAGTTCTTGGATCTTACACTTTTTTTGGCACCTTTGGAGTGAACTCCAAGGTACCTTTTCTGCTAGCAGCAAGGATAGCAACACAATTAGCTGTGTCCTCTGTGCTCATATCACTGAAATTCTACTGAAAGCCACTGGTCTGTCCATACCAAAAATTACCGTGGCTGTACCATGGTAGAGTGACAGTATCAGATTGTAATACTGCTGTATTTTGTACTGTAGCATGGACAGGAATAATTAACTACTGTACGATGGTACTATGTCCAAAAAACATTGGACAAAATTTGATTTTAATAGGGCTGTCAATCGATTACAATTTTTAATCAAATAATAACATGATGTGGTGATAAATGAATCTAATTAAATAAATTAAATACATATTTAATAGGCCCCCAAAGAAACAATTTAATATATAATAATGAAACACACACACACTTACAGTATATAAATATACATTTAATATGATATATAATAAAATTATAATTCAGAAAATTGAAATACATTACATCATATAGATATGTTTTTGCAGCAGGCAAGTAAAGCCTTTACACAATACAAATGGGGCTTTGAGAGTAAAAATATTGTTTTTTTGCTATATCATTGAGCATAACGCTATTATTGGCCTACTTCCATCTATGCTATTTTTAATTGTTGATCTCTGTACTCATGCGTCAGATGGACACTTTTGGAGCATCTCACATTGGTTGCTTTACGTCTCACTAGTTGTCAGCGTCTATTCATAAGCGCTGTGATTTTAGAACGCTTTGTCAAGTTAAATGTAGTTTAAAACTTTGAAAAACTCATCTCAAGATCCCTACATTCTGTTGAGCTTGGTCCAGCTGTCTTTAAATGCAAGTGAGCGTCATCTGTGTAAGATGTACAGCTGGAGTTGCACTGATTGCCCCCTACTGCCACAGCTTGAATTAATCTGATGGTAGGAACATTCCTTTTTATGGAATTTGTGTGTGGGTCAGGGGCATGATTCATTGTGTTAACTGTTTTTCCATAAAATTAATTGCACTAAATTAACGTTAAATCGACAGCCCTAATTTTTTATTTTTCAGAAATAAATGTGAGTGGTGCTTGCCCATGCCCAATTTGATTGTGGTCTAACAAGCTTGTAATTTTGGTTTATTATGTAAGGTAAACATTATAATATTTCACCTTACAAGTCATACACTATAGTAAAAGTGCTTAGATGTCTTAAGATAGCATTTTTTGAGAAACAGTAAGTTAAAGTAAGTTTTATTAACTTCTAGTCTGCCATTTTATTTGTAATTTGTGTGAAAGTAAATAAAAGTAATTGTTGTTGTAGCACCTCTAGTGTTCATTTCACCAGAAAACTGCTGTGATATGTACAACAAGGCATGTAAAAATCAATTTGCACAAATGTAGTTATAGTAACATAATTCTATGAGACCAGGTTGCTAGTGGTTTATTCAAATCACCAACCCTAAGTATGAGTAATAGTCATAGTGATGCATCCCTTAGCAAGCACCACTATAAAAGATCAAGACATGGAGAGGAGAACAGCCAATAGAGACACCCTCTGCAAAATGGACACAGATGTTACACATGCATAAATCAGTATTTAGAAAGATACAGCTATATAGACCCAGCTGGTGAAGGATGGGGTTGCTGTTCGCCCTCCATTTCCCCTGCCTCAAGTTTATGTGCATGAAAATACATACAGAAGTGCCAATTATTCCTTTTAATCAAATCACTACACAGCTCTGCATTGATTAGCCCAGTAAATCGGCTTCACTTCACTCACTAACATGCTTCTCATTGTCAACAAACTGAATGACCGATCTGTTTGATTAGCAAATCAGCCCTGATTTGGGCAGGAGACATACCACCATCCAAACTACAATACCCAGAACTCCGAAAGGGCTGTGCTTATTAATGTTAAAGAGAAAGGGGAGGTGAGCTGTTTGGACTCTGTAGGCAGCTGGAGGAAGAACCCCCCACTCACTGTGAATTTAATATTTAACTGAGAGAAAGACAGAGAGTGTGAATGAAGAAGTGAGGAGGGGTTGTGAAGGAAAAGCCATGATCAGCATAGATACACAAGCAGCATGAGACAGAAAACCAGAAAAAGAGAGGGAACATAGAGCATAGACAAATAGGCTAACTAGAGGTAGGAAAGGTTATTCTTAGGAAAGACCAAGATGTTCTTCTAGAAAGAAATGAGATTAAATGGAGTGCAAATGGAGACATTTGCTGAAATCTCCTGCTTCTCAGACTACACTCAAGAGAAAAAGATCCTCATTGTTTCACATCTAGAGTTATTGAAGAGATATCAAGAATGTTATAAACTGTGTTTAGATTTGCCAAAATATCAAAGTTTGGGCGAAAACTTCAGAGATTAAATTCAGTCTCCAACATTTCTCATCATATTCTTCAGAGACCAAATTATTCAAACAATTCTTATTTAATAGTTATACAATTTATTGACAACTTATAGTTGTCTTTGCACATTAAACTGTATTTTAACATACGAAATTACACCCATCACCTTTAAATGGACTTTAATAACTACCTTAAAAGAGCAACTTCTGACCAATACATTTTTATCTGAGTAGCAAGGGATAAAGATAGAAAGAAAGAGAGTAAACAGATGAAGTGTTTTGTGCATGCTTTTATGCATGTATTACCATGTGTAATGTGAATCTTCTCATTATATGCAATGCAGCATCAAATCCTTATTTCATTCCTTGATCTCAAGACACACTCACCATAACAAATGTTAAACCACGCACCGGGTTACACCACATGCTATCTTACCCTCTCTAAGAGCTTCAACTTGACATTCATCCTCTCATTGTCTCAGGCTGATCAGCGTTGAAATGAACATGTTCTTACAGGATTATCTGAATATCCACAATAGCATCAGTGAGATTTCTATACAGAATGGATCTCGTCTAATTATCTCTTTGTTTTCTATTGTGTGGCTTCACTGGATGATGCTGTAATCTTTATCCTTCGATAAGCCTGATAAAGACATATATACATGCAAACATGCCAAGGTTATTATTTGAGGTGAACATGCAGACAGATGATGCACATAGGCTGTCTGGTCTTAGATGATGTATTTAAAGCAATGGGTCACCCCAAAATAAACATTTTGCTATCGCGCACTCACCCTCATGTTGTTTCAAACAAGGATTACTTACTTTCTTCGATGGAACCCGAACAAATATATTTTCATGAATATCTGAGGTGTTTTTTTTTTTTCATGCAATGCAAGTGAATAGGGATCAATACTTTTAAACGCCATAAAGCACATGAGCACAAAAGTAATCCATACAATTCGATTGATAAATTCCAAGTTGTCTGAAGTGATATTATAGCCTTGTTTGAGAAACAGACCAAAAAGTCCTTATTCACTCTAAATCTTGATATCAGGCCCAATAGCTACGGCATGATGACGTCACTTCTTGCATGCAAAACCTTTGCGTTCATGCGGACCCGTCAACCCGCATATGATGCCTATGCATGCCCATGCTTGTGCCCTTCAATGACTTCACCCTCCAATGTGAGAGCTTCAGAAAGCTAAATGGTGTGGGACAAAAAAGTAATTCGTTACACTCTTATTCAGTCATTTTTATTTAAAATTAAATGCGGAAATGTATGGGTGTCAGTTCAGTTCTAGAATGCGGTTGTAACTCTCGTACTTAACCAACCTGTGTTTGAACATAAAGGTATAAAGCACTCTAATACAGGACTGACTAATGCATACTGCTGCTGTGTGAACGTAGCAATTTTTGGGTGAACTGTCCCTTTAAGGATGTCGCTGTTAAAGCTTTGAGTCGGTTGCCATAGCAAGGAGTCCTTTGTGATGTCATAATGGTCCCCAGGGAGAAAACACCACACCCTAGACTGCTGTGCTGAAGTCAACCTCATTTAACTGGAGTGGGAGTGTGTGATATAAGTGTGACCGTGTGTGGGTAGTGTGTGATATACTCAAGCACTGAGGCTCATTAGCAGGTTTTTGCCATGTTCCTAGAAAACAACATTTTATTTCCAAGCTTGAAATAGCTCATGCATGCCATGGCATACTGCATCCACCCTTGTGCAAAAATATCATACATAAACAGATGTGTGTGCATGTTTTTAATTGTTTTTGCTGCATGTGTGACTTGGAAGTGGGAGTGTGTATGTTTGTGTGGGTGTGTATAGACTCTTTCCCCTTACAGCCCCCTCTACTTTTCTTTTGCTCTCTTTCAAACCAGAATAAAAGAGAAAATTCCTTTGAGAAGGTGCTGAATGCATGAGCCAAATACCACTCTCTCTCTCTCATTCTCTCTTTCTCTTGGTCTTTCTCCACATCCCCCCCTCCCCCCCACCCCAGCATTGTTTGGAGCCCTGGAGGCGGGGTGGGGTCTCAGTGCCTGCAAGCATCTCTCTCTTTCTACATCCCTCACTCTCCCCCTCTGTCCCTCCCCCCACCCACCGCTTTCATCCAAGAGCGATGAGGTAATCCCTGCCAACGCTGTGAAGCATAGCATGCAATAGAGTGAGAGGTAGCAGAACTGAGTGAAAGGGATACATTGAGAGTCCAAGAGGGAGACAGAGAGAACAAGACATTGAGAGGAATAGAGAGAGAGAAAGCCGGTGCGGATCTGGGATGACACTGGCTCCAGCAGAACAGCGATAGCACTGATCACTTGCAGCGGTGGCTTGTGCTCGGGTGTGCACGAGGGGATAGGGGCATGACCCGGGGCTTCTAGTGGACTCCAGAGGTGGAAGAGCTGAAGTGAGGAGGAAAGGAGCCATGACGGAAAGATGCAGCCTTTGGAGTGCCCTGTCAGCCGCTGCCTGCTGTTTCTACAGGGGTTCCTTCATGCAGGTGCAGGTGAGAGGGGGGCTGCCTCCTGTACGTGAGGGTGTGCATGTGTGTGCATGCAGTTATTGAGTCTATGAATAAATACACTGATTGATGTGTGAGAAAAGGTGTGGATATGGGTTACATCATCTCTAAATGTGTCCTCAGGAGTTCTTGCATGAGAAGTGGAGGTAGATACATTTTGTGGTGTATGTAAGCATACATATTGATTGTTGTGATTCCATCCAGAGCATCTGCTTGTAGGGAAGGGTGCTCCTCAAGGCTATGTGTTTGGCCCGTTGTAATTGTGCAACTCCAACAAATGTGTCATTCCACCAGCCTGGGCAATGATATCACTGAACCGAGCATGTGGGTGTGTATGTGTGCACCAACAGGGCTGAGCTGACTTTGGCTCAGCTGTAACACTAGTGTTGACGATGCACAGTTGGATGAGTGAGCAGGCAGGGTTATGTTGTCACTCTGCGGTTATGTAGTGGATTGTAATGGGGCTCAGGAAACAGAATCCATTAAAGTAGCTCTAGAGGTCATGCTTTTATATCTGAAAGTGAAGATATATTGTTTCATGCATGGCTCAGAATACAAAAAATCCCTGCATTATCCTGTCGAGGCCAGATACATGATCCCAACATGACACAGGATTTGAGTAGGAAAGCTGAAGTCGGGGAATGGGTGTCTAATTGTCATCGATATTGTAGCCAACTTGGACTGGAGAACAGCAGTATTATTTTGGCTGAGTTTGGGTGATGCACTATAGAATTAGAGACAATACTTTGCCTCTTCTCGTCTCTCTCTATCTCACTTTTCTCACTCTCTGTTTGTTTTTGCTGCTGTTTTCAGTCTTGCTAAGAGCAGGGGTTGTTTATGCTATTTAAGTATTTTTACACTTCTATTTGCTAAAGTGACCTAGTCCCTCACTGCACACCCTTAAAGCATCATAAATGCATAGCTGGGAGAAGATTGTATAAAATGTGCCCCTTAGTAAATAGAAAATGTAAGACAAGAAAACATAAAAATCTTAGCATATGAGGTTATAGGGAGTTTACAGTAGTTCTAACCCCTAGCCCAAACCTAACCATTGGGTTAAGGTAAGCTTAACCCTCTTTAAAGGTTACCCTGACTCTCTATATACTTTGATATAATCATAGTTGTTTAATATTGGTACAATCAATCTCTATATATTGGGTTGGGGGGGTGGGGGTGCTATCACATTTACTGTTCTGAATTGCATTAAGGCAAGACACGTAGCTAGTTGAAGTCCAGTACAGAACATAGAACCCACACTTATATTACAATTTTATATATACTAAGAAAAATAATTGAACTATTTACAATATCCATGTAGGGACCAAAAAGGTCCATTGAGTGTCTGTTATGATGTATGTGTTTGTCTCACTGGCCACCTGAGCTCAGAGAGGCTGTCTCAGCTGCAGACTGATAATGGCCTTTCTGGCTTGATATGAAAATAAGGAAACAGACCGTGGAGGCATTCATTTTATACTTAAAATTCAGCCAGGCATATTGACCTGGTCTGTACCTTTGAATTAATCACAGATCCTGTGCTTAACAGTTTATGGAATTTATAAGATAGTTTGGTATAGTGGGATATTTTGGTTGCATTTGTTTGACACTAATATAAGACCTAAACCAAAACCTGGTGTTACTAGCCCTATCTTACCATTAACCCTAACCCAGCCATAAGGCATAGTTTGCATCTTGTCACAGGATGTCTCACCAGACTGAGCTTGAGTTCTGAGGTCCAATTTGGATCCTAAAGTCTGATTTACAGTATGCAGTTCTCCCATTGATCCTACAGTAGATTCTACAGATTCTGATGTTCTCTTGCTTTTAGTGCCAATCCATCAGCCTCATTCCCAATAAGGTTTTATTTTAATTGGGCTAGGGTGCTGTGCATTTGTCAAATATGACATCATCCCCAAATTCCCCATCTGCATCTCGCAGTTGCACTTTGATTATTTTAGTCAATCTTAATCCCCCTGGTTCTCTACCGGATAGTGGTTCGGCGGTCCTTTCATCTGTGACCCCACTTGCATGTTGTTATGCCAGTTTTAACCCCAGGGGTTGGGAATCATATTAACAAACGGGGTCTAAAATGAATACCCTACTACTATTAACACAGATTCCAGACACATTAAGGCTGGTGTGATTGTCTGTTATGGTGGGTCGTCACTCTAAACTGGCGGGTGAATTGGCAGATTCCCCCCTCACATCTCTCTCACTCAGTCTTTGTAAAAAACATAAATATCATATTCAATATTCAGGGGTACGACCCTCCTACCCTTCCTCCCTTTTTCTTGTGTTTTTCTTTCCATCTTCTCCAAATCCCCTCTGGAGCCACCGTCTCTTCCCCAGGGATGCCATGGCTTAGCAGCTGTTAAACAGAGAAGTTCAAGAGTAAATCTGGCTGTTACTGAATGTGAGGATAACCTAATTACACAGGGCTGTTTTTTCTCCTAATGAACGGCATGCGGATTTAGAGTGCTGGGGTTTTATACTTCCCCCTAAAGTGTTTCTGCACAGAGTTCTTTTTATTCGTCACTCCCATGTGACTTTAAAATTTGAGGGCAGGTTTGGATGAATGTGGCTGAACTAGAAGCCCCTCAGAGCCTTTTCATTCATACTGTGTATACTTCTTAATGTAATTATGTTTGTTCTGCTTTGCTTATCACACAAATGAAGATGCTGAAGTTGTCCAAATCTATAATTAGACACAGACAAACTGTGCAAACATGGTATGCTGTTGTAAACCTTTGTGTTCCTGAAATTTGGAAGGTAAGTTATCCTGAAGTTCTCAGAAGGGTCAATTCCTGGTCCTGGAGTAACCCCAACTTTTGGATGTCTTCCTTATTTGACAAGCTTCAACTAATGAGCCGATGAGTTGAATCAGGTGTGTTAGATACTCCAGGATAAAGACTGGGAAAACAAGTTTATTTGATCTGGCAGTTGTTTGTCTTCAAATTGCTTCAGCAAATGGCTACATTCTCTAACATATTGTTATATGGTGAAATATACAGAACATTTTTGCTTTATAAGAAGAAAATTAATGTGGTTGAGTCTTGATACTGGCTTACCCTGACTCAGTCAGTGCACTGTCTCTAAAGAACTATGGGCTTCTTGTGTGCTATTTTAGATTTATTTTACATGATATATATGTGTTAGCTAAATGGAAGTGGAATTAATGAGTGATGCTTTTGTATTTTCTGTGCAGAGATAAGAGTGAGACAATTTTTGTGGATGTCCGTTAGAAGTATTTTATACTTCCATCCCTTTTACTGAGCAGTGAGATCACAGAGAGATGAGATGCTCATCTCAGTCCAGTTTTTACTGTTCACTGCCTCTCTTCACTCCCTCCCTCTACTCATCATCTCCACTTCCTCCAAGACAATGGCACTGTCAATCCAATAAGTCAATATGATTTGTTGTTAGGTCTGAGCAGGAAGTGGCAGAGCATACCTCCAGGAAATCATTTCCTCTGAAGTAATATATAAGCCAACTTGTCCTATAGCTTTGGTCCCTTAAAGGGCCTGTTGAGCAGGTGGGTGTGAACTGGAGAAAAGGGGGCTGGGTGATGGAGTTGGCTGGAGTCAGGTCTCTTTTGTATGTCCACTTGACCTTAGTTCAGCTCAACCTCTGAGGTCAATGGGCATTGGGATGCCCTTTTTCCATTCACTGATAAAAAGACACAGGTCAGACATTTTAACACAGGACATTTGAACACAAATCAAACACAGGTTGGTTAAGTGCATGCGTGTTTGTGAGGAGGTTTCTCAGTAGACCTTCATTAGACAAAGAGGGACTTGTCATTACTCACTTTTTTTGGCCACAAGAGAGGGGATCACTTCAAGGCGATCAGTGGGGCCTGATGTACTGATCTGGACAGGCAGTCAGGTAGTCATTCATGCAGGATACACTTGATCAGAGATGGGGATTTAAGACATGGCTTGTCCTTTTTAACTCTCTGTCTTTTTTACCCCAGTCATTTTAAAATTATAAGTGGCCTTATCTTAAGCTTTATCAATGCACATGGTTGCTCTTCATCTTTATGGTTTTGTGTGAGATTATGTTATATCTTATCGCCTGTTTTTTGGCAAATCAAAAATGTGTCCACTTTATACTTTTCACATGGTTCAGACAGGTGAATCCAAGTTTGTGGTTATCTTGCAATGTTTGAACATGTGCTTGACTGGTTCAAGCAAGGGAGCGTGTGTTTTCAAATCTCTGTGATATTTGACTGAGTACTAGTGGTTTATTGGAAGCTGTAGTAGTTACCTAAGGACTCCCACCTGCCCCTGAATTCATCATTCTGCATTATAACAGGGCCCATCACTTGAAAAGAGCCACTTCAGTGATTTACCGTAGACTGTACAGAATTATGCTATACCTGATAAACCAATAGATCAGAACATGCACTGAAAGGCATTTATTGTCTGAGATTGAAGCGATACCACCCACTGCTCAGCAACTGAATTGACCTAAATGAAAAAATGATAAAGAAAGAAAATGAAAAAAGATTAGATGGTTCATTTTTGTAAATTAATTCAATTCCATTTCAATCGCACCTTACCAAAGTGTGTAGATAATTAAATTACAATTGCAGTAGAAAATGGCATAGCTGGAATCTTTTAAGCTTCTTTATACTGTTGTGTTGGGTGGATTGGATTAGTTATAGACTCGTGAATGAGCATGTAATCTCTAGTTTTGCATTGTATATCAAATTGAATTAATCCAGTTTTTTCTAGTATTGTGCAAGGCAGGGGCTCTAGTTCTAGCAGAGCTAACAGCAAGGAAATGAGGACAAGGAGTCTGAAAGGATCCAGAGGTGTGGAATATGGATTTCTCCTTGGAGCTCCTGGAAGGAATCATATTCATATGCCTCTGCAGCAACTACTGAGAAACAATGACACCTTATGCTGGGTACAGAAGGAGAGAGAGCAAGCAAGATAACAGAGAAAGGGAAGTTGTGATGTCAAGTGGGAGATTGCTGGCTAATATCTAGTTTGTGTGACATGGTTTAGAAATGCTGAGCAGGGATAGTGTATGTCCAGTGGGAGATTAGCTAAGTGGTAACACACTCACACACATGTAGTCTGGTGTGTGTTTATCGTGTATGAGGGAGTTCCCCAGCACTCTCCATCTTTACTCTGCTCCCCCACCCCACTCCAGGAGGAGTTCATCATCTGCAACGTCGCCATGGTGACAGCCTCACGCTCCAGGACAACAACCCTCTACACCCTTATTCCAACCCCCATCAGAGACTCACCAATTAGCTCGCTCAAGTCACCATGTGTCTGTGTGTAAATGTGTGTGTAATGAATGTGTAAATACAGTTAAGCCTGCTAGTGCAGACATATACTTATTTGCATGTGTGTGTGTGTGTGTGTGTGTGTGTGTGTGCACATACTGCTGTTTTTTAACCAAGCCCCGGGTGCTACACTTCCTTTCATCCTATTATAAACTCCCATTAGCACTTCATTCTAGTGTATGTCTTAAGTATCATTGTGCCAGGACAGTTTTAACAGTGTATCATTATAATGCAACGGCCCTGTCTGCGAGGACATGAGCCCGCCAATGCATGCCCCACCTCAGCTGCACTAAATCCAGCTACACATGAATGAATTGAGAGCTCAGCACTCCGCTCCTGTCTGCATTGTCGGCCAATGGTATGCATTGCTGCGGAGCTCTCCAGAAGAGATGACATCATCTCCAGCCAATTGCAGTATAGCTCAAGGGTTGACTGCTGCAGGCTCAACAGTGCAGAGACACTGAGGTGACACAGGAAGCTAGTTGCGATACCAGACATGATGCTGAAATGACCTCAAAGGCGTTCTGGGACGCATGACAGGATGACAGATGGGAAGGTGTGTGTATTTGTGTGTGTGTGTGTGTGTGTGTGTGTGTGTGTGTGTGTGTGTGTGTGTGTGTGTGTGTGTGTGTGTGTGTGTGTGTGTGTGTGTGTCTGAAAGTGATATCTCTCTGTGACCTGCCAGCTAGCATTACGAGGCAGAACTACTTTTTCAAAGTGTGTGTGTGTATGTGTGCTACCCAACTTGGGCAGTATATTTGCCCTGATGTTGCTGACTAGAATGCATGTTCAATAATACAAAGTGGATTTGGCATTCAATAAACACAACATGACCTGAACCAGAGTAGGCACATGGATCCAGCCTTCACGTCCTTCGATATCCCAAAAACCTCTGTGTATGGTTTGCTGGTTGGTTGAAAGAATAAACAAGGTGTCTGATAGAGCAGGTGAAAGCAGTATCGTTTATACATTAAATGTCCAATTTTTACCAACATATGACTCCATTCCTAGCGATAAAAAACAATTGTAATATCTAAATATTTGTTTGGTTGTGTCTAAAGCACACTTAAAATATTTTAAGATAATTTTGTATATAACATTATGGTGCCTTGGTAGGGCATCCAAAACAAGCGTCTTTACAAGGTGCCTTCATGAGACATCCACACAGCTCCCAATATTTTCATATGAAGCCATACACTACACATGTATGCAAATGGAGACAATGCTTGGACAGTGTATTTCAAGCACTTGTGTGTACTTGCAATTATTGATCTGAAAGGGAAAACTCTAGAAGACCGTTTTTGCTAATGGATGCTATAGTGCCACTTGTTATATGCAGAGAATGCAACGCATAAGTGTATTGTGTTATGAATTGCATTCAAACTCATTTCGGAATATCGAAACATGAAATCAAGCTTACATAGCTAGAAACTTGTACCTGTACTTGCTTTGTACAACATGTACATTGTGTTCTAAGCTTTGCTTGTTTCCCGCCTCAAGCAATTTATGTGTCCACATTGAACACGAAATTGCTGCGTGAAGTGACACAATCTCAGCTATCTCAGTGCATCAAGATATTTGATGCACAATTATAAGGAGCAGGACTTTGTACCAATTAATTTTCGCAGTACCCACTGCAACGTCACAGAAATAGAAACAACCCAACAAAATCCCCTGTCCTTATCACAGCTGGTCATGACAAAAACTCTGACTTACATTGAAAAGATAGCTTTATTCTTTATCTCTTTATCACGTCATGCCTGTTTAAGACATGCTGTTATGTAAGTTGTGCTTATCTGTAATGTCAGGACATCGATAGGTCACAAGTATTTGTTTAGGTGTTTGTATAATGTGCTTAGTGTATAGGGACAGTTTTGACACATCAGCAACAGCTACTCTACTCTTTAATCTGATGTCCCTCTGAAGACTGATAGTGTTACCGTGTATGTGTATTGATCAGAGTGGGTGATGCATCAATTCTAATGTGTCTCGCTTGAAAGCCATCATTGCAAAAGAGATGCGCTCACACACATAATCATATGTTATGTTCACATGGCAGCTGAATGTGGCCCAAATCTGATTTTTATAGTTTAGCCACAAGACATACAATATGCATGTTAACATGATTTTAGTCTAATAAAATCACTTGCTAACTTGCTTATGTGTGTAACGTTTCCAATTTAAAAATTTTGTTAGTGTCTGATATGGGACACATTTTTAAGTTAAACATATTTGAGCAGAAAATCAGGACTGTGCACTTTGGATTGCAATGAGAATGTTGTCATTGTCACATGTACACATTCATGCCACTTAAGAGTTCCATCAGCAAAGGTAGAGTGATCCAATAACATTTCCTCAAAGAACAAACACTGCCGAGAGGCTAGGTTCTTTGTCTGAGTTTTCTCCTCCAATTCAGGTCCTTTTTTTCCCTTATTTTTCTCCTCAGTTCTTCTCAATGAAGCTCTGAGAGATAGATGATGGATTATGGAAACTCATAAATTCACTTGCATTGACCTTTCAGACCGATCTTTGTCTCTGTGACAGCATGGTGATCTGTTTAAGTGAATCAGAAACTGCGAAAACAGCCAATGAAATGGGCACAATTGGATTGAGTTTAGCATTAAGGATTATTTCTGAATCGGTCTGCAAAAATCAAATGAGTTGGCCCATGTTCCCAGTCCTTTTACTTTAATAACTTAACTGATGCTCCCCAGAAGTGCTGCCCAAAGTCTTTTATTGAATCTGGTGTCTTCGTAATTTCAGCTTGTATGTCTTCCAAGCTGTGTAATTAATCTACGTCTGACATTTATTGAATAATCAATCAGATGTGTCTCTATATTCCTTCGCCAACTTACCCCCAATGCATTTTCATTCTCTGGGGCTGTGTCCAGTGCAAAATTGTGGGATCTGTGGTTTATTTGAACATAAAACAGCCCCTGGCCTTTCTCCTTCACATGTGGCTAATGCACAGTGCTGCTTAATAACACACACACTTTTTACAATTTAGAGACATGGGTGGATTCGCTACAGTGTCTAAAGGGGGTTGTATTGATGTGCTCTAAGACCCCACCGTCCATCAGTGCCATGCCCTTTGGCCCCTCACAGCCTGTAAATTGGCTACTAATTGGTTGCTCTCTTGGAGAAACAGGAAGCAAAGGTGTTGCTGCAGATTGTAATGGCACATTGTGACAGTTCATGAATATTGAACTTATGTGTACGTTTGTGCGGTCAGGTCAGGTGACTGTCAGTGGTCCAAAATATCCTCTTTTCATCATTTAAAAAACAACTGCTATTGGAACTGACTCATTAGCTCTGTTCTAAACTTAGTGAGTTGCCTTGTTTCCTAAGGCATGCTGCTTCAGAGGCAGCATCCTAACTGAATTGGAACTTCATAAGTAACTTATTTGAAAGACTGTACATAAGCAGCAACTTTGTATGCTACACATACTGTATAACGCTCCTCATGTTATTCCAATTATATTTGCTATTAACCTGTAGCTAAGCTAAGCAATACTCTAATAAGTAGGACTGAGTATTGAAATGGATTTCCCAATTCTGATTTTGATTTGGTTCGATCCTGATTTAATTGGGTATATTACATTTATTATGTCCATTTTTGCTTGCATCGTTAAAATTCTCTTTCAGCTAATGCTGTAAATTATACAGGAACCCTTACAACAAATCTAGAGTTCTGGAAAACTAGATGCAATCTTTTTTGCAAATTTGCCACTCATTATTTTCACATGCTAAATGAGCTTGTGATTTGCCGCTAATGTTTGCCAGAAGTTTGCAGCTCTTCACTGGTAGTGGTGAACCTGCAGCAAACCTTTGGCAACAATGGACAATTTGCCATGATCTCTCAACATAAATAAAATACATAAAAATGTTTAAATATAAATAAAACAAATCACAAAATGGCCCAAACTATGCTGTTCAATCACTATTTATATAACAAATCAATCAATCAACACATGTCCATTGTTGCCAAAGGTTTGTCGGAGGTTCACCACTACCTGTGAAGAGCTGCAAACATCTGTCAAAAATTTGCGGTGAATCACAAGCGTCTAATTTGTGGCAAGTTTGCTCCTTTTTTAATTTTGTATTATCTTATCTAGATAGCTTGCTAGGCAATATGTTTTGAGCTATTATGTTATACATATTATTAACACACAAGTAGTAAAAATAAAACAGTTAAGCAATTAAAAATGTCTGCCCCTTGTAGTTAACCAACACAGTCATTATGCACATTCTAATTATTGCGTTTTTGCCACTCTTTGTGGGAATTCGATATTTGGATAGGGCTTCCGATGTTCTCATGATTTCAGCTCTTTGTTACACTCACTAAATCACCCCACTCAGATGCTACTTGGCTAATGCAGATGCCGTGAATGTTGAGGCATTTATCTGCAGTGATATATCCTCTACAAGCTCATGATGAAAGATAAGTCATGTGTGTTTTCCTGTGGAACTTGCCCCCCTCGATGACACCATATGCCCCAAACCATCAGAAATGCATTCGCTCTGTGCTGCCTCCCTAACATACAGAGACCAAACCACCCGTAGAACCCATATGCCCAGATTCCTCATGCTGCCTGTCCTCTCTCTCTCTCTCTCTCTCTCTCTCTCTCTCTCTCTCTCTCTCATTAGCCCAGAGAGAAGAGGGTGATCAGGATGTTTTTCCTGTGCCTGTCAGTGTAACAGGCCCGTGTGTCACAAAGCTGCATTACGAACCTGCAGTAGAACACAAAATATATATATTAATAGATATAAAACAAGCAACCTGGTCTGACAAATCAAGCCAAAAAAAGTGAATTGCCTAACCAAAATAAGCCTAAATAAGTAACCTCAGTTGCTCTTCTATCACTCAATTCGACTTTGTGTCAAATAGTGACACTAGGGGTCGCTCTTGGGAGCCCGATCCACCTTCAGATCTTTTAGAAAAGACCAATGAGAAGTTGGCGAATTGGCGAGTTGAATTTGCATGCCACTCCCCCAACATACGGGTATAAAAGGGAGATTGGGATGCGGATTCAGTCAGACTTTTTCCTTCGGAGCCAAGCGGTCGTATTATAGCCAGCTGAATTCCACTGCCGTTTCCCATTCACCTCTTCAAGAGCATTCTGCTGATGGATATAAGGCACATTCCAGCAGTTCTCTCTCCACTCTGAACACCAATGGGTGCTTCGACAGCTCTTTTAAAGATAAATTTCTTCTAAAAGAGTGTTTTCTCTATTAGAGCAAGGCACAGCGATGTTGAACGTCTTTTTAAAGACACATCTTTTTAAAGATGCCTTCTGTGCCGTTCCTGGATGTGGTCGTAACCTCTCCGCCTCTGACGGTCACGATCACTGCCTCACGTGTGCCTGGGCAATAAACACGTTGCGGAAGAGTTTGTGGATGGTTCATGTTCTCACTGCGAGAACATGACCATGGCAATGTTGTGGCCGAGGCTTTCCTTCTTCTAAGGGAAAGCCACTTTGGCTGTCCCCCTCGCGGCTCCTCCTACCTACAAGACCACTTCGGCTGACACCGGAGGCGATTTGGGAGCTTTAGTGAGTATGGCTCTGCCGGGTAAATCCCCACGGACCACCCACTCCATTTGCTTCCATCCAGCACTGGGATAACACAGGCTTGCCTCAGTGCCAGTGTCTCTTTTCCGGCACTCGCGAGCCGGATGAGATCGCTGCATCAGAGGGCACCTTGGTGATGCCATGCTTTCCCAGGCTGCCGTGAGTGTTGGGCTGGATTGGAATATTCCACCCAGCCCCCAACAATCATGGCTGGATGACAGTTTCCTGGGTTCGTGCACTGTTTGCGGCCACAACCCACCCCCCCAGTCCCATTCTTCCCGGAAGTACATGACGAACTGACGCGATCGTGGATGGCAACTTATACTGCCCGAACGCAATCCTTCGGCTCGTGCGCCCTCACTACCCTTGATGGGGGGATGGCAGAGGGTTATCCCACAATACCCCAGGTGGACAAAGCAATAGCCGCACACCTGTGCCCGCTGAGTGCTACCACCTGGTGGAGTCGCCTGGTACTAGCCTGTAGAGCGACGTCATCACTGACTACAGAAGCCTACAGCGCTGCTGGGAAGGCCACTTCCGCCCTCCATGCCATGGCCCTTCTCCAGGTCTATCAGGCCAAGGCTTTGAAAGAGCTTGACAAGGGTAGTTCTGATCCCGGGGTGCTACAAGAACTGCACTCGGCCACTGACCTCGCCCTCCGTGCGACTAAGGTCACTACGCGCACTCGGGTAGATGATGTCCACGCTTGTGGTCCAGGAGCGCCACCTGTGGCTGAACCTGGTGAAGATGAGGGACGCGGACAGTGCACGCTTCCTAAATGCTCCCATTTCCCAGGTCGGCCTCTTCGGCGACACTATTGAGGACTTCGCCCAGCAGTTCTCGGCAGTGAAACAGCACACAAAGGTGATTCAGCACATCCAAACCCTACCAGCAGCCCCGCCCCAACCCGACGTAGAGCCCCCTGCACGAGAGGTATGCCCCCCGTTTCTTGGCCTGCCACGAAGACCCCCAAGAGGGCTCCTAAGCTCCCTTGAGAAGGGCGACCTGAGGTTAGAGATGTCTTCGGAAACCTCAGAGCTGGTAAATAGACCACTCTTTCCCCCGGTGGAGGGCAGGGAGGTAAATATTTTGTTTCCTTTTCTGTTCACCACACCCTACTTGGGCTGTGGCACCCACATTGTCAAAAAAAGAGCAGTTTCCTCTCTCCTCAGGTCACAGCGCTGGTGTTCACAGTCGCCGTCCCTACCGCCACTGCACACCGGGCACATGCGGCGCGCCACCTTCGTGTGCCTCAATGCACTACACAAACCACACCCCCGGCCAGCCGCTGGAGATGAGTCTCGAGGACGGCCTCAGAAGCCCTTCTCCTCAGTTGCCGGATGCACAGAGCAAGGTAAGTGGTTCGAGGGGCCCCCTCAGCACGGCCGAAACCCCGCTGCGAGGCCTCACCCCCAGGAACGTCAGATGCGATCCTCCCCCTAGTGCCCATTGTCTGGAGCTTGGATACGTGGTTATCGCTTTCCAACCGTCTTGCTTGTTGGCCAGAACCATCCGACTTGGCTATACGATTCAATTCACCAGGCGTCCGCCCCGATTCTGCAGCGTTCTCACGTCACGTTAGTGAAGGATGAGAGCGCCACCATCCTCTGGGCGGAGATTGCTGTCCTCTGGGTGAAGATTGGTTCACCAAAATCCACTGCTGTCCATATTTCTCTCTAATAGAAAGTTGTGTAAAACTATTTTTTGTTCCCTGTTGGAGTAAATGGGAACAAAAAATAATATTTGGTGTGGTCTCCTAATCACCGCTATACAAGTGTATCCCACTATAGTTTATTTTTCTGTTCCAAACCTAGAAATGTGAAAAAGGTCCATAAATGCAACCCGCACTTTATATCCCAATGTTACTAAGGGAATATGGCAGGACAGGGTTAAAAAATGTCATTACTTTTAATTAATTGAATTTGAGAATGTTTTTACAAGCAATTTAATGTCTTTAATTTAGATTATTGACTTTCATTGAGCCAACTTAATTTAGTTGGATTAGGTCAAATTGATGTACTATAGTAGTATTGTTATGAATGGAGGCAGCGAAGCAGACGAGGAGATGCGGATCCAAAAGCAGTTTAAACTTTATTAGAAAAATAAACAAGGCGGGTACACAAAACACGGGAACAAAGGAAAAACCCTCAATGGGGAAATAAAACATAAAACTAGAAAACACATACCAGGCTAACAACAACATTCAACGAACGACAAGGAGTGAACAAAAAGCAGGGCTTAAATACACAGTGAGTGATGACTGAATAAGACACAGGTGAGAACAATGAACAAAATGGCAGTGATGATGGCAGGTGGATTCTGGGAAGTGTAGTTCTTCAACAATGACAAGTGAACACGAAGGCTAACAAAGAGATTAAGGGGCTACACAAGGGACAAAAATGAAAACTAAGGAATGCAAAGGTGACAAAAATGGCAGACAGAGGGCAACAGTGAAACAAGACAAGGAATTCCTAACAAGTATAAACTCAACATCATTAGGTTTGTCAAACTTAATTTACTAGGGTTTAGTTCAATTAATTGTCTTATTAATTGTCTTAGCTTAATTTATTTGAGTAATCATTAGTATATGCCAGGTGAAAAGAAAGTGAATCTTTTGCACTGTCAGCTTTGGAATTCCCAATTCCCAATGTGCTGTAAATCATCATGGTGGTATAGTGACTTGCCTCAATCCGGGTGGCGGAGGACGAATCTCCGTTGCCTCCGCTTCTGAGACCATCAATCCGCGCATTTTATCACGTGGATGGTTGAGCACGTTATCGCAAAGACGTAGCGCACATGGAGGTTTCACACTATTTTCTGCAGCATCCACACATATCTCACCATGCACCCCACCAAGAGCGAGAACCACATTATAGCGTCCACAAGGAGGTTACCCCATGTGACTATACCCTCCCTTGTAACTGGGCCAATTTGGTTGCATAGGAGACCTGGCTGGAGTCACTCAGCACACCCTGGATTCGAACTTGCTACTCCAGGGTTGGTAGTCAGCGTCAATACTCGCTAAGCTACCCAGTCCCCCCATATATGCCTTTCTTCACCACAATGGTATCCACCAAAAAGAGTATTTTTAAATAACAGAATTTTATTTAATATAACAGAACATTAAGCATTAACAAATCTCCTCATACCCACATCTTGCTCAAACATTTGTGAAAACATTATTTTCACCACTTGTTCTCCCAATTCAGTCCCATGTAAAGCAAACTGGGAAGTGGAAATCCCCTGCCCTGTATTATAAATGTTAAATTAACACCACAAAAGGTATTAATGTAGTCCCCACACAAATAGATTAAGTAAACTTCAATTTTACAAATTTAAATGGATAGAATGCAATAATTTAGACAAAATGGTCAAGAATTGGTTTGTTTTAGTTTGTTAAAATGAAGTAAACTGAACAAATAGCAAAATAAATTTTTTAATTGAAGAAAAGGCATGAAAAGAAAATATAGTCATGGACAGCCAATCAAGTGCGCAGACACTCTCTGCAGCCGCAAATTCCAGTAATTCCCAATGTTCTTGAGTCAAATTGGAGGCGTGGAAGTTAATTCATAATTGATTCTTAATTATCAATCTCATTTGAAACAATCATTATAGGAAATCATTCAAACCCCAAGGCTAGATAGACAACAGGAAGCATTCATGTTATGCAAACATGATTGAAATGGAATGTGTGCTAGCACACCCTGAATTCCCAACATGCTTGGAGCAAGAACAGTGCATCAGGGGACTGACATGGCGTGGAGACCTAATGTTGTGGACAGAACAGCTGGCTGACGGGCGTTCATATTCAACCTGCGTTTCACCCCCATTTCCCACATTCATACTGTCTTCCCATTAATTTCCCCAAGACACAGCTCATCCGACCTTCAGTAGCCCCAACTCAGGGGATGAAGAATAATTTCCATGACAACAGCATGCCTAGGTGTTTGCTTTCAGAAAGCTGAGGCCACAATGTTGGCACATGATATGCTACCCTCTTTCTTACACCCACACAAACATACTTCCATACATCCTGTGTGATCCTTGGGTGAGCACAGCAAAACAAAATGCTCCCGGTGGCATGCAGCTGACTGATTGCGTGTGACAGGAGAATGCATGCGTTTTTTGACGTTGGACTTTATCAAAATGCTAAAGTTTGCTCCTTCATTTTTAATAGGCCAGGAGGGTTGCCAATAACAGGAATGGCGGGTGGGATGGAGATGACCTAATTACTGCTCTGCTCTGAGGTTGTGCTGTACATTTGAAACTCCTGTATTTCCATTTTTAAGATGGAATGCAGGTTGTTGTGTCACTTGTATCACATCACTTGTGTTTGTATTGAGTGTGTTGTCTAAAATGTACCCGAAAGTACTACCAATGTTTTTTTAGACATGGTATCTTGGTACTACAATGTTGTTTTATCATGGTACCATACCATGTTTGTTTGGGCATGGTACCATCCATGATTCTACCATGGTTTTGGACAGATTTTTTTCAACCAGGTGCCATGCAACTACCATAACTGTGTCCCAAATGACACACTATACACGATGCACTTATAAAATATACTGTACTATGTATCGTGGTATCATTCCAAATGCAACACTTAATGTTGTTTACTACACTGAAACATTTGCAATTTAACAGCTGATGTAATTGACTTTTCAAATGCATGCAATGTGTTGCCACTAGCTGTAGCACATTAGCCAACCTCAGTTCAACATTTGTATCTCAAATAACAGCCATATTCACAAAGCATAGGTTGATGGTAAAGTATTTAACTAAAGGTGCTGTTTTCACTGATATTTCACTAGTTACTACATTATCCATTATTTACAACAGTTTTGTCAAACAAACAACACAGCCAGGTAACTCTACCCCTTCCGCTACGTACAGCAAGCTGCAAGCACCAAGTGTATGAAGTGTCAAATACCACACTCCTTTTTAACAGTTGAAAAAGTGAATCATCCAAGTACTTGTTGTACACTTCTTTTAGTTCCATTTTCAGTGTAAATATTCTACTTGCACTACAAAATGACATAAAATAGTTCATTTTGAAAGCAAGTCATGTTTTTTGGACAATTTTATTAAACAGTTATATACACACCATGGCAATACTGCTTTTGAGGAGTTATTGATTTTTTTGCATACCATGTAAATACCATGGTACATGTAATAGTAGTATTCAGTGCCATGATGTATTGTGCCATTTGCCTTAGTGCCATGTGTTCCATGGTATTGTGTTCCATCTGATACCATCACTGAGACATACAATGGATGATTTACTGTAAGCTCATTGATTTTTAGAGAGTGTGTATATACACACTATATACATATGTGAATTACGGACTGGGCCAATGGGGCCAGTGCCCAAGGGCCCTTGACTACCAGGGGCCTGGGGAGGCATCTTAAAAGAACCTTTTGCCTTCCTGTTTCAAATTTCTTTTTTTTATTCCGCCTGGTGAAAGTTTCCATGCTCTTCTGGAAGTAGAAGACCTTGTAAAATAATTTCCAAAATAGCTACCTTATATTTTAATGCACTCATCTTTTTATGTGAAAAGTTTGCTGATTATGATAAAGTAAAATTAACAATAACGTTTATATTTTTACTGATATTTCAATATTAATATTTATTAAATTCAAGCAACATGTGCTTTAAATGTCATTATTTTAAAGAAAATTTGTTTTAAACAGGTTTAAAAAATAAAAGGTCAATTATTTCATATGTTAGGCTTTATATGGTTAAGCTGGATTCTTTGTATAAAAGGGCAGTCGAACAAAAACCTTTATTATACTCTTCATTGCTACAACTGCATGTTTGCCCTACCTTACAAAAAATAACTTGGTTGGGAACAAAGAAAATACAGATATTTTACTTTGTATGGTTCAAAAGTACTGATTAAGCAAGATTTCTAAAGTTTGTTGTGACAGACTATAATATTGGTTGGAAAAACCTTGTCTGAAAGTTTAAAATAGTTAGAATTAGAATTTTTTTACATGAAAGAAGAGAGCAGCTTGAAGCAGATTAAAGGTGCTATAAGCATTTTTTTTTTATGGAAAAGTATGCAAAATATTTTCCTACTCCCTTAAAGATATTAATGAAATAAGTGTCATGAGATATCTCACTTCTCTCTGTGGCAGCTGTACACTTTGTAAACAGCAATCAAAAATGGTTCTGTGGGCTGCGGACAGTGATCCTTTTCACCTGTCAATCATTTTGCTCGTTCTCATAGTGTTGTATTTGAAGCAAATCATTGAGGCTATGATTCAAAATGTTTGTCAGTCGAGGGCGCTATTGTGCCACTGTTGAATTTGACAACAACAGGGACAAACAATGCTGCTATTTTGTTCGGATTTGGACTCAAAATTATCTATGGAGGGTGGGGTTTTTGAATGAGGGGGCGTGGCTAATTCAAAGGCTCAGTCACGTGAAAGCTAAAATTGCTTACAATACCTTTAAAGGGCTTTTGTGAAAGTTTTGCTCAAGTGCGGGACTGGGCCTGAGCTCTGAGAGCCCCCCTGGAATATTGGACTAAATCGGGAATAATTAGTATAGGCACTGTGCAAAACAAAGGTGGAGATGGGGAGGTGGAGAGATGCCGGAAGAATCGTTGCCAGGGCAAGGGTAGCAGGCGCTTATATTTGAAATATGATTGGCAGGCAAAGATGAACAAGCTCAAGCTGAAATCTTTTAATTTCAAAAGAAAATTTGAAATTAAGAATTGTAGCTCCAAAACAGACTTGTAGCTCATTTAAATATTCTGTCAATGTTATGTAGTAGGGGATTTTTGGACTCTTTGAAAAGGCTTAAATGATGCCTTAGCAGGACTTTTCAATGGAAGAATAATAATGGTAGCCAAGCTGTGGGGTTGTTCCGAACAGAATAGGATGTCTCCAAAAAATGAGCAAATGACCACTATTTTTGAACCCCAAAAATAGAAATTGGCCCCAGGGCCCTTGCGAGTCATAATTCACCCCTGACTATATACTGTATATTTGTGTGTGAGTGTAGACCCACGTGTTATCTGCGGAACAGATGGTCACCCTGCAGCCTGCTTTAGCTCTTAAAACAGGTGGAGAACAAGATCACAGACTTCACAGTCAAGAGTTGTTAGACCAAAGTTTATCTGCAAAGCACAAGAGGGAGAAACAAGTGCAATGGATAGACAGAATGAGAGATAAAGCAAGAAATTGATGGAAGAAGAGGATAGAGAAATAGAGGCCTGACGCTAAGAGCTGGATTAGAATGTCCTGATTCCAGGAGAATATTGCTATAAAGGCTCATTTTTTTTTTATGTAAGAAAGATATGAAGAGGTGGAGGGTGAGAAAGAGAGATGGACTGGAGTAGTGTGAGCTGTAAATATGAATGCAGTGAGCACAATGAAAGGGTGTTTCAATGCTTTATGGAATCTCACATGAGATAGAAACTTACTAAAGCTCATATCTGCTGAACAGATGAGATCTGGTTTAGATCTAGAATAAAGAAACTGATCTGAGATCAGTAAAAGATTACGTTTTAGGGGGTTGGACATCATACTGTGCTTACATATCAGTTCACGGTGCAGAGTGCATCATTTCACATGCATTAGTAAAATGATTCCAGATTCATTCTCTCTGCAGTCTGAGCACTAACCCTGTGCTGTAGTTCCTCAAGGCATTCTAGGACAGCGATTAATAGAAGGATGGAGATGAAAACTGTCTTACCCTCTGGATTAATATATGCAGTGTTTATTTACAGTGAAATTGCCTCAGCTTTTAAAGATTAGTCAGCTCTGTAGTGAAATCTTTTGTGAAGTCCCTTAGAATGCCTTTGAATGTAGGATAACATTTTTATCAAACTTGAAACAATGAGATCTTTGCCTCAGAAAATTAGATACAAAATATATTGCACGAGTCTTATGGACTACTTTTATGGTTGCGTTTTAGTAATGTTGTGACAAGGAGGAGGGCGTGATGATGATCAACGGGAGGTTGAGATAAATGGGAGCCGGAGGTACCTGTATGCTGATAGTTATTTGCAAATAATCATATGAGATACATCTAAGACCTATGTTCACCTGCATATGTTCTCACTACACTTCAAGGGGTGTGTGTTTGAAAGACTTTTGGATGTAATATATTGGGTTGAAGACCAGCGATGACAGATTTGGGGATTTGGTAGAGTTTGGGTGGTGTAGAGAAGGATGGATATAGGGATGTTATATAGAGGTATGGTTTATCTCAGAGATGAGGGCATAATGTGGGGTTTAAGATGGCTTAAAGTGGGATAAGGGAACAACAGCACCACATGGACAGCAGATGGACCACATCTTAAAATCAGGACCCCTGGGTCATAGGTCTGTATGTATGTGTCTGTATACATATAGAACTGATTCCGAGGACTGGACAAAAAAACACAAAAATAAACCTACTAATTATATTGTAAAATCAATTTATAATCAAAATGCCATATTATCGTTGGCCAATTACCTTAATGTGGCTTATCTTCAAACCTTGAGTCATTGTCCTAACATTGAGAAGCACAAATGACGTGTGTAGATGCAGCTCAGCAGAATGAAATAGAATGCAGGGGTCTAAAGACGTTTTGGACTTTTAAAGTTTTTATGGACCTTTTAACTTGAAAGTGTCAAAGAAATCTTCCACTATGGCCTGAAACTTAATCTAAACTTAATCTATAACACAGCGCAAGTGTAAATTGCATTCTGAGCATTTTTGCGATCATTGTGTTGAGTCTCACTAGTTTACAGCATCTCTAGTTATAAACGCATTCTGTTGTGGAATCATCTGTGGAAGACAGTGCTGCCTGTTGCTCTTGTTGGTGCGTTGCCTGTACAGTAAAGCTGGAGTTGCACTGACTGCCCCTTACTGCCACAGATTTGCAAAAATTTCAAGATGGTACATTTAGCTTGAATTACAGAATTTAAGGGTCGATGCCACAGTAAAACAAAACATATCAAATATGTACAACAGGGCAGCGTACTTGCAGTGGTTTAGTACAGTGGTCCAAGCAATCGCAAATGCTTTTGTGTACATGCATAGAGCTTTCATCTCCCCTAAATCAAATTCTAGATCTGTGTGGCAGGTGATTTTAACACCAGCCATCCCGTTATCTCTGAAAGCATTGGGTCAGCATTCACCAGGGCCAACTGGATTAGCTCTACCCCAGAGAGCAGACTCAATGCTAGATGCTAACCCAAGATTCTTTATCTGCCATATGTGCAGTTTCTGTTTGCCTAATGGTTTTTTTGCATCTATGCTTTCCTTTCACCAAGACGCAGCGGTACTCAATCACACGGGATCTGACTGGTTACACAGGTTCCTTTCATTGGTGGAGGTGAAATTAGGGTATGAGGGTCAGGTTAGATGGAGCGATGTGATTGGTGGGAGGAGAGAATGGGGGTGCTGAGTGAAACTGGGTGATGAATCATGCTTGGATGTTATTCATGACAAGCCATGGGGGTCTGGAGATAAAACACGTGTAGGGTTGGTGTTTGTGTCTGTATTTATCCAAAGATTTTCAGTCTTTTGAAGATGGAAGGAGTCCAAATTTACAAAGCAACTGAAAACTAGACAATTTTTGATGCTTCAACATCAAAACAAACGAGTTCTCAAAACACAAGTGTTAATAGTTACTTGTATTCCAAATGGAATGACTGACTCATATTAGCAAAAAAAAGCCAAATTCTAGATCATAAAGTTTGGTCCTAACATAATGCCATAATCAATATGATGTATTTAGGTTACCTCTATTTTTTGAAAATTTGTTTCATTGAGTGAATTATCAACACCCTGGAACACAACAGTATGACAAAATAAATGAACTGAACTTTTTCCCTTCAGCTTCATCTCTGAGTCAAATATAAAATAGCATCTTCTCCGATATCTAGAGAGCAGGGTGGCAATTTATTGACAAACTGTCAGTAGCTACATTTCAAATGGCCAAATACAAGCTGATTTATCGGTTCATCACTAGTCTTTAGCTGCTGGTTATGGCAATAATACCCCAAAAACATTTGCCAGATGAGTTTTGTCTACATAGTAAAATGCTTGCATTGTGTGTTAGTGCATGTGTGTGTGTGTGTGTGTGTGTGTGTGTGTGTGTGTGTGTGTGTGTGTGTGTGTGTGTGTGCTATGTTTTTACTACATTCTGGGGACCAAATGTCCCCACAAGGATAGTAAAACCTGAGATCACCTACCTTGTGGGGCCCAGCCAGCGGTCCCCACGAGGGAAATGGTATATTAAACATACTAAACAATGGTTCTTTTGTAAATGTAAAAATGAAAAAAGGTTTCTGTGAGGGTTAGGTTTAGGAGTAGGGTTAGGGGATAGAAATTATCATTAGATCAGTATAAAATCCATAAAATGCAAGTCTATGGAGAGTACCCACAATTATATAAAAAAAAGTGCGTGTGTGCGTGCGTGCGTGTGTGTGTGTGTGTGTGTGTGTGTGTGTGTGTGTGCGCGCGTGTGCGTGTGTGTGTGTGTGTGTGTGTGCGTGTGCGAGAGAGCATGTATTTATCACTTTGTGGGGACCAAATGTCCCCATAAGGATAGTAAAACCTGAAATTTTTGACCTTGTGGGGACATTTTGTTTTTTTTAAATGTAAAAATGCAGAATGTTTTCTGTGAGGGTTAGGTTTAGGGTTAGGGTTAGAGGATAGAATATACAATTTGTACTGTATAAAACCATTATGTCTATGAAAAGCTCCCATAAAACATGGAAACACAACTGGGTTCCAGTGAGGCCCTCCAGAAATTGGGCACTTTCAATTCCATTGTAAGTGCCTCACTGAAACCTTGATTTTTGCTTCTTTTTTTTTTTATATTTTAAAGAAAAGGAGGGACGAGTCTAAATCAATTTATGTGGTAATCACCATTACGCCACAAATTCTGTTGATTCAGCTGAACTTGTATTGAACCTGGAATATACCTTTTAGGGGGGCAAAAGTAATTGAATCAGTCCAGGTGTCTCTCTGGAGTCTTCAGAGATCAGCATTTGAACAATAGAGATCAGCTTGCCCTCTTTCAACCTCACTTTCATCTTTTTAAAGACCTTCTCTTCTCTTCTCCTCTCTTCCCTTCTTTTCTTATTTGTTCTCATCTCTACTTATGTCATCTCATCTTTTCTTATCTCATTTGTTCTCTTCTCGATTCTTCTCTTCCTTTATCTCCTGTCTTCTCATCTTGACTCATTTATATTCCTCTCATCTCTTCTAATGTGTAATTTTGTCTCATCTCGTCTCATTTGTTCTCATCACAACTTGAGTCTCATCTCTTGTCATCTTTTCCTTTCTCATCTCCTCTCACCTCATTTGTTTGCATCATTTCTTGTCATTTATCTTCCCTTCTCATCTCTTCGTGTTATCTCTCTTCTCGTCTTTTCACTTCTCATCTAATCTCATCTTGTCTCATTTGCTCTCATCTCGTCTTGTCTCTTATTTGATCTACTTTTCTTCATTTCTTGTGGTCTTAAAAGAGGAAATGTGGTATGAATGAAATTTAAAAACACCAACTCACTCCTCAAATAAAGGTTAATAAAGTTGGGCCACTGAGGAAAGAATTTCACAAAATTGCAAATGGCTCCTACATCTCCTATGAAAGGCACCTCTCATAAGTCAATATGAACTCATTCATATAATTCGCTGACTGTTTGTTTTCCCCATGGTCCTAAATGCATAATATATGAGAGCAGAAAACCATACCTTGTGGCCATCTTCAGGCAGTGAAAGACAATTACAAACACCTATATATGATAACAGAGAGGTCTGGTTAAACCCAGGTAGTGGATTTGCCCTGGAGACAGAAGCAAAGCAATAACACCCTACACTTGACCCTGCCTCACTAACTCACATTTATACACATGTACACACACATACACACACGACCAATCAGAAGACAGTGGAAGAGCTGAAATCTAGCATCTTCTCCTGTTCCCCTTGTAAAAGAGGATCGGAGGGACAGGAAGCAGATATCTATTCCATTTACCTTAAAACGAGAGTGGTAGAGACCATCAGATAGCCCTTTTCCAACTACATGGTTCGGGTTCCTGGGCTGGTGCGTATTCTCAAACTGTTACGTGCATTTCCACCTCAGAAAAGGCCATTCCAGGGCCAGTACCCTGGTTCCGCACTGGCCCCAAAAGCTTGCTGGTCTCTACGCAGAAACCAATTATGTCAGGGAACAGAGGGCGGGATTATGTCTGGTTTCCATGGTAAAGTTTTCCCAAACAACAACAGTAGCAACTGTCTGCAGCAAGGAGTACTTCTTCACTCTATAACAAAAAAAAAAAAAAAAAAACATTATCATACATAAAAAGCAATGATGATTTGGACTCAGACACTTACTAGCCTGCTAACTAACCGGGGCATTGAATTCAGCCAGTAACGCTCATGATGAACATCGGAAACATTTATGTAACAATCGGAAACAGTGGGTTGACTTTTCTTTAGCTTAAGTCAGTCTTTGCTTACAGATTTTCAAAACACTGCCCCCTTTGGCCAAAGCGGTAAGTGTTGTTGGGAGTTTGGCCACATATGATCTCCATTTTCTGGGTGTAATTTCCATGGAGGGGCGCTAAAAGCGAGTTATGAAGCAAGTTGTTTTCAGCTGTATAGACTCTCATACAGTGAAGAGGAATGCATATTATAAACTGAACCCTCCAACACAAACCCCAAACCTAAACCTAACAATCAGTGGAGTAGAAATATAATGTGTTTGCATACCGTTTGTTTTTAGTCCAGCAATGTACGCGTGTGCTCCGGTGTAGATGGCATGCCCAAAAACGTTCAAAAGGCCAAAACTAAAAATCGGATTTTGCCAATCCATTTATTTTCAAACTACAAATGAAATTATAACAAGCAAAGTAGGCTATCTCCTCCAAATAAACACACCACATTTACAGTGCTCACGGTCAAAAACAATAGACCTTGCTGTGTGCCACACCTGTAACAATTTATCCTACACCTAAATAGGTTACCATGGCTACCCACAGCACCCCCCAATAGTCACCATTAAAATGGCTCCAACAATATGTTAGAGGGAAAAATGCAATTACCGAATCGTGCTCATCATTGATTATGCAAACATGATCACTTACTGGTTTCAACACAGTGTTCCATCCCGGGTCTCCCACACTGCTAACACAACTCACTTCCGGTCCTGCCACAAGGGAATGTAAACATGCCGTTTTAAATTATCTATGTCTAAATTATCTTTACTTCTTACAAGTATGCTGTAGCTCATAATATAATATAATATAATATAATATAATATAATATAATATAATATAATATAATATAATATAATATAATATAATAGCTATACAGGTTGGCTGGGTTACAAAATAAACACAAAAAAGACACATTGAAAAAGTCCAATGTATCAATAATAAACTGGACAAATAAGAGATATTTTTTAGTTATTTAGACATATTTTGATAATTAAAATATTATTTTAATTATTAAAAATTTTATACTTTTATATTTGACTGTCATTCATACGCTTTTGAAGCTTGAAAAGGAAATCATATACCCTTACTTTATTATATGACCCAAGCTAAATTTGTAGAAATGACTTTGTTGTGTGCATGAAGCACACACAGTGAGTTTGTATGGTAATTAATCATCATATTCATGAAACACCTGAAACAGACAATTAATCATCATAGCCTTAAAACTTAATTAATCGTCATTATCGCAATTATTAATTTGACAATTAATTGTCAGCCAAATTTCACAATCGTGACCCCTAATTTTCATTATTAGGTACCTTGTGAATTGTTTTGTTAAAAATGTAAAAAAAAAATAATAATAATAATAATTTAAAACAGTGACAATAGCATGTATCATTATAAAAAAATGCGATTTCATGACATCATATAAACTGATAGAATGTGAAATTTGAATCTTTTTAAAAAGCTAAAATGTGATTAAAATATTTTTTAGTTACATTATGCTTACATGTCGTCAAAAGTCTGGCGAGTAAAAACAAAAATGTCTTTAAAACTTTAAAAACTACTTTCTCCAACATGATCGTAGAGGGTTGTATAATATTATGTTTTTCTATGTTTATTACAGTTCTCCAAGGAGAAGTACCTGCTGGAGTCGCCCCCAGAGAAACTCAGAAAAGAGCTGGAGGAGGAACTCAAGCTCAGTAGCAGTGACATGAGGAGCCACGGCTGGTACCATGGCCATATCCCACGAGAGGTCAGGTTTTGCTAATTAGTCATTTTATTTTTGCCACTTTTAATATGGGAAACGTTGGCATGCTGGACTCGAAAACAAAACGTGTCTGTGTGAGTTGTTTTGCGTGTATACTGTATTTGTGTTTTCTGTCTGTGTTTGTGATTTGGTTTGTGTGTCATTTTTTTCAACATAGAGCCCTCAAACGTTGCCCATGCTGTCTGTACTACGAGAGTAGCCATCTGGGCATTAGCATAATGTATTCCTACTGGAGCTGGAGTAAAGAGAAACTCCAGCCCTTTCTATTAAAAACTATATCCAGTCACCATGGCGATACGCCCCCATGCTGCTCTTCTGACCTCAGAAAATGTGCTGTAGCACCATCTGCTGGAGAACTGAGCAGACTTCAACACAAAACACTTCTGTGGCCTTTCTACTTTACTTTTTAGAACATTCTTTGACAAGTTTAAAATATAAAAAGAGCTTGCATTGGTGCAGCTGCCGACACCATGAGGGCAAAACAACCTGCCATGCTGTTTTTACCCTCCGAAAATTATTTGGACTTGTACCTCAGTTTCTAAAAAAAGAGGGATACCATCTATAATTGTTTGAACACATTTTTGTGAAAAATCTAAATGTGCGTTAAACAAAAATACAATATTAAGATAACTTCAACCAAAGCGAAAGCTCAGCTAAATGTTTCATTGTTCCTTCCGCATTCCTCCCTCATCCGAATGCTTAATTGTTGCCTATTTATATAGAAAGGATTTTAGGACATTTTACACCCCAGTTTTCATTACCATAATGTGTGTATATATATATATATATATATATATATATATATATATATATATATATATATATATATATATATATATATATATATATACCTTTTTCTCATTACTTGTTCTTAAGTGGTTTTAAAATTGATTTATGTATATTGTATTATTTAAGTAAAGCACTTTGATTTACCATTGTGTAAGATATGTGCTATAGGCCTATAAATCGTTTTTTTTTAATGAAAATCAGCGAAAATGTAAAGCAGTTCCAAGATAGTACTATTAAGGTGTATACATATTTTACAATTTAAATAATAAAAAAAAATATGTAAGGATGAGTAATCATAATGACCATCTTTTTTCACATTGTGGTAATGAGAATTGGGGGGTAACTTATGAAATTAATGCCACATTATCTTGTTTTATTCCTCTAAAAATTAAAAAAAAAAAAGATGTGTATCAAAGGCTAAATATAATTTAACATTAATGTTGTAATATCATTATCATATCATTGTCTACCAAAACAATGGAAAACTAATGATTATATATATATATATATATATATATATATATATATATATATATATATATATATATATATATATATATATATATATATATATATATATTATAGTATATATAGTATATATACATACCTTAGCTCATATCAAGGGTGCCAATATTTTTGGCCACCACCGTATATATATATATAAATATTGGCACCCTTGATATGAGCTAAGGCTGTAAAAAAAAATCTGCATTGATCCTTTTGATATTTCATTAAAAAAAAAAAAATCACAAAAATCTATCATTTAATTGAAGTAAAACAATTGAAAGAGGGGAAGTATCTCATTGTTAAATAAAAAAAAATTCTCCATAACACATTGGCCATAATTATTTCCATTATTCAAAACTTGCAACCTCCGTTTGCCACAATAACAGCTCTCAGTCTTCTCTTATAATGCCTATTGAGGTTGGTGGACAGATGGCAAGGAATCTGAGACCATTCCTCCATACAGAATCTCTACAGTTCCTTCAAATTCAGAGGTTCATGATGGTGGACTCTCCTCTTCAGTTCACCCCACAGGTTTTCTATGGGGTCCAGGTCAGGGGACTGGCATGGCCATGGCAGAACCTTGATTTTGTGGTCAGTGAACCATTTTTGTGTTTGTTTTGGATCATTGTCCTGTTGGAAGATCTAACCAGGGCCCATTTTAAGGTTTCTGGCAGAGGCAGCCCGGTATTTATTTTTCTCTGTTGGTATTTGATGGAGTCCGTGATGCCATGTATCTGAACAAGATGTCCAGGACCTCCCAGAACCCCCCCCCCCCCCCAATATTAAAGATCCAGTACCACATTTAACCGTGGACATTTCGGTGGTACTTCATCTCTGTGTGCGCCAAACCCATCTCTGGTGTTTGCTGCCAAAAAGCTATTTTTTTGTTTCATCTGACCATAAGAACCTGTCGCATTTGATGTTCCAGCAGTGTCTGGCAAACTGAAGATGATTGAGTTTGTTGTTGGATGAGAGTAGAGGCTTTTATTCTTGAAACCCTCCCAAACAACTTGTGGTGATGTCTGATATTTTTGTTTTCAGTAGCCAAGACCCAAATAATTTCTGCAATTCTCCAGCTGTGTTCCTTGGAGATTCTTTGGCCACTTGAACCATCCTCCTCACTGTGTGTGGAGACAATATAATCACCTCCTTTACCAGGCCGATTCTTAAGATCTCCAGTTGATTGGAAATTCTTAATTATTGTCCTAATGGTGGAATAATCTTTATTTCTTTCAATGCTTTGGCTATTTTATTATAGCTACTTCCCATTTTGTGAAGCTCAACAAGGCATTTTAGAACTATATTCTTTAGTGTAACCCACTTGGATTGATGACTAAGGGAATTTGGCCTGTGTGTTAGCTCATATTTACCAAGGGTGCCAATATTTTTGGCCACAACTGTATGTATGTATATATATATATATATATATATATATATATATATATATAAACGAATGATAAAATAGTTCCGCTTTTGTCACTCACTCAACGTTGTGTCAATTGGAGTGACACAAGGGGTCTCTTCTGAGAGCCTCGTGTACCTCTGAACTTGAGAAAAGGCCAATGTCAAGTTAGCAGACAGAATTTGCATGACCCGCCCCCAGACATACGGGTTTAAAGGAAGCGGGCGGCGAATGCCAGACAGATTTTTTCTCCGGAGCCTAACTGTTGTGTGATCATCGAGCTGTGTGTCACGACTGCTTCACCCACCTCTGCAAGAGAGCTTTCTGTTGGATCTGTCACCTCAGAATCCTCAGACAGCACCGCCACGGTAGCGTACATAAATCGCCATGGCGGCGTACGCTCCTGTCTCATGTCACAACTCGCCCGCCATCTCCTCCTTTGGAGTCAGCTGCGACTTAGGTCGCTGCTCGCCACTCATATCCCTGGCGAGCGCAACACAATGGTGGACGCGCTGTCACGACAGGTCTCACTCAGCGGAGAGTGGAGGCTCCACCCCCAGGTGGTCCAGCTGATTTGGGGCCGCTTCAGATGCTCTAGATGCTCTGAGCAGCTCTTTGTCTGCTTTGGCGGACGGCAGAAAGGGAACGGCGTCTCCAAAAAGAGGTTAGCTCACTGTGTTGTTGACGCTATTTCCCTAGCCTATCACACCCAGGCCGTGTCCCCCCCCTTGCGGGTTTGAGCACACTCTACGAGAAGTGTGGCATCCTCGTGGGCACTGGCCCATGGCACCTCGTTAGTAGACATCTGCAGAGCGTCAGGCTGGGCAACACCCAACACCTTTGCTAGGTTCTACAACCTCAGGGTTGAGTCGGTCTCGTCCCGTGTTTTGACAGGTCCAAGCCGATAGAACAACCGACTGGGTGTTCCGCTTGCACCTTGTGCCCTTACCCAAGCTGATCCACTCTTGCTCCCTGGATGCTCTTCCTCCCTAGCCCTCTGGCCGCAGATTCGGTGGAGGAATTCGCCACCAGACCCACCACGAGTCGAGTGCTCCATGTTCAGCTTGGGCGCCACAGGCATAGTTCCCGCTTCAAGCAACCCCTGTGACGTATTTTCCGCGGTACAGTCCCCCCATCGCACCATGTCCACGAGTGGCCTGACAACCCCCGTGTGTATTAGCCACAAGTTACCTCCCCCCAATTTGGGCAGGTTGTGATCTCCGCAGGGCCTTTTCCCCCTGAAAGAATAGGAACGGGAAAGGACGCCTTCACCCGACGCATCTATAGCATTAAGATAGCCCCAGCCACTTTTAGACTCTATGACGAGAAACATAGAGCGAGAAAAGGCACGGCTGGCCGGCTGGGTCCCATGCAAGTCATGTCTCCTGTTTCCATATGGGTACAGGGAACCTAAGAGTGGTATATGACACCTTTTATTGGGGTGTTGGGGAGGGATACATGCACCCAACCTAGCTGTATCACGTAACAGCCTGCTTGCACCTGGCACGTAACACGGGTTAGTGCATGCCATTTTTAAGTGGGACCCCTTGTGACACTACTATCGACACAACGTCGAGTGAGTGACAGAAGGGTAATGTCATGGTTACTGTTGTAACCTCCATTCCCCGATGGAAGGAACAAGACGTTGTGTTCCCTTTGCCACGTCACTGTCCCTACCACTGTAATGCGCCGTAACCGTATTCTCAGCTCCTCAGTGAAAACCTGTCTGGCATTCGCTCGCCCGCTCCCTTTATACCCGTATGTCCAGGGGCGGGGCATGCAAATTCTGTCTGCCAACTTGACATTGGCCTTTTCTCAAGTTCAACTTCAGAGGTACGCGAGGCTCTCAGAAGACACCTCTTGTGTCACTACAATCAATACAACATCTCGTTCCTTCCATCGGGGAATGGAGGTTACAACAGTAACCGTGACGTTTTTATCATTATAAAAACTATTATATGAATTTACAACTCTAATATATTATATTCAATTATATAATATATTAATTTTAGGCCAACATGTTTATCATTTACATGCATAATTTAATCTATTTACAAACATTTACACTGACAAGTAAAACAAGTGCTAAAAATAAGTAGATCCTTAACTGGTAGTATTCCTCTAAAAAGTATTCCTGAAAAGTTGTTTTGCTAATTTTAATAATAATAAAATAAGTAAAATTCTAAAAGCTTGTTCCTTAAGCTTATTATTATATTTTAAAAAAATAAACAAAAACTGTATCAGCACTTCTGAGTCAGTTTTACCTTAAACATTAAAATGTGTACAGAGGAAAGAACTCTGGGCTGTTTTGAAATACATTTCAGTCAGTAATATGTCATGCTTTTGGAGCTGTGGCCTAGCTGTTAGTGCAGGTGTGAATCTGGCTTGCAATTTTTCTCATAATAAAGTGGCAAAAAGACCAAAAATAACATGAGAAATGTGCAGAGGTGCAGCTTAGTTTATGAATGAACAATATGGTTACTTTTGGCTTTGCTATATTCATTTATTTGTGTACACAACAGGTCTCAGAAAATGTGGTCCAACGTAACGGCGACTTCCTAGTCCGGGACTCCTTGTCCACTGTGGGTGACTATGTCCTGACGTGTCGCTGGCAGCAGGAAGTGATTCACTGTCGGATCAGTAAAGTCCTGGTGAAGAGCGGGCAGAGTAAAATCCAGTACATGCTAGAGCAAGAGAGCTTTGACTCTGTGCCCACACTGGTCAGTCACCACGCTGGCACGGGTCGAGTCGTGTGCCCACACACCGGCGCACAGCTACTGTGTCCGGTCAACCGAACTCTGCCGCTGAGATACCTGGAGGCAACGTTTGCATTAGCAGGTGGAAGACCAGGATCTGCACATTCACCATCGGTCCAGAGGGGGGCCCACATCAAGAGACGGAGCGTTACTATGACAGATGGACTCACAACTGAAAAGATCATTCCCCACAGGTAGAGAGGTTATAATGATGAAAATAACCTTCATCAACTCATTTTTGATAATTTTGCTGCTTAACCCCATGGTAAAGGCACAATCCAAATTTAACCCCTGGTGACCACAAAGGTTTGTCATTAAAAACACTATAAAGCATGACATATTAAAGAATTGTCATAAAATTCAGATACAATTTTGTTTTTTTACATTAAATAGTTTTTAGTACCATTAGACCAATTTAAAAAAGAAAACGTACAATTTATTTTTAATTTTTTATGTATTGTAGTTGATAAATTAGGCTTTAAAGGTCATTATCCTCCTGAGGCCTAGCAATTAGTGTTTGTGTAGGAACATTTTTATTCAAGTTTTTCCTAGCCCATACATGCTACATTGGTAAATCTTGGCGTATTATCAGAGGACTCCCTGGGCTTTTTAGAGATGCTAAATGTTTGACAGTGAGGCCATGACAACTTCCTTTCCTTGGTCTCTAAATATGTATTGAAATGTATCACAGTTCAGTTCAGCACATCAAATACAATATGAATAAAATATAATTATTTCAATAAACAATTGTTATCATATGTATTTTATGCACCAAATGCTATATTAACATTTAAAAAAGGGAAATTGTAAAACACCAAACACTCATGCACCTTATTTTTAATTTATTCACAATCTTCTGAAACCATCTGAACAATTTATGTGATGAACAGAACGAAATAAAATTAAAATCATTATTCACTCTCCAATCAAATCATGAATGAAGTGCTTAAATCAAACATGGCGGCTCTGTCAATAACATCAAACCTCATTGGTCCTTGTGAAATGACATCATGACGTTTGGTCATGAGACGCGATGATGTATAATGAGGAATATTTGTTTACATTCTTGCCATTTAGGTATCTCAGGTCTGAGATAAGGTGTGTTAATGGGTACACAAGGTGTTTTAATACACACATGTTGTACACACATGTGCCGTAAATGCAGGTCTGATTTACTCATGTCTTTTATCATCAGCGCTGCCCAGTCTACAGAGCCAGATATGTCTCAGGCAGTCGAGCCCGAAGAGAAACCAGTGGAGGGCAGCAGCTGGTGTGTGTGAGATGTGTTTACGTGTGTGTACACAGCTGGCACAATTGACCCCCTCTCACTCACCCCTCTGATTCACTGATTTCCAAAAAGATTTGGCCACATGGAAACCCTTCACTTCTCCTACTCGTGTGAATGCCTTCGCTAGTGTCACAATAAACACAATCACAATAGCACTGGATGTGTGTAGTTTATAAGGCTTTTAGCAATGGCTTATGGGTTATTGTGTCCACCTGAATTGTTTTGAAGTATTAAATGTGTCTTACACAAGAACTAATAGTGTGTTTGTTTTATCCAGCCCTTCTACTGTGCACCATAAGGATGCAATGAGGAACTGTGCCATGAGCATGGATCAGATCCAAGAGTACCGCTGCCCTCTGTCCCCAGTGGGGGAGAGCCCCCTGTCTCCTGCCTGCAGCTCCAGTGAGTCCACAAACACTATATCTGGATATTTATTCACTTTCTATTAATATTAAAGGCATAGTTTACCCAAAAATGAAAATTCTCTTATCATTTACTCACTCTCATTCCATCCCAGATGTACTGTAAGAGAAAAGTAAATTACAGAATTTAAATTTTGATTTGAACTTGTCCTTTAATTAATCATTTGTTTATCTGTTTGTGTTTATCCAGTCTCCCGCCACAGACATGGCTCTGGTGGTCGTGTCCTCGCCATAATCCCACCCTCCCCTGTTTTGCGGCGCTCTAGCGATCCCCATCTCTCGCCCTCTTCCTCCAATAACAACCTTCCCTGCACAGACATGCCCTCTTGCACCCACTCCACCCCTGCCCACAGTTACATCTCAGAGTGTTCAGAACCCGGGGGCAGCTACTGCGAGCTGAGACCCGGACAAACCCCCCCACCGCCCTGCAAGAGCTACGTGGAGAGGTTGAGGGTGGAGGAGGGCCAAAGCCCGGGCTCTGGAGATCAGGACGGTCTGGAGGGCTTCATGCTGCCCCTGGTGGAGACCAGCTCCTCTTTCAAACCTGGGAAGTACCAGTCGACTCTTCTGCCAGCCGAGAATAAACCACTAGAGATGAGTGTGTTGAAGAGAGTGAAGGAGCTGCTGGCGGAGGTTGATCCCAAAACAGCTGCCAAACACATCACTAAGGCAGACTGCACGGTAAATACTGAAGCTATACACTCAATGGCAACATCACTGTTTGAAAGTGAGGCAGGTCACATTGACACACACACAGCAGAATGTGTACAAATAAGTGCATGCACATGGCCGTTACTTGAAGTCACAGGGCCTGGGAAAAAATGTTCATGGGTTAGCTTGACCTACTTGACGCAAGCCTGATGGGACATGACAAAATATTTTTTACAACATAAGGCTGAATGGATTGCGGAACTATGCAGTTCCATACCGGGATTAGAATGGACTGACTGAGCAAGTGATCGCCTCGTTTCTCTGTCCTGAGTACAGTCAGCTTACCATGCTAAGAAATCTGTTCTGAGAACAGTTTGTCATCCTACCGTATCCAACCGTGCTCAAGTGGAAATGCTACTAGAACTGTTACTCACTGTGCTCAGAGCTCAGAATATTTATGTCTGGTTTCTGGTCAGCTTTACTTATAATTTAAGGTTTGAGTCAGGTTCTATTTTATTATTAATGTTTATAATTATTATAATAAAATATTATTATGATACATATTTTTATATTTTATTTTAAATTGTCATAATTTTTACTTAACGTTAGAAAGTTTTAATTAAAATTGTCAATTGATAAAAAATGTAAATCTCATTTAAACAAAAACAAAAAATGTATCATTATTTACCGTAATCGAATAATCGCAATTAATTGCATATAGTAACGGAATGTTCCAGGTTCAATACAAATTAAGCTCAAAAACGGTTAAACTAAGAGGCTTATAATGGAAGTGAATGGGGCAGGTACATAAATGTTAAAATATACCACTTTTCAAAAGTATAGCTACAAGATGTAAACATGATATGATAAAATATGTGATAAAATTAGTAAAGTTACACAGATACCAGGATTACATGGTTTCATTTCATGGCAATGTATATAGGTTTACACAGATAAGGTTAATAAGTGTGTTATACATGTTAACATGTATAAGGTTTACATATTGTGGCTATACTTTTAAAATGCTGTATATTTTAACATTGGACTGGCCCCATTCACTTCCATTGTAAGTGTCACACTGTAACAGCAATTTTTGTTTCTTCTTTTTTAAATAAATAACTGAAGGACGAGTTGAAATTAATTATTTTGGAAATCAACATTGTACCACAATTGCTGTTAATTGAGCTTTACTTGAATTGAGCCTAGAACATTCCTTAAATATTTCCTGTGAAAAGCCCCAAAAAGATACTACATTATGGTAGATGAGAGCATTGAATAGACATTATAGAATGTGGCTTTAATAGTCGAAATATTGTTTGTTTAATTATGTATCATCATTAGAGATCTCTGTGTCTAGGTGTCCTCGCTTGGAGAGGAAATGTAAAAATTTATTCAGTCAAGTCCTATGGTCTAGATTTTGGCCATCAGACCTTTACTGTGTCCTGGGTACTTCCTTAACTGCACAGCTTCTTGTAACTAATACCACAAATTCATATTTATTATAAAATATTTTGTTTCACAAGTTGTTTGAATGGGATTGGGGGATGTTTCCCCATCAATATCTATGGTGGTAACGACCCTGCCCCAAACAATTCCAAAGAAGTTCAAAAACAGGGGAAAACTACTGGCAAAAACCACAGCAGACAGATAGCATCACTCTTTACTGTTGTTTTCTAATCAATAAGAGCTCAGACAGTGACAAACTCCCAACAGACGACATCCCATCTCAAGCTGATTGATAAAGTCTGGACTGCACCCCAAAACCTTAATCTGTTCGCTCTCTAACAGTGACATCTAAACCTTTAGGGTTGATAAACTTTGAGCTGAGCATTCCACCTACTGATTACCACATTCATCATTTGATGTTGAGTTCTAATTAGATGTCTTCTGTATTCACTGTGAATATATTTGCGAAGAAATGAAGGGGTGGGGTTGAATATATTGCTCTTGTAACTCTATGTCCATCCGCAGGTTGCTAGGATACTGGGCGTTACCAAGGAGATGCAGAGGATGATGGGAGTGAGCTCGGGGCTGGAGTTGCTGACTCTTCCGCATGGACACCAGCTGAGGCTGGATCTACTGGAGAGGTTAGAGAAAACACACACACAGCTATCTAAAGAAAGACTTTCTATTCTATCTTTTGTTCTTAAAGTTTGCTTTATGGTGTGTTCACGTCATATTGGAGTTACCATAATTATGAGTTCACGTCTTTGTCATTGGAAGATGATGGTTCCAGATTGATCTCACTGTGAATTAGGTGACAGTAGGTTAAAAGTTGTGCTGCTGAAATCGGTCTGTGCTTACCAAAATTCAAAGCACTGCCTCCAGTGGCCAAAGCTGGAAGTGTCATACGTGAGCTCAAGTTTCCGAGTGAAATGTCTACAGAGTGGCGCCAAAAGCAAGTTGGTAAGTGAGTTGTATTTTTAATTGTAAATGATGTAATACAGTCAACAGGAATGCACATTTTATTAACCATACGCCCTAACCCAAACCATAACGCCTTATTCACATGCATGAGCAGTGCAGTCGCATTGGGCTTTCACAGTGGCCGAATTTCTTTGAGATAGTTCTGCAGCTCTGCACTGAAAATAAAGTTATCTTTGGGTTCCTACACCAAATATTTTCTTTAATAAGGCCTTAACATATTTTTTGAGAAGAGGTAATTGATAAATATAACAAATTGGTCTTCATGAAATCGTAAGTACATGAGTCACGTGCACTTGTTTGTTTATCAGCTTACTTGGACATGATTGGTTAATGTTTTAAAGCCTATACTATTTATTTATTCTTTCCTTTATTTAGTTATTTTGTATTTGTTTGTATGCAGACCTGTGAATTGTAGTGAATTGTAGGTTCTGTTTAAATATTTTTCATTTGCTTTTGCATACATTTTCTTTAATCTAATTATTTTAGTTTTCAACTGCACCCAGTTCTGCTGAGTTTAGAGTGAGCTGCGCCGCAAAAATAGGCTCAACGCCAAATCCAGCCTAAGCCTAACCATCAGTGGAGCAAAAGTTTTGTTTTAAAGCAAAAATACAACTATTGAATCATGCTCATCATACGTGGATGGGCATTTTGGGATATCGCAAAAAAAGCACTGGATGGAAACAACAAGATGCGAGAAAAATCTCTTGTGCATAAAAAACATATACACTTTCTTGAGGTGGATACATTTGTTATTCGATATGAAGAAATGCACATAAACTATGATGGAAACACATTTACAGAATAAATAAAAAAAAATGTATCCCCTTTTCTTCTAATTTTGAATGCCCAGTTCCCACTACTTAGTAAGTAGGTCCTCGTGGTGGTGCGGTTACTCACCTCAATACAGGTGGTGGAGGCCTCCGCTTCTGAGACCGTCAATCCGCACATCTTATCACATGGCTTGCTGTACATGACACCGCGGAGACTCCCAGCATGTGTAGGCTCATGCTACTCTCCATGATTCACGCACAATTTACCACACGCCCCATTGAGTGCGAAAACCACTAATTGCGACCACAATGAGTTTACTCCATGTGACTCTACCCTCTCTGGCAACCGGGCCAATTTGGTTGCTTAGGAGACCTGGCTGGTGTCACTCATCACACCCTGGATTCTAATGATTCCAGGATTCTAACTGCGATTCCAGGGGTGGTAGTCAGCGTCAATACCAGGCCCCCAGAATAAACTCATATTGAATTTATTAAGAATATAAGATGCACATAAAATGTAATGTGACTGAAAAACTTGTTCATAACTAGACCAATCAATCATCGCATCTGAAATGTTGCTCTGGTCATCTTGAAATAACGGTGTCATGAAAATCCAAAGCCTGCATTGAGTTTGCAGAGCAAATATGTCGAATACAAACTTAAACTGTGCTGAAGATCAGGTTTATTGACAATATCAAATAGATCCACACGGCCTGACTGAGGATGGATGCGCAGTCACTCCCAGACATGAGACAAGTTCGTCACAGTGTTTTGTCTGAATGTTCTAAACTGTGAGTATGTCATTAATAAAAGTGTCATGTTGGCTACAATTTCCCTGGGAGTGATGATTTTGTTCTTTTGAACATATTGACTTCGGGCTTTATCTGCACATTGATTTGCGATGTTATGTTTTTTGGCATAAATTACATTTGCAACTTGGATTGAAACATTGATTATGTGCACACGATTACTTCCTGGTTTCCATTGGACCAGAACCTGTGTATTGTGCAACATGCTTTCAGGAGCACCAAAGCAAAAGGTAAACATATTTGAATTACAGCAAACTAGCTTGTTTTTTAGCTTGTCAATAGCTTTGACAAAACTAGCATTTTTTTAAATTTTATAAACACTTTAAGATACTTTATAAACCATTGTGGGCATATCCAAAAAACAATCATTTTTAGATTTAGCTGACATTTTTCAGAAACCTTGTAACAAAAATTATAGCTAGGTCAGAAACACACACATTTTCACCCATGTAGACATATTCATATCTGCATATTTGCTGAAAATAAACACACATGAAAGAAAATCTCTTAAAATCTATGAGATCTCTTTAATGCCTCAATAATACCTTAATAGAGATTAAATGGAGAGCAACTGGAGACTTTTGCTGACTGAAAAGCTTCTCAGATTTTAATCCCTAACCCTACATCATATCAAACTTGTCACCTCTAGAGTTTCAGAAGAAATCTTAACAATGTCTCAAACATGTGCTCAGATTTGCCTAGAGACAATATTCCAAAATCAAATATTTTTTTCATCAAAAAAAAAAAGTTTCTTCCAAAACTGAATTATATGCTATCCACATTGACTTCATAGCAATACTCTATAATCAGTATAGACATATCAGTATATCTATACACATCACTTTTATGTATTCAGATGTGTCACCTTTCCTCTAGCGCTACTAATTGCACATTGTGTGAGCAATAACGAAAAAGTAATTGTGTTCACATAAACAATGATGAGTGAGATTTTGAGGTTGTATTTGCGCTCTGAAATTACATTTTCACTCCACTGACGGTTGGGTTAAGGGTTGTGGTTTGAGTTAGGGAGTACAGTTAATACAATATCCATTCCTATTGATTGTATTACATAATTTTACAACTAAAAAAACTACTCGCTTTTGGCGCCACTCTGTGGACATTTCCCCAGAAAACTGGAGATCACACATGCCCATATGTTTAACAACACTTCCAACTTCAGCCACGGGGGGAAGTGGTTTAAATTTAAATAAGCACAGACCAATTTCTGCAGTAGAATTTTCAACCTAGTTACTGAATTCACAGTGATATCAGTCTGTCATAATATAGCAATTATCAAGAAAGACATAACTACGGATGGGTTATGTCTTTCCCATAATGTTCGACTTAACCTCTTGCTCAACAGTTATCACCGCATTTGTTTTTAACGTATTGTAAGTGATCATCTGTATTGTGTTATCTTTGTCTCTCATTGCAAAGGTTTTACACCATGTCTATAATGATGGCGGTGGATTTGCTGGGCTGTACGGGGAGCACAGAGGAGAGAGCTGCCCTCCTGCATAAAACCATCCAACTAGCTGCTGAACTCAAGAGCAATATGGGCAACATGTATGGATTTGCAGCGGTCATGAGAGCCCTGGAGCTACCACAGGTAAGACAGAGATAAGAAACCATCTGCACAGAGAACAGAAGGAAAGAAATTGTATATCATGGTGATGTAGCTTAGTTGTTAAAGATCTGGGCTGGTAACTGAAAGGTTTTAGGTTTAAATCGTGCAAAGGGTGACCCAGAACTATAAACAATGTGTAGTGTAGTGTATGTCACTCTGGATAAAAAGTGTTTACTAAATGACACATTTGTAAAATCACAGAAGGTTTTACAACATAAAAACCAACAAATCTTTACATTTTCAAAAAAAAATGGCTGAAGTTAAAGGAGCCCACCCCAATCCTTGTGTCTCTAGATATGGCTCAGGTTGCTTCTTTAATGTAAGTCTATGAGATTTTTTTGTTGGTTTAACATTGTCCAGTCAAGTCCAATTATATAGACTTAATTGCACATCTCTCCTCAATAAGCCACATGTTTGAGATATAATGTATGTATGTAGCACCTGAGAGACTGTGTACTTTTCCTGTGTGATTGTCAGTAAATCGAAGTGTTAATCAGATGCATTATTTAGCATTGAAAGTTATTTGCAGCTTACAATACAGCTGTCGCTGCACTATTGTGTTTGTTTGCACTGACATTTACCACAACAGCAGTTAAATCACATTCCATTTCAGCCGTTTTTTGAGTCATAACAAAAGAATTGAAGGGCAGTGAGAGGAGAGGGAGTGAGGATAGAGATAAATGTGGAAAAAATATAATGGGGGAGGGTTGAGAGCAAAGAAATGAACTGCCTGGACATGTGTAAGGATCAAATCAAATCAAATCACTTTATTGTCACACTACCATGTACACAAGTGCAACAGTAGGTGAAATTCTTGTGTGCAGTTCCGAGCAACATAGCAGTCATGACAGTGTCTAGACATATACCAATTTACCAAAAACAACATATTTACACAACACAATTTACATATCAAATGTACACATACTTACACAACACAATAATTATATACAATGTACAGTAAACCACACACACAATATAGAATTCACATACAATAAAAATAAAAGTGCTGATTATTGATCGTGAGAGATCAAGTGTTCAGAAGTCTGATTGCTTGGGGGAGGAGGCTGTAATGAAGTCGGCTGGTGCGGGTCCTGATGGTGCGATACCACCTGTCTGATGGTAGCAGTGAGAGCAGCCCATGACTTGGGTTGCTGGAGTCTCTGATGATCCTCCAAGCTTTTTTCACACACCACCTGTTATATATGTCCTGGAGGGAGGGAAGCTCACCTCCGATGACGTGTCTGGCAGTTCGCACCACCCTTTGCAGGTCTTTGCGGTTGTGGGCAGTGCTATTGCTGTACCAGGGGGTGATGCAGCCAGTCAGGATGCTCTCAACAGTGCTGGTGTAGAACCGTCTGAGGATGTGGTGGTTCATTCCAAACTTCCTCAGCCGTCTCAGGAAGAAGAGGTGCTGGTGAGCCTTCTTCCCAACGGCCTCGGTGTGGACGGACCATGTGAGTGGGTAGAGAGCAGTGTGTATTGTAGATGCAATGGCATCATCAGTGGAGAGGTTGTTGCGGTAGGCAAACTGCAATGGGTCCAGAGAGATGGGCAGCACAGAGCAGATGTGATCTCTGATTAACTTCTCGAAGCATTTGCTGATGATGTGGGTCAGAGCAACAGGGCGCCAGTCATTTAAGCAAGTGATTTTGGCTTGCTTCAGTACAGGCACAATGGTTGACATTTTGAAGCATGTGGGGACTACAGACAGGGAGAGGGACAGGTTGAAAATCTCCATAAAAACACCAGCCAGTTGGTTCGCCTTCAAGCTGGCATTTTAATGCTTGTAAGACTTGAAGACAAGGACAGGAACTCAAATGTACAGTCTCTCAAAAGGTTCTTGCAGTGGATAGCTTTAGGGGTTTGCCAAACCAGCAAAGATACGGGCACGTCAGCATTTGGTATATAGGCAAAACAAGTAAATACAACACAACAAAGAAGTATTTCAGGTTGTTTGTAATTATAGTTTTTAAGACAAAGTACTTACAGTATGGTACTTACACTGTATATACAGTATATCTATGTACTTATACACACTATACAGTATTTATGCAATATGTTCTGTGTGTTTGCTTTAGATCTCACGGCTGGAGCAGACATGGATAACGTTGCGACAGAGACACACAGAAGGGGCCATTCTCTATGAGAAGAAACTCAAGCCATTCCTGAAAGCCATGAATGATGGCAAAGGTAAAACATATTGTCACTTTAGAGTGACAGAAATGCAATACAGAAACTTCGTTCTTTATTAGCCAAGGCACGCTTCAGGCTTACGAGAAGGATCAGCTGGATCTGGGGAGAGAGCGAGCGATAGGGACGGACCCGTCTCTCGCTCCTCAGCCAGATATATGCGAGAGCCCTACGATGAAAGAGTGGGCGCTGACTCCCAGAAGTAAGCGAGGCGAGCGTGAAGCATTTTGCCCGAAAGCAGATCGCAATGCTCGCGCCCGCCCCGCTCCAACGTGAGAGAGGCATACTCTTCCCCCAAACAAACAAAGCAAAACTGATGCGTGTCCATCTCAGCCATAGAGCATAAACAAGAGTACACGCATCGTTTGCTCTGACTTTCAGTCATTCTCTCTCTCTCTTTTTTTTTTTTTTTTGAAGAAAGAAGAACAAGGACTGCCTAACCAAGTTCTAACTCCTAGCAGAGGAAAGAAAGTTTGTGACAGGCTTGTGAGACACAAACACAAAAAATAGATCTGACGACACGCTGGTGACGCATCTATTTATAGCCTGACCACAAGTGCATCCAATGATCTCACCAGCCCAGGCTATAAATTCCGGTCAATGTTCATTCATTGACGTGACACACATATTCACAGCTGGTCACAATGTAGGATTGTTCCCAAAGCGCTTTTCTCAGCGCAGCATCCTAGTGAAGCTTTTTGTAAAGGGAACACATTATTATGGCCATTTGTTCATCATACTTAATATGCACACAACGCTGAGGCCAGTGATGAACCGATTAAGGTGTAAACTTACTGAACGAAGTCGAGCTACAATCTCATCATCTAGGCCTGTTAGTCCAACAAAGTTCAAATCAGACTGGTGCGATTTCACTCAGACTGTACGTTTACGTGACATTTTTTTTAAACGGATTATTATTTTATTCGGACTAAAATCTAACTTTTAAACAGAATGTAAACGTACTGACTGATATAATGAATGAATAGAAATCAGTGGTGTTTTTATAAATAGGTAATTTTTTTATACTTAAGAGTGCATTCTTAGTTTTTCATCCATGTGTCGTTCTTTCAGATCAAGGATCTGTTTAACTGTCTTTAAATTGTGTCTCTCAGAGACGTGTGTACTGTCCAACACATCCTTCCCGCACGTGGTGCCAGTGTTGTCTATGCTGGAGCGCGGTGTGGCGGCAGGGGAGGCGCTGGAGTCCTGGGAGAGTGTGGAGTCTGGGGTGGACGTGGTCATGAGTCACTTGGAAGCAGCACGCACCATTGCTCACCACGGAGGATTGTATTGCACCAACGCTGAGAGCAAATTAAATGGTAAACAATTAAACTGAGTGTAAACTTTGACTATGTACTTCAGTGGTGATGGGAAAGTTCATACTTTTGGGTATATTCTAACACAGGGTACAAGTATTGGGACATAATACACTGTCATAAAATTCCATCTTGCTACCAGAGACCCCTTAAGCCTTGACTGCTTGCCTTTGCAAGTAAGTGTTAGCATCTATCTAGAAAATCTAGCTAAAGTCAAAAGAGACTCGTCACTAAATCCTCTTATGTTGCGCAAGGACTTGTATGCAAGATTAGCCCAAAAAGCTTTTACCGAAGCATAGGGTTGACAACTGCCACGTATTAGCATAGACGTCCATTATTTTGTCCGACATGAAAATGGGGGCATCATATGATATGCCTAATTGTTTTTGTTTTCAGTTTTCTTATGTGTGATTGGTGATTCTCTTTCTCTCTTTTTCCCCGCTTTCTCCTCACAGATTTCCAGGAGCGTAAGGAGGTACTGGAAATCTTTTGTACAGAGTTTCAGATGAGGCTATTATGGGGCAGTCGAGGTTCGGAAGGCGGCCAGTCCGAGCGCTACGAGAAGTTTGACAAGGTCCTCACCGCTCTTTCACACAAGCTAGAACCTATCGTACGACACAGTGAATTATAGCACAAACCCTGATCATCCCGCGCCCACAAATGGTATGATCACTCCCCACTCTGTCACTTCCACCCCCAGACCGGACTATTAAGTTTTGGGGGGGTGAACGTACTGCAGAAATGGAGAATAAGACATTGACGGAATGAAAAGGCACAAAAGGGAACAGGCTTTATGCGAGCATGATAGCGCCCCTAAAGAACACAGATGTGAACTGCAGCAATGAAATGAAATACACATCTAAAGCCAAAATCTCATCTTTTCGTTGGACAGAGAATCAACAAAAACAATGTGATAAAGGGTTTAAGAACTTCTTTTTCAAAAACAGAGAATGTGATAAAGTGCAAGTTATTTTCTGTGAATCAACGATTTTGTCACCATTAGCTTTGTGTCGATGACGAGAGAAAGGTCATCTCCCATACAGGTTGTTTGCGCAGAGAGGAAACTGCACGATTTACTGCTGGAATTGATTAACACACACTCACTTGTCAAATGTCTGAATGTATGTTGCCAAATCATGAATTTAAACAAGATACCTGCTGGATTTTGATGCTGTTATGGCTTTATCAGTAGACAGCTACTGTGAGGAATTGTTTGTTTATTTTTTAACGAGTGTCTTACATGCGTTCACATTCACTCTCTCTGCAGGTTTTTCAGCATCGCTCCTCTGAGCGCTTTATTGTCTGTATGTGTTAAAAAAGAGAGTAACATGATGTTTTCTTTTTCTGTATTTCTGTTGCTCTGTTGTAGAATGTTTTTTTATTTTTAAAGACCCATAAAATTGAATTGGATGTCAATTAGCTTTTAGGCTAATTAACTCTTAAAAGTTGACTAAATTAACTTTTGGCAAATATATTTCAAAATTACAGTCTTTCTGTTTCAGGAAAAAATACTTAAAATGTTAGGGATGTCCCGATACGATACTGGTATCGGAATCGGGTCCGATACCGCACTCTCTCAAGGTCTGTTAGAACAAAGTTTTATGATATAAAAAAAAAAAAGATTCCCCATACGAATGTCATAACGTCAACATTCAGCGCACAAATTAAATCACGTTATGTCCTAGTGTGATTTTTAACCACAAAAGTCTGTGATTTAATGAGATAAATATAAAGTATAGTTAAATGTGAGCACTTGTGAGTGTGTGGAACCAGTGCTGTGTTGATGCCGGCTACTTGTACATGCTCATACACCGAAAAAAAACACCATCATGAGCATCACATGCTCTGTTTGTACCCGATGACAGTGAGCAGACCGCTAATTTACTTTGTAGCGTGAGTCACATACAGACTACATATTTATTTAATTAAAAAGCAGCTTTTGCAGTTTAATAATCACATTGGGTCACGTAGCGACCTGATTTTCCAGAAGTGAGAAGCTACCGCCAAAATAAAAGCTCAAATTAAATGGGAAAAATAAGACAGAAATAAATTACTACCGAATAGTTATGTAATATAGAAATATTTACTGTAATACTACTAATAATAATAATAAAAAAATCTATGGTAATTTTATTATATTTAAGCAACATCTAACATGTTATGCTCTGTTGTGCAGCACTTTATTTTACAAAAATAAACTCCAATGTTATATTTTGCATTATGCTGTGAGGTTCTATATACCGGTAAAAGCCCTTAATTTGATAAAAAAAAAAAAATTATACAATATTATATTGAAAATGAATAGTTTGAACTAAAAAAGAAGTATTGGTACTCGTACTAGTTCTCAAAAAAATGGTATCGGGACATCCCTAAAAAGTATTGATGACTTTACTTTTGATGATCTGATTTGCTGGAGCATGGTCTCAACAATGAGAATGTCCCCTCCCCTCAAATTATAAATACCACCTGCTATCAACTCAATATAGCAAATAGCAAATCATGGTTCACGGCTGTGATGGAAACAAAAGGGCATTTGGATATTTAAAATAAGGTCAAGCCCTTCAATATGTCTTTCCCAATTAGAAAGTAGGTCAATACAGAAAAGAAATCTACTTGTCAAACCATTTCGTGGAGTCTTTAATATCTTTCATCATAGAGCATGCTAGCCAATATGGCTTTCTAGTTTTTTAGACACATATTATCAATGAGATGAGATCACAATGAATGTCAGTTTGAATGAAATGATTCAAGAGCCCATGTAGACAAACTTTATGGAGCATTTTCTAATCTGTGCCCTATTCTGGAACAAAGATACTCTGGGTTAAAGATTTTCAATGAACAGTCAACATAAGCAATCTAACGTTGTCATGCGCCAGGTTTAGTCCATGTTTCGATCATGCATCGCAAGTTAGTAAAGTCTAACTTTGCTTTTTAAAGGAATGTTCCTGGTTCAGTTCAACTGCACTTGTGGCATAATGTTGATTTCCACAAAAACAAATATTTCAACCTGTCCGTACTTTTATTGTTTTTAAAAAGAAGCAAAAATCGTGATTATAGTAAGACACTCAAAATGGAAGTGAATGGGCCAGAGCATAAATGCTAAAATACATATCATTTCAAAAGTATAGCCACAAAATGTAAACGTTATATGTGTTAACATAAATTGAATGTGATAAAATAGCTTACTTATCTATGTAAAGTTATATCCAATATTATAACTTCCTTGACAACATAACAAAACCCTGTATTCCTGTGTTTGAAATAACGTAACACAGATCAGGTCAATAAGCGATATTATCACGCTAAAATAATGTTAATGTGGATAATGTTTACGTATTGTGGCTATACTTTTGAAACTGTATTTATTTTAGCATTTATGGACTGGCCCCATTTACTTCCATTGTAAGTTTTTTAGTGAGCTTAACTTATATTGAACCTGGAACATTCCTTTAATTTTACTTTTTTGTATTTTGTTTAAAGAACTAAGCATTCTTAAAAATGTTATGGCAATAATATATATCACAACCTGCTACATGGAGGATGTTTACGAGGAAAGCTTCACTATTGCTATTGCTCAAGCTTAGGTTTTGGGGGTTTTCAAAACCTCACCGAAATTACGGTTTTCACTTTGGCAGATGATGACATGAACTAAAAAAATAACATAGACTTTGTCGCCTTAGGCATACTGTATCTAGGGACCTGAACTTCATAGAGACTTGTGGGTGGGCTTTTTTAACTTGAGCCAGTATGTAACCACCTAGAAATACAATAATAACCAATCAGAACACCATAGCAACCACATAGCAACACCCTCGCAATTACCCACAAAACCCTTTAATAGTGGTGTAGACATTTGCACTGGCAAGCACCTCTCATTTTCTTCAGAAAATTTATTTTTTTCAGAAAATTTAATATTTGAACAACAAATAAAAATGTAAGGGGTTCAAAAAAGTTCAGCTAGCAGCAAATCATGGCCAGGGGTGGGGCCAGAATGTCCTGGAGAAGGTGCGCAACTGCTTAGCCCGTCCTTGCCTGGGAGGACACAGTGTTCTGCCCAGACATAAACTTGCTGTATGTCACTCTTTCCACCCCTTTGCCAACCCTGGCAATAAAATCCTGGACACGCCCCAGATCATGGCCACCTTCATTAACTTGTATTCACAGATGCCCTTATTGGATTCCAGTACTGTTTTCATGTTCTGGTAGATTTAGCCAAACAAAACCCAAAGTCACATATATATATATGTATATATATGTATATATACATATATATATATATATATATATATATATATATATATATATATATACCTCTGAAAGCAATGTAAATTTTCTACCCTAATTTCTGGGTAACAACACTTACCCATTAAGAGTAAAAGATCTAATGTTGCATATCACATACAGGCTGCTACACATCAAGTCAATGCATATTTCCAGGGAACTTTCCGAAGGTGTTTTTCAGGTATCTTAATAAAGGCACATCTGAAAGTAGATGGTGCTGTCATGTATAGAATAGCATTTTGGGATGAACAGCGCATCATATGCAAGTCCACTTTTAGCCAGCAAAAGGCTCTGTTTAGTAAGCTTAAAAAAACAATAAATGGACCTTTTAAAACTTTTTTTAATAAGGCCTACAGGTCAAAGGCTTGTAACGTGTGTTTGGTTTCTCTATTGAAAAGTTTCTGTAAAGGTAAACGTGTGACTATTTCATTTTGTAAATAGTTACCCTTCAATGGATGACGATGAAGAAAGTGGACGAGGTCATGTGACTGCATCCTTTTATTATGTGCTGTACATACTGGTATGTCCTCTGTTTTGCACTCTTTTTTCAAAAAATAAAATACATTAAGCTTGTGTCCTAGTGTCGTGGAGGGTTTTTCCTCCTAAAATGATTTAACGTAGCAGTAGTAGTCAGTGAGGTGCACAGACCTTAGCAGGGGCATGGGTTCTTGAGTGGGGGGTGCGCTGTAGTAAAGGCACCTCCACTTACATCTCCGCGCTCTTAAAGACACGTCCGCTTAAAAGGGCACCTTTACATTTGCTTGTGCCCCTGCAACCCTCGTTATGTGCAGGTCAGTGGTAGTAGTAGTTTTCTACGTTTCTGTGTGTGTATATATATATATATATACATACACAGTGCATTCAGAAAGTATTCACACCCCTTAATTGTTTCATATTTTGTTATGTTGCAGCCTTATGCTAAAATGCTTTAAATTATTTTTTACCCATCAATCTGCACTGCATACCCCATAATGACAAAGCAAAAAATAGATTTTTGATAACCAAATTTAATTAAAAGAAAAAACTGCAATATCACACTGAAATAAGTATTCAGACCCTTTGCTAAGACACTTGAAATTTAGATCAGGTGCATCCCATTTCTCTGGATCATCTTCAAGATGTTTCTACATTTTGATTGGAGTCCACTTGTGGCAAATTCAACTGATTGGACATGATTTGGAAAGGCACGCACCTGTCTATATAACGTCTCACAGAAAATGCATATCAGAGCATGAGGTCAAAGGAACTGCCTGCAGAGTTTATAAATAGGATTGTGTCGAGGCACAGATCTGGAGAAGGCTACAAATTTTGGCTGCATTGCAGGTTCCCATAAGCACAGTGGTCTCCATAATTCTTAAATGGAAGAAGTTTGGAACAACCAGGACTCTTCCTAGAGCTGGCCGCCCTGGCCAAACTGAGCAATTGGGGAAGAGTGCAAGACACAAAAAACATTGAAAGGACTCTCAGACTGTGAGAAACAAGATTTTCTGGTCTGATGAAACAAATATTGAACGGTTTGGCCTCAATTACAAGCGTCATGTCTGGAGGAAACCATGCACTGCTCATCACCTGTGCAATACCATCTCAACAGTGAAGCATGGTGGTAGCATCATGATGTGGGGGTGTTTTTCAGTAGCAGGGACTGTTAGTTGAAGGAAAGCTGAACGCACCAAAATACAGAGATATCCTTAATGAAAACCTGGTTTAGAGAGCTCAGGACCTCAGACTGGGCCGAAGGCGTAGGGACAGCTCTGTGAATGTCCATGAGTAGCCCAGCCAGAGCCCGGACTTCAACCCAATCGAACATCTCTGGAGAAACCTGAAAATGGCAATCCACCAACAGTCCCCAACCAACCTAACAGACCTTGAGAGGATCTGCAGAGAAGAATTGCAGATGTGCAAAGCTTGTTACCCAAAAAGACTATAATCGCTGCCAAAGGTGCTTCAACTAAGTACTGAGTTAACAGTCTGAATACTTACAGTATGTCAATGTAATATTTCAGTTATTTTTTTTTTTTTTCATTTTAATAAATTTGCAAAGTTATCAAAAATCAGTTTTTTACTTGTTGTCAACAAACAAACAATAAAAAAAATAAATAAAAATTAAGATAATAAAAGGATAAAAATCAACAAACAAAGAGAAAACAAAGAATTCCACAAAGAACAGAATCCATAATTACTACCATAATTTAGTTTCTCTCCACATGGTCCTCAATGAGAACATTCCAGAATGGACAAATACCTGTCCCATTGCTTACCAAACATGTCCAATCTGCCAAACTGCTTGTATGACATCCTTTCAAATGCTGCCACCCTGCCCAATTCGGTGAACCATTCTTGAAATTATGGAGTGCCAATTGACTTCCATCCACTAAGAATTATTTTTCTGCTCAACAATATACTAGTGTGGACCCAGCTTTCTGTATATTTTTCACCTACTTTAATAACCACCTCATCACCCAATATACATAGTCTGGGGATAAATTAAATTTGAGAATCAGAAACCTCACAGATCAAATCTGGACTCTTACCCAGAATTCTTGAATCTTAGTGCAGAACCACATATCATGGGCTATGTCTCCATCTTGCAAATTACATTGCCAGCAGGTAGGTGTGTCTTTTAAACCAAGCCTAAACAATCTAGTCTAGTAGAAACTATGCAACATTTTAAACTGAGTTAGGCGTACCCCAGCCGTGGCAGTCCTCAGACCTTCCGATATAGAACAATTCATCCCGTATCCTGAAAATTTGTAGAAGGAATTAATAATTTATGGAGGCTAGGCATAAATCTACTGGGTTTGGAGACAAATAATAATATATCATCTAAGTAGAGTAGAAGTTTATGCACCACACCTCCTGCTCCAGTGCCAGGAAAACAATCTTTCATTATTGCAGCTGCTAATGCTCCCAGGGCAAGACAGAACAATAAAGGGGAGAGAGGACAGAATTGCCGGGTTCCCCAAAGAGAAAAATCATCTGAAATGAATTCATTAGTTTGCACTGCTGTTAACGGTTGTTAATAAAGTACGGTAACTTAATCACCCAATAAAAGTGTTCCCAAACCCACACTTTTCCAAAATCTTAAAAACATTCCCATTCCACCCTATCAAATGCCTTCTCGGTATCAAGTGAGATGGCAGCAATCAGGGTCTGATCATTCGCTGCTGACTACATAATATTTATAAAACGTCTAATATTATCAGAAGAACCATGTGGCAGGGCGGAGGGTGGGGCCGGGTTATTACACTACTTAATCGATTAGCTAGAACTTTAGACAATATTTTTAACATCTGATTGTATCAGGGAAATTGGATGATAAATTTTACATTCATTTGGATCCTTATATTTGTTAAGAATAAGACTGATCAGGGCTTGCATCATGGTTGGTGGTAGTACAATATCTCTGTGTACTTCTAACATAAGTGGAGCCAGTTCTATGGAGTAGACTCAGGTGTGGGAGGCTTGGAAACCGGGTTCAGGGTAGTGAGAGGAGGACCCTCTGAATCAAGTGTTTCTAAAGTTAAGCTCACGTATTCCACCCATGTATAGTCTCCTGTCGCCGGCAGCTCCCTCCACTGGTGTGCAATGAGTCTGATTCAGTACATGGACTTCAGGGTTGAGCCAAAAATGTCAGTGCATTTGGCAAGGACACAAAACAGATGGGAATATTCCGGGACGGGTAAGTTCGCTCGGATCAGCCAAATGAAGGGTGCAGCTAGATCCATTTCGGTGGGTCAGTTTTCTGTTATATGGAGGGAGGTCACAGGAGAAGGATCTAAACACAGCTTGAAAAGTATTTATTAACATAAACAAAGTACAGAATAACAGGGTAAACACGGGAACAAAGTAAACATCCACAATGGAAAAACACAGGAAAAAGGAAATATGTACGATTGGAACTGGATTACACAGGAGGTCAATACACATACCAACTGACAAGGTATGAGCAAACAACAGGGCATTAAATACATAAAGTGATGAGGGCAGGGAATTATGGGAACTGTAGTCAGAGTAAACTGGTGCAACGTGTTGTATGTGTATGTAAATGTTTATATTATTTTATTTAATCTGTTGGAAAGCACTTTGGTCAACTGCTGTTGTTTAAAAAGTGAAATAAAGTGTTTATTGTATTGTTGCTATAAAGGATTTGCATCCTTTGCATCACTATGATCAAGGTCTTGATACATTAAAAGATTGAAGTCTCCACCTATAACCATATCTTGAAGGATCCAAGCGGCTTGTAGATTCCCCACAAGATCTATAAATCAGTTCTGATCATCAACGTTGGGTGCATACATATTATCCAAAGTACGATTTTGCCACTGTATTTCAGTCAAAACAATAATGACTTCCTAAATTATCTTTGATCTGTTTGAGATATTTGAATTGAAAATGTTTACTTATCAATGTGATGACTCCCCTGCTCTTTCTCAAACCAGCACTACAAAACACATGCCCACCCCATACCGTACCAAGTTTTTTAGCTTTCTGTGGAGAAATGTGCATTTCTGGAAGGAACACTATATCATATTTTTTATGCTTAAGGCAAGATATAATCTTCCTTATTTTACTGTAATAGGGTGCCCCAGCCCATTAACATTCCAAATGGAGAGAAGCATTTTACCTATATTAAAGTGTGACTTCTACTGTTGCGCACAACAGTCCCAACTGACATCATCCCCTGGTCCACACACGCTCACAAGATTTTCCGCAACACTATTACTACCAGATTGCTCAAGTCTGGTGGTGTTTTTTTTTTCTCCTTGAATTGTTTTTTGTTTTTTACATAAACTGTGCAATTAAATTCCATAAAAATATTTTCCCTAAAATAAGCCCCAGTAAATAATCACATCGAACCCACAAAAAGTACAAATTAACTTAACTAGTCAATAAAGGGAGAAAAGAAAAAATAGAGTAGAGTGAGAGTCAGTGGGCAGCCAACAGAACAACATACCCTATCACGCTGCGTCAGTAAAATGCACGATCTGTAGACTGTATTGTTGATCAAATGTAGGCAAAGTTACCCACTCACACCATTGATTTTATGAAGGCCATTGCTTGTCGTGGGCATGTAAAAGTCTTGCGACCACACTGGGCGTCAATTATCATCTTATCAGGATAAGGCAGTGTGAAGCTGCACCTTCTGTTGGTGAAGCAATTTTTGACACACTTTTAATCCGTCTCGCTTCGCTTGAGTCGATCTACCAAAATCCGGAAAAACCATTATGTTGTGGTCCTCCCAGCACAACTTGCATATATTCCTCACCACGCATAGTACAAAGTCTCTGTCAGCCGACCGCAAGTATCTTGCCAGGAGAGATCAGGGTCTGTCACCCGCCACGGGAAGCTGACTGAAAACTCTGTGGGTGCACTCAATTTTGATAGTGTCGATCAATTTCGGAATAAGCCCATCCAATAATTTCACCATATCATGACCTTCTTTTCCCTCTGTGATTCCAACGAAATGAACATTATTACGCCTGCTCCAATTTTCCATATCCTGTAGTTTTTCCCACACGCATTCCATATCAGCCTTGGAAGCACGCAGGTTAGCCTGTATCTCTCTTTCGGCCTCGATCCGTTTTTCCACTTCATCCATTCTTGTGATTAGGGTGGAAAGTTTTGCTTCCATAGATGTGATTGCTTGACGTATTTCTGCGAGGCCCTCCAAGTTAGTCGAGATTTTCATCAGCGAACATACATGTTCAAGATCTCCCGACCTACTTCACGAAGCTCACTGTCACTATCGACCGGAACTCCACCATCCTGATCATGCGAGGCGTCTGAGGCGTGAGAATGTAGGTGCTTTTTAATGTCCCACAGGCCAACGTTTTCACATTTTTCGACATCCTGCCCTCCCAGCACAGTTAGCAAACAAAACTAGTTCTCACCGGTTAATATTGCTTAAAAGGATAACTGTAGCAAAGTTTAAACGGAGCTCGCCTTTAAGCGACTAACCTTCACATAGCATTGCGTGACACCTAATTTAAAGCATTTTAGCATAAGGCTGCAACATAACAAAATGTGAAAAAAAAAATGAAGGGGCCTGAATACTTTCTGAATGCACTGTATATACGGTATCATTTACTTCATAATTTTATAATTTACTGTAAATGATCCTCCTGCCCAGTACATGACAATATGCACAAAGAATGTGAATTGTCAAAAAATAGAAGAAAAAGAATGAGGAAGTGAAAGAGAAAGAGAAAGTGGAGATTTTAGGAAAAAAGGACTTAAATATTGATCTGTTTCTCACCCACACCTGTCATATCTCTTCTGAAGACATGGATTAAACCACTGGAGTTGTATGTATTACTTTTCTACTGTGGTTTTGTGCTTTTTGGAGCTTCAAAGTTCTGGCCCCATTCACTTGGATTTATTAGACTACAGAGCTGATATATTCTTCTAAAAATCTTCGTTTGTGTTGAGCAGAAGAAATAAATCATACACATCTGGAACGGCATGAGCGTGAGTAAATGATGAGAGAATTTACATTTTTGTGTGAATTGTTGCTTTAATTTATGCAGTGCAGCTCTGCAGTATGACCACAAGGTGGAAGCAGTGGAAAGCCAGAGCGCACAATACGGCATTCAGGGCGTCATGCATTGACGTCAGCATTCACATGGCCAACTCACAGCACTTGGTCCTATTTCACAGATGTTATTATCTGTCTGATACAAACACAACTTTAATAATAATTATTAAATGTAATCTCTTCTAGGTTATATTAACCATTTTAGAAATGTTCTGTAATTTTGCAACTGTGTCAGAATTGGGCAAATCAAATCTGATTGACTTTGAATGTTATTTTCAAACTCTCAATCTTGCATGCATCTGTTTAATTAAGCATATGTATACATTTGAAAATATGTTCACACTGCTGTTTTGTTTTTTTTATCAAAATAACATCCATGTTACCCATTTGTGAATGCACTGTGACACAGAGCATACCTGTTGGCTTTGAGTTGTGTGTGCATCAGGCTAAAGTGACTTCACCAAGACAAGATGGTTGCTATGAGAGGGGGTTTGTGTTTGTGTGTGCATACAAAATCTTGCATGAGTATGCGTGCTGTCTCTTGCACAGCTGTGTCAGTCAGAGTGAGGTCCAACAGGCACTGCTGGCAAAGCAGGCACACTGACAGGGATGCAGAGGCCACTGTGCACCGAATGCCCACTTACTCAACACATAAAGACATGGCAGAGCTGTCCGTCACACATCACTGTGTTCAAAATATTGTGGAAATGCAGATTAAGATCTTTTATCAAAGGCTGCTTTTGAGTATTCAGCCAAATTGCATATGAATAGAACAGATGATAGCATACATACAAATTTGGCTCTGAAACAAGACCTAGACATAAACACTGGTTTATTATGTGATCTATTAAAACATATATGTTTGGTATACTTAAAACCATTAATAATGTTTCTTTCACAAATAATAATACTAATAATAATAATAAAAAGACATGCATTTGGTTAGTTGACATTATTTGATTCTCCAGATGCAAGTTCTGGAAGAGCTTGTTCATCCCGGGCCTGCCAATCTTGTATAAGTGGCTGCTTCCCTCGCACCAGTGACGATTCTTCCAGCCTCCCTCCACCTTCCCATCCCCACCTTTATATAACGCTTGCGCCAAGTATTATTTCAAAATTGTCCTTCTATTTCTTGCTTTAGTCAGATAGTCCAGGGGGGATCTCAGAGCTCAAGCCCAGTCCTGAGCCCTCTTTTATCCCAGATGTGTAAGAATTTCTTCCACCTGCAGAACACAAATGAATATTTTTAGAAGAATATCTCAGCTCTGTTGGTCCATACAATATAAGTGAATGGTGACCAAAACTTTGAAGCTCCAAAAAGCACATAAAGGCAGCATAAAATAATCCATACAACTCCAGTGGTTAAATCCATGTGTTCTGAAATGGTGTAATAGATGTGGGTGAGAAACAGATCGATAGTTAAGTCCTTTTTACTATAAATTCTCCTCCTTGCCCAGTAGGTGGCGATATGTATTAAGAATGTAAATCATCACAACAACAAAAAAAAAAGACAAATGTGAAAGTGAAAGAGGAGATTTATATTAAAAAGGACATAAATGTTAAACTGTTTCTCACCCACACCTATCATATTTCTTCAGAAGACATGGATTATACCACTGAAGTAGAATGGCTTACTTTTATGCTGCCTTTATGTGCTATTTAGAGCTTAAACATTCTTGCCACTTTCGCTTAGTTATGGACCAACAGAGCTGATATATTCTTCTAAAACCCTTAATTTGTGTTCTGCAGAAGAAAGAAAGTCATACACATCTGGGATGGCATTAGGGTGAGAAAATTATAAGAGAATTTAAAAAGCATTTTGCTAATTATTTTATAATACTTTTGCATACAGTTACATGACATAATATTAACTGAGATATTATTTGGAATATTTTAACTAAAATGAGCTTGCACACATTTAAAATGAACTAGTGCAGGTGAAATGGATATTTAAAATGGTGAACAACTTAAAAATGAAATGGTGACCAGACTAAAATATACACAATTCATTATACATTAATATATATTTGAACCTTGTAAGTTTTTTTTTTTATTACAGTTAGACTATAGTTATATTATAGTTATATTCATTATAGACATTAGTTAGACATTTTGTGTCAATGAACTACCCATTTAAAAGCTTGCTAACTTGATCACAGAAGATACATTGCCTTTCTGTCTTTCCCAGGGGAAAATGTCTTTCTACATGGGAATAGTTGCTCTGAGTTTGAAAGCCAAATGCAATCTTAAAAACAAAAATACATGGGAGTTCAAGGTGAATCTGCTGTTCAACCGCAGTATTATATTATGTGACTTTATTATTTGCTTTTCAATCTTTTGAAAATACTTTTTGCATGCCTCTGGGCTATTTGTGGGCAAAGTGTTTTTTTTATGTATTTATTTCAAAACAAGAGGGCTTTGAGTTTGACATTACTGTTCTGAAAATGCACTCCCTGCCACAGAAATAGTGTTAAAGCAATCGAGAAAAGCAGTGACTTGCCATTTTAAATGGTATGAAAAACAGGTGCAACTCAATTTTTATACAGCTTACAGTAGTTGTACAATCTTCTTTAGTTTTGTAGTGGTGAATGTATGTCCTTCTTTCTCTCTTGTTTTATGGAAGCTGATTTATTTACAGCAATTCCACTTGTACATGCACAGCCTGTCGTGTTCTGAACAGCTAAGTACATGTGAAGTGACTGGATTACATGTCTTGGTGCTTTGGCACTTTGTCTTCTAAATCAAGTGCTCATATTTGATACAGTTTTAATGCCCACTTAAAACTGATGTTTTGCATACTGTGTACTCAACTCTTTTTGGGAGTCAGTCCTGAGTGTCCTCTTGTGTGACCCCCCTAAATCAGATTTTAAATTATCACATGAATGGTCGGCTGCAAAGAGCCAGTTCAGCCTCGGATGGCAACAGAAGGCAGAAGATTTGCAATTCAATCTGCTTCTAGTCCGAACGTACCTGTCACAGCCGAGGGGGTTGGGGACCACTGCATCACTTCACCATACATGACAACACTGTCCCTTTCCACTTTCATGCAGAGATAGAGACAACTTTATGATATAATGTAAAAGAAAATGCATTATTGTTATCATGCAATTATTCAAACATTTAAATAAACATCACCATTAAATACTAATTTAATTCCAGACTGCCTCGAAAAGAGCAGCAGCACAACAAAGTATTTTCTAAACTATCAGCAATTTAGTGCTGACGCATTTAAATATTAAAAAAATTATATAATGGAATTTCATTTAAAATTAATTGGATTCATTAATTGAATGGAAAAAGAAGGCGAGGACTTTTCAGTGGGTCCTGGAGAAGACGGTAGTGTCTGTCGAAGGTAACCACCCATTTACCTAAAGTCTCGCGAGAGCCATAATGCGACGTTCACACACTGTTTATTTAGATTCTTACCGAAACCCCATAGCTATACCTAAAAATACCCTTAATCTACCACTAAATCTAACCCTAAACCTAACCTTAGGCAAAGCGAATGATACTCTCGCGATATTTAGGATGCCTAGGTGTTACCTTCTAGGGAAAGCCGAGAAGATGCTAGATTAGTTCCGGGTTTAACTGCAACATGGCAGCGCCCTTAGCTCTCCACCTGGAGTTCGGGTTTGTATTAATTACTTTATTCATAAAGTAGCAACTTTTTCTGCGTGTTATCTCTTCTACATCAATATTCTTGATGTTTGACAGCTCTTTAAACCAACTTGATGTTTCGACGGAAACTTTATCGTTGATACCTGGCTAATAAAATCTGTAACGTCAATGACGACAGTATAGCTGTCTTTTATATATATATATATTTTATAAAATTTCATATTATAATATATATTTAAGATATTTCCTTTAATGGAGCTGCTGGATCTGCTGGGGCACGGGGCAAATTTACCCCCATAATGAGTTCTCCTGGATTTTATTCTTCTGTATTAAATCTGAACTTTTTTCTTAAAGGAATATTCTGGATCAGTACAAGTTTAGCTCAATCAACAGAATTTGTTTCATAATGGATTTTTTACCACAAAAATAAATTTTTGGACTCATCCCTCCTTTAAAAAAAAAAAAAGCAAAAATCTTGGTTACAATGAGGCACTTTTTGTAACTTTAGGGGGGGCATTTTTCCACCCACTTTTATTTTTTATTTTTATATAGCCACAATACATAAATGATATTTGTATAAACATGACTTTAGTGTTATAACATCACTTGTTAAGCTTTTCTGTATAAAGTTAAAGCTGATTTTTCAACTGTGTTGCCATGACAATGTAATGTCCACAAACCCCAATATGACTGTAAAAATAAAAAAATTGTAATCAAATTTATAGCTCAAATAATACTATGTGTTTTAACAGATGAATGAATGTGCTTTTATTAAAATAGAATGCTTTATAACCCCCCACAAATTTTCTTTTTTTATTTTAGAAAAGGAAGGGTGAGTAAAAATAAATGTTTGTGGTAATCAACATTGCAACCAATACCGTCGACTGAGTTTAACTTGTACTGAGCCCGGAATATTCCTTTAATATTGTATTCTTGACCCAGATATACATGTCATTTCATAAAACATTATGTATAATTACTCGAATGGTTACTTTGAATGGTTAAACTGATAGACAAATGTGTATTCTTGGACTTTTAAGTTTTATATTATTTTTGGCTGCTTTTATAGAGGAAATGTTTGGCAGAGACAGAAAATGGGATCAGGAAATGTTGCGAGCTGGATTTGAACTTCAGTCAGCGGCTGAAGCGCTACAGCTCAGTGTGTCGGAGCATGTGCGCTACCTGCTGTTCTCTGTGTTTCTGTGGAGAAACAGCCTGTGTTTGTAATAGAATACTAGCATACTGTTTACTACTTATTTCTCAGTGTACATTAAATCAGTATGTGAAACAGTACACATTATCCATTAATTAGATCAAAACGTGAGGCATAATAGAGGCTGATTATTTCTGGTTTATTCATACCACTAGATATGTGAGGTTGAGTACATTGTTTCGTGTAGTGCGCTCTGATGTATACTGCATGTTTTGGCAAATTTAGGTTCTCTAAATAATCCATGTTTACAGAACATTTGCACATTGTTCATAGTTTTTAAACTGCAAGGGATGTGCAAAATTTAAAAATTTCATAGGCGACTAGTTTGCCGGTTGTTTGACTAGTTGACTAGATGGCGTTAAGGATAATAATGTATAATTAGGCTCTGTTGTGTTTACGTGACCCCAGTCAGACATGTTTCAAAGAGATATACGGATGTTATGTGCAGCATATGGTAAATAACGGAAAGGGTTGTGAGTGTTACTTTTAAAATGTATTCCACTACAGATTACAGAATACATGCTGTAAATTGGCATTTGTAATGTATTCCATTAAATTACTCAAGGTGAGTAACGTAATCTAAAAACTGTGGATTACTTCCTCAGCACTGTCCGATTTTTTTTTACATATTTTGACTTATTATATGCAATTCCGAACATAGCAATTGAATGACAGAGAGATTGCAGGGAGAGCAGATTGCATCAGAGTGGGAAAGAGAGAGCATCTCAAAACAAATCTTGGCCAGAGTTCATCAGTTGCAGAATAATTTTGCATTTGGCACTCGGTCAAAGACCTCACTGCTTTTAAGTCCTAACAGAGTCCTATGTGACTGTCCATGGACAGAGGTGGTGGTGTTTGTGAGTGGCCTTTCTGAGGCTGGCACACAGGCTGGCTTCTCTCTGTACTGCTAGAGTACAGGCAGTGTGCCAGGCCTGGCGATCTGGAGGACAACTGGGCATTCTCCAGGAGATGTGAGTGGTCTTTATTGGGCCTGCACCTGCTACATGAGTCCAACTCTGACTTCATGTTCCTCCTTATCAGTCTTTTTTTCTCTTTCAAGGACCATCTATCATACTTACAAAGTTCTTTATCGCTTCTCATTTGCTTTTATTAAAAACTACTTAACTTTGTTGCAAGTAAAGCCTAAAATAATATTGAAAAATGTCTTGTCTTTTTTTGTTGTTGATCTGCACAAATTCACAGGAATAATATCAGCCACATTGCTGTCTAGATAATGACATCACATATTGAAAACCCAATATCGTTTGACAATTAGTACAGTGATGGTATTAGGTAGTAATACCAAGGTATTTTGATATTCAGTACTGTGGAAAAATGTTTGCCCCTATCTTGATTTCTTCTGTTTTTGTGTATTTTTCATACAACATTTTTCAAATGACATATAAAACAAAGACAACCTGAGTAAACACAAAATACATTTTTCAGATATTTTTTATTATTATTGAAACAAAAAAGTTATCTAACACCTAATCCATGTGAAAAACGAACTGCCCCCTTAAACTCAATAGCTGATTGTGCCACCTGTAGCAGCAACAACTGCAACCAAATGCTACCGCTAACTTGAGGTCAGTCTTCCACAGCTCTGTGGTGGAATTTTGGACCACTCTTCTTTGCTGAACTGCTTAGTTCAGCCACATTGGAGGGTTTTCGAGCATGAAAACCATGCACAAGGAGCCAGGAGCACAACCTCTCCCTCAACGTCAGTAAGACCAAGGAGCTTGTGGTGGACTTCAGGAGAAAAGACAGAGAACACAGCTCCATCTCCATCAATGGAGCACCGGTGGAGAGAGTCAGCAGCTTCAAGTTCCTCAGTGTCCACATCACTGAGGAACTCACATGGTCCGTCCACACTGAGGCCGTTGTGAAGAAGGCTCACCAGCGCCTCTTCTTCCTGAGACAGCTGAGGAAGTTTGGAATGAACCAACGCATACTCACACGGTTCTACACCAGCACTGTAGAGAGCATCCTTACTGGCTGCATCACTGCCTGGTATGGAAAGAGTGCTGCCCTCAACCTCAAAGCCCAGCAAAGGGTGGTGCCAACTGCCAGAAACATCATTGGAGTTGAGCTTCCCTCCCTCCGGGACACACATTCCCAGTGGGACAGAAGTTTACAAACACTTTATCATTTGGTAGCATTGCCTTTAAATTGTTTAACTTGTGTCAAACATTTTGGGTAGCTTTCCACAAGCTTCTCACAATAAGTTGCTAGAAATTTGGCCCATTCCTCCTGGCAGAACTGGTGTAACGGTGTCGGGTTTGTATGCCTCCTTGCTCGACATCCTTGTCCACAAATTTTCTATCAGATTGAGGTCAGGGCTTTGTGATGTTCACTTCATTACCTTGACTTTGTTGTCCTTAAGCCATTTTGCCACAACTTTGGAGGGATGCTTGGGGTCAATGTACATTTGGAAGACCCATTTGCGACCAAGCTTTAATTTCCTGGCTGATGTCTTGAAATATATCCACGTAATTTTCCTTCCTCATGATGCCAACTATTTTTTGACGTGCACCAGTCCCTCCTGCAGCAAAGCACTGCTACAACATGATTGCAGTAAGGATGGTGTTCTTCAGCTTTCAAGCCTCAACCTTTTTCCTCCAAACATAACAGAACTTTTTGTTTATTTAGACCAGAGGATATTTCTCCAAAAAGTAAGATCTTTGTCCCCATGTGCACTTGCAAACTGTAGTCTGGCTTTTTAATGGTGGTTTGGAGCAGTGGCTTCTTCCTTGCTGAGCAGCCTTTCAGGTTATGTCGATATATTACTTCTTTTACTGTGGATATAGATGCTTGTCTACCTGTTTCCTCCAGTATCCTTCAAGGTCCTTTGCTGTTGTTCTGGGATTGATTTGCACATCTCTAGGAGACCGAATGTGACCGCTTTCTGAGCAGTATGATGGCTGCATGGTCCCATGGTGTATATACTTGCATACTATTGTTTGTACAGATGAACGTGGTACCTTCAGGCATTTGGAAATTGCACCCAAGGATGAACCAGATTTGTGGAGGTCCACAATTTTGTTTTATTTTCCCATGATGTCAAGCAAAGAGGCACTGAGTTTGAAGGTAGGCCTTACAATACATCCACGGGTACACATCCAATTCAGCACACCTCCTATCAGAAGCTAATTGTCTAAAGGCTTAAGATATTTTCTGTTTCCATTTTCTGTATTCAATTTTCCAAGCTGCTTAAAGACAGTTAGCTTGGTGTATGTAAACTTTTGACCCACTGTAATTGTAATATAGTCAATTAAAAGTGAAACAATCTGTTTGTAAACAACTGTTGGAAAAATTACTCGTGTCATGCACAAAGTTGACTTGCCAAAACTAGTTTGCTAATACTAAATCTGTGGAGTGGAAAAAAAAAAAAAAAGTTTTTTAAAGACTTCAACCTTAAGTGTATGTAAACTTCTGACTTAAGTTGTGCATGGTACATCAAAGAACACCTATATAACCATCAAGTGATGTCTAAAAAGGTTATGCGTAAAAAACAATTATACTGTATTTACAATATATGTTTAGTGGGGTATTTTGATTCACAATGGAACATTTGGTTTAATCTCTCTGATTTGGATGCTCTGTGTTTCCAGAAATGTTTCAGGCTCAATACAAGTTAAGCTCAATTGACAGCATTTGTAGCATAATGTTGCTAACCACAAAAAAATATTTTGAATCGTCTCTTGTTTATTTCAAAAACAAAAAGCAAAAACTTAAAGTAAGCCACTGGAAGTGAATGTGGCCAGTTCACAGCCTTAAATATACACACTTGGCTCTATTTTAAGAGCACTAAGTGCAGCGCTATTATGACATGTGCAAAGTTTAAAAATATTTCTAAATTCAAATTACACTTTAAACTAAATGAAAATATAATCAAAATAACAAAGTGGTCAAAAAAATTATACTAAATTCTAAAATGTTCTCAGACTTCTACCACCTGCCCCTTTTGCAATGACATAAAAATCACTCTATAACCATTGAATCGATCACTGACTGCTTTCAGTAGGGTACTTTTGGCTGTCAGGGCCATAACAGCAGGAATCACATCAGCTGCAGAAGCCCCCACAGAACGGATTTCTCTGGTCAGCTGCTCAAATGAGGCAAGTGGTGTGATTATATTTTCAAGAATTCCCCATTGATTTGCCGTCAAAGATGCTGGAAGTTCAAATTCAGCGGCATATGCACCTAGTGCCCTCTTCTGCTTGACCAAGCTTTGCATCATGTAAAACGTTGAATTCCACCTAGTTGCGACATCTTGGTGAAGTCGTCTTATTGGCATCCCAAGCTCCTTCCATATCCCTTGTAGGTGACTGCATGCAAGTTGTGAATGCCTGAAATGCCCCACCATTCTCCTTCCTAAGGCCACAACATCTGCAATTCTGTGTTGCGATAGGACACGTTCATGTTGGCAGCGTTTGTGCCATGCATGGTAAACTTGGAACACCAAACTCCTCGTTTTTTTGTCATGTTTTGTGCATTGTCTTGTAGCACTACATGCAACTTCTCTTTAGGGATTTTCCACTTCTCAATCATCCCTTCAAATGCGGACATAATCATTGCTGCTGTGTGAGAGCCTTGTGCAGAATCGCCTTTTTAAGAATTAAATCCTTGTCAATCCACTGGGCAGTGAGGCTCTGACAGGGACTAACACTTGAAGTCCAGATATCCATTGTAAAGCTCACAGAAGTGAGCTCAGCGTGGAGCTTCACTATGTGGACATAGATGACACTATACAGTTCAGGTAGGGCCACGTCTGAAAAGTATATGGCTAGGCACAGCATACCGTAGCTCTAAGTTGTAAATAAATCTCTGAAAGCCTACATCTTCCACCATGCTAAAGAGTTGATTAGCAAGAGCAGTCATTTCAATAATATTTTGTTGAGAGCTTTCACCTTTGGGTGGTCGCTGCTGATTTAGAATTTTTTTTTTTGCCTTTTCAAATCACTGCAGAAGATGCTCCTGACGAGTTTTCGCTGCTGCTGGTTTTTCTTTTCGCTTCATAAAAAGGTCATAATGATCAGGATGATGATTCTTAAGATGCGTTATTAAATTTGTGGTGTTGGAGTGTGGATTGGCTCTTCCTTGCATGACTGATGATTTGCTGTTATTGCAAATAGCAACTTTGCTCACAGTCTCGCTTAATGTAATGTAAGTCCACACCGCTGACATGATCTTATTACTAGCATTCCTTACCAAATTTGAGTTGTCGCCAGTGCATAATCAACAAGTCATCTTATTGGCAAGGCATATCGGCAACATTTTTCATAGAGGGCAGATGCCAATAATGAATTTGTAAGCTTTTATCAGCTGATTCCTATTATGTGCCAATATTATCCTGCATCCCTATTTACTAGTAGTCACATGCCTATTGTCCCTCTAATGATTGAATGGTTGAGCAAACAGAGGGAGATGGGGTGGTCTTGCATACTTTTATAGGATAGGTAGGATTAGGATTATGGGCAGGAGAGCGGGAGATCTTTTCTTTGGATAATCCTAATTAGTTCTGCTCATTTACAGGTAACTTCTTTGACACTTATGCTGTAGTTTTAAATCCTTTTAAACTGGATGCTATACTGCCCTGCTTAAAAGCATCTAATGGTCTTTTTTATCTCTGTGACAATCACATCTGTTGTTAAATGTGTATGATGTTAAAGACAATAAACAAATGGATTCCTTTTTTGCTATTGAATAAATATGTTTTGTGTGTATTATGCTTCTGGAAATTAAAACTGCATGAAGAATATTGTGAGATCATTTTGTAAATGGGAGGAAATTACTCAAACATTAATATGATAGGTATTTTTGTACAGTATAGAAGTTTGAGCTGTAAGGGGAATTTACTGATTTGTGTGCATTCCCATTTTTGTAGGGGAGGAGCTGAACTTCTGTTTGACGGAGTCAAGAATCATCATGTGACACTCCCCAGCCAATCAGATCCCTGTGAGTATATAACAATGTAGTTTACATGTGTGTTGTAAATGGTGTTTGCTAAGGCAAGCATCACAATTACTTACTGTTAGAGATTTGAACAAATCACTAACCTTAAGCACTTCAATGCATTACTAGTCCTGCACCAATTGTGCTATGAGGATGAATGATACTTCAAGTCATGCCGCTTGTTACTATGCTTTTACTTTTCTAAACTCCGGGACTTTGTTGCTTGGCGGATTATAAAATCCAATAGACTTAAAGGAGGGGCCCTTGCCAAATCCAGGGAGCAGAATTAAGGCTTGGAGGTGTGCTCTTATGACCTGAATCAAAGCAACCACATAGTAATGCCTTAGCAACCACTCACGCCACCCTAGCAACCGCATAGCAATGTGCTAACAATCACTCAGAACACCATAACAAACCTCACAGCAATGCCCTGGCAACCACTCATAAAACCCTAGCATTGTGGTTGCAAGTTTTGCATGGGCAAGCACCACTAAATATATATGTAAACTTTTGCAGAATTATAATTTTTTGTTTTAAGAGTATATTGTAACGTTTATAATGCCCAGATGGTCTTGTGAGTTTGCTTAATATTTTGGGAAATTTCTGCCAAACTTCATAAGTTTGGATCTTTTAACATGACAAACCAGTGCCTTACCATATACAATACTGATGACTTAATAAGCTCCAAATTTCTCCACCCTTTCCGCTAGAATTGCCCTAGAATCAGGGTGTGGGATTCACTTATTGGCCTTTTGCCCTGCTGGAACTAAAGGGTTCCTTTTCTCTATTTCCACAGAAAAAAAGATACACACATCATACCAAATTATGTGGCTCTTTCTCCATATATCTTTTTTCTGCTGTTCCTCTGCCTGATGTACTTTTTCCATTCACCTCTCTCCCTCCCTTGACCTATCCAAGCACTGGTTCACACGCTTCCCTGGACTCCTTTTCTTGCAGGCAGTCTTGTTTCACCCTGATGTTGGGCCAATGGCGAATCAGTGCCGGCCTCCCATCACAAATAGAGTTTTTTTACTTTCCACCCCTCTCTCTGCAACAATGGAGCTTGAGCCCCTTCTCGAGGCATCCCACCTCCCCCTCAACCACAACCAACATCTGTGAGCCTCCCTGCTCCCAGCCATTCTTCCCCTAACTGCTCCATTATTGGGCCCCTTTCACTTGTAAATGCAGCCAGTGATACTGTTGATGGATCTTTTATGCCCAGTGCTGGGGTCACAGGAATGGTATGGAGAATGGAGGGCTAGTAAAGGAGGGAGGGACAATTGTTACAAAGCACTAAGTCCTTTTTGTGTGTAGTAATTTTTTGGGATGCCTGACACTACAAATGCCTCACTCCCACCTTGCATTCCTCCAGCTTCCTGGTGGGACTTCAGGGTGAAAGTGGTGGGATGTTTGGTTATGGGGTAGCACTGGCATTTCCCCCCTCTATTTAACCAGAGAGTGGGTGACGTGTTCTCTGGCATCTCTGGATTGGAACACAAGTCATTCTAGAGTCATTAGCAGAAAAGATACAGTAGATTGGCGATGCAAGATATCTATACCATGCACATGCTAAGAAGTATCTGGAAGAATTGCAGATAATTTTTCTGGTGTAGGATAAGTGGTCAACCGATGTGGTGACCAATACAATTTTCAAATGGGATAGCAATGTTGATATCTAGAGAGCAGAATGGTGCATAATCATCTCATTTGTTATTATTAAATTGACTGAATAAAGAAAAGCTGGACCAATTTTTGGCATTGGTGGTGGCGTATTGGACTAAAGCACATAACTGGTAATCAGAAGGTCATTGGTTCGATCCCCACAGCCACCACCATTGTGTCCTTGAGCAAGAAACTTATTCCAGGTTGTTCCGGGGGGATTGTCCCTGTAATAAGTGCACTGTAAATCACTTTGGATAAAAGCGTCTGCCAAATGCATAAATGTAAATGTAATGTTAGCAATTAGCATTCAGTCACTATATTTTGTACCACTGAGAAACATTGAGGGTCAATTTCATCCAAATATATTTAGTCATTGGCCAATGATGGGTCATATAACTTTGGTCATCTTTACCTTAACTAGCAAATAGTTAAGTAATTAAAACAAGCCACAATGTAAACTTTACTTTTAGTTTTTTCAGTGGTAGAAAAGTATCTTTTCTTCAGATATATCTAGGAACTGGCAGGGTTGGTTTAGATTTATGTAGTGTCCTGCTGCTTGTAGTTTCCTGGCACTAGCATAGGCCAGGAACGTAGACAGTGACTTAATTATTCTTCTGAATATTTCCGCTGCTTGTGGTCTGTGTTGTTTAGAACGGGACTAGAAATTCTGACCAAATATGTTAGTATACATTTTTGCATCCCCTACCCAGCTCGAAGGTTGGGAACATTCTCATATGTTTGTGCTGTGGTGGCCTTGCTAACCTCCACAAACCTCGGCAAACAAGAGAAGGGTCAGTCTCTGTCGTTCTGGAGTATCCACGACAACCTGCCCACAAAAGTGGACGGCAGGAGAGAATGTAGCCACCGAGACCTCAACGGGGCCCAGAGGTTGACCTTGGAGCACCTTTGAAGCCTATAGTCCCAATGTTTGTTTGTGGGCATGATTTGAGTATGTCACGGATGGCTAGCTAGGTTTGCAAAGGATGACACTGACATTCAACACTAATCCCTCCTAAGTTTGCTGTCTTCTGGTCCAGACCCCTCTTTGTGATTGATGAGTAGTACTGAGCCCCCAGACACACACATGATCGTCATAGAAATGCCAACCCTCATATCCCAAGCAAGATGAATGACTTAATTCCCTCCCACCCACAGATAATGATGACCATCATGTTCGTAGAAAGGAAAAGGAGAGTGCTAGCCAGGCACTATGATTCGCAAATGGCATCACCCTCCCAAGCAGCATATATCCCAGCATGCAACTGTCTGCAGTGACGCAGGCACTCCTGCCCCCTCCCTCCTGCCCCACGCATGGTATCTTTCCTTTTCCTACCTCACTGCAACTTCTCCAGTCCTATTCGCCAAACAAGAAAAGGGGGCGACGAAGGCATGGGGCGTCTTGTTGACCCTTCGCTCTTTGCGCCTGGCCCACACAAACCACCTTTTGTTTGAGAAAATGAAGCAGTCGACTTTCAATTCACTGTTTTCAAGTCCCCCCCCCCAAGCAATGAGATGATTTGGTTGAAAGTGATCACATCTGTTTTTTGCGCCCTGCTTTTGGTGCTAGTCGATATTAATTGCGGTAGCGCATCACTGAGGCAAGCATCACTCTTTTTTATAGGTGCAGGATTGCAGGCTAGCCGAGCTGCAAGGTAGAGCGATCGTTACACAACTGAAGGGGCTGACAGCGATCCAATTAACCTGAAACAGCCTCTGTTTCTCGACCTCTGCCTCTCTCGGAGAAGCATGCCACCCACTCGCATACTCACAGACTTGCACGCATTGGTGCTGACATCTCTAAAAGCTTCAGTTCTAGTTGAAAGTATTGTGTAGCCTGCTCCCATTTGCCCTCCTCTTTCATCCTATTGCTTATTATTTGTCCTGGTCTAATTACAGAAGCTAGCATAGCCAGTTAATTGTAGCAGAATGGCTGTTGCAACTGTAATCGCAAATTATCCGCTGGTCATCATGTATCCTCAATCCAATCAAGTTTTTGATACCTCAAGCGAGAGTGGTAACACCAAGGAGTTCTAGGGTGAAAGTTTAATCTGCCAGTCACTGTGCTAAAACAAGATTTTAAAATGTTGTAGGTTACATGCTGCTTTAAAAGGAAATAACCGTCTGATCATAAAACGTGAAAAAGCGCATAATTGAAATGACTGACACTTCTGCTCTAAAAGTAATGTTTGCCCTTAGAGTAAATGCACGTATAACTGGCAGAAACTATGTGCTGCTTATTTTGTGCTTGCTTTTTGTTCTTTTTGCACTTTATTATCATGCAGTAACCCACATAATGATTAATTTATACAGTCATGAAATCAGAGGCCCTCCACTCAAAATCTGAATGCAAGTGGTCAAAAGTGATGCATATTACCAGGTTTAGGCTAAATGGCTAAGTGCCTGTCCACTTGTGATAGGATCGCCAGAAATGCATCTTTAATACCAGGCAATAGACAGGGCACAGAATGCGCACACACGCACACAGCAGGAGTGAGAGTGTGTGTGAGATGGAATGAACTCAGAACTTATGCACTAGGTTAAAATAGTTTTCTCGTTACTTTTCTATCTGTCAAAATGATGGAAAGCATTTGGAATTATTTGTCAATGTGTTAACAAATAGTGAATGACAGAGAATTTTCGGTTAACGCAACCCCTGTTCCTGCTCCTAGGTTCTCTGGCACCCCCCAATGTTAGTCACCATCGCCCACCTGAGACATAATGTCCCTCCCCGTTGCTCAGATCAGGATGGGTACTGTGCACAGAAATGGAAAGGATGACGTTCAGCATTAAATGTTGCCAAATGCTATTGTTAATGGATCCTTTATTGAAAAAACATTTCTTATGGGATATAGAGCCAAGATATATGTTGACATGCATAAGAGCAAACACCTACACATATAGTGCCAGCTATTCTTTAATACTCCTATGTATCAAATATTGCTGGAGGATGTAAAATTAACAAGATTGGGATTGCATTACAACCATATGATTCTATTTGCATCCTAATTATTTTTTAACGATTCAGGTTAGTCACAAAGATTGTTGCAATGCTTTTTCTAGATTTCACACAGATTGAGCAACTGCACTGGATTTTGTAATCGGCACAGCTAAATCTATATGCATGTTTGGATATTTTTACTAGAATTTGCGCCGATGAGTGTTCGCATTTGTTTGGATAGGGTGGGCGGACACTATTTTTGACGTGTTTTAAAGCTCAGTCTGTGATGTCACATTTCCGATAAAAGCAATAGCTCTTCATATGGAAGAATTTGTGAGCTCCAAGAATTTGGCGTTTGTAGAGCGCACAAACATTCTTCAGTCTCTGTCATTTGAACAATGCTGAACAAAGCAAACTCACAAACAATGAATTTAAGCTCCTCCCCAAATCAAAGAAAACAAAATGCTCTCTTTTTTTGCCCATGACACTCTCTCCCTTTCTTGCTCTTTCTCTGTCTTGTCACCGCCACCCCTCTGAGCAGAAAACTGGTATGAACCAGACATGGACGCTGATGATACAATGTTGATGTTGGACCAGAGATATACTGACTTTTCCGCCATGTTGGGCAGTAGAGCTTCAGTGCTCACACACATGCACTGATATAAAGCAATTAACATGAATTATCATATACTAGATTTATCACAGAACACAACACACATCTTGAAGTCTAAACTTTACCCTTGCCTGAGTGAAATAGCAACCAATAGCTGTGATTAGATTATATTTGCATGATTTCAGGTTGTGATATTTTTAGTGGTTTATGTAGTATATCTCTAAAAAGTATTTGAAATAACATTCAGATATTTGGGAAACATTTCGAAAAGGTAACTCTGTTGCTTACCATAAGGTTACAAATGTTGGCTTTCTAGTACATTTTGTTTTTGTGGGGGAGGGCATGCAGTTGCAGACATCCTAGATTTAATTTGAATTTCAACATGGGCGCGTTGGGTTTATATCCATCAATCATCAACGCCCTCCTCCTTTATAGATATTAAGACTGCTTTTATGTGCTATCCTTCCATAGTGTAAAACATACCTATATAGTCACATTTACCTGATTAAGGCTATCAGATTGGTACGGCTACAGTCTGATTACGAATCTGAATTTAATCGGCATCACTGCAAAATTTTCAATGCTGCATTTGAAAGTGACAGTGGCCGAGTTTTTCTTGATATGCCTTATATTAAGCCCCCCGCTTCCCATTCGAGGCTCTGTCGCGTCACATCGACCGAAGGGCTGGCTCGCTGAACTCTGACCTGTAACCTTTGACCTCTGTGGTGCTCTTACAGGGGACATGAAGCAGCTGCTTGCATGGATCCGAGGGAACATGCTGAAGGAGCGCCCCGAGCTCTTTATGCAGGGCGACACTGTGTAAGTACACACACACAGATGCACAGTAAATACATTACCAATGCAGGATGATGCTTAGGCAAACATGCATGTACTCTATAGATTCGCTGTGAGGCCAAGGAGGTAGAATCGCACAGCGTTCCCATGTGCAGTGTGTTTTACAGATTAAATACTTCCTTTTTTAATGCAACAGATGCATTAAAATGCATACATTTTCATAAGACATTTATTTGTAAGTTCAAGCATGTGAGTGGTCTGCTTGGAATTAGTACGGTTTGCTTTTCAATCTTGCTCACTTAGCAAAGACAACAGTGGTTGAAAATTATTTTTTCCTGATGTGATTATATTTAGTAACACTTAACAGTGAGTTTCTATTCGTTAACATTAGTTAATGCATTAGGTATTATGAACTAACAATAGACAATATTTTAGAGCATATATTAATCTTGGTTAATGTGGTTAATTGGTTTTGTGTTAATACTTTTGTTCATGTTAGTTCATAATTGATGAACTAATGTAAAAAAAAAAAAAAAATGGTGGATGTAGAAACTAACATTAACCAAGATCAATAAATGCTGCAAAATAATTTTTTGTTCAGGAATATTCCAGGTTCAGTACAAGTTATGCTCAATCGACAGCATTTGTGGCATAATGTTGATTACCAAAAATATATCATTTCGATTCGTCCCTCCTTTTCTTTAAAAAAATTAAATTTAGATATCAAGGTTACTGTAGGGCATGTAAAATGCTGTTTTAACATTTTGAGGTAATAGGCGTGCCACGTGCTGTCAACTGCACTTAACTTTTATTGAACCTGGAATATTCCTTTAATTTATGTTAATGAATGCAACCTTGTTGTAAAGTGAAGAAAATATCTGCTGTGGGTAACTGCAGTAAACAGGGTACACTTTCCTGGTCTATAAACCTGACCATAGACTATTTAGCAATGGGGACCATCCGTTCACCTATCTTAGTAGTCAGTTAAATGGATTACATTTCAATAATACAAAACATTTCTTATGATTATTCTTTATATACCGTGGAGAAAAAAATAAAATAATATATATATATACACACACACACATAGGTATATATATATATACATACTGTATATTGTATGTTTGTACAAGAGAGGCAGATGCAAGGGTCTTTGAGAAACAGCAGGACTGGCAATTTTCATTGTGTGTAAACGGTTTGCATTATATTATCAGAGAGCTGCGTTACTGTCATGTCTCAGTGTAGCCCACATCACTTACATGAGCTCTTTTTTTTTTCTCTTCACAGTAGACCCGGTATTCTTGTATTGATTAACGACGCAGACTGGGAACTGATGGTAAGTGTGTGTGTGGGGTGGGGGGTGGGGGGTGTACATCCTCAATCACTCCCTCCATTCTCTGTTTTAATGACATGCTCATTTTAGGTTTAGTATCAGCTCCTCCATTCATCTAGTGTACATAAAGGTTGTGCTTGGCAGTTCTTTCAGGAAAAAGTGTATTGGCATCAGAGCGTAATTTAAAGAAACACAATCAATTGAAAAAGTCAATGTCTCGACAACTGTCAATGATGACTGAAATCAGCAAATCAATTGTTGATTTAAAGTCCAGAGTCTCTTCAAATGAGTCCAGTCTTTCTATTTGTTTCTACAGTAAACATTAAATATATACTGTTCTGTGTGCGTATGTGTTATAAATGTTATGAAAGATGTTCTTGGTTAACCAGGTTTGACATTTACTCCACTACCATGTGTTGTGTGTGCGCGCATGTCCACCTATGTCCTTTGCAGGGAGAACTGGAGTACCAGCTTCAGGACCAGGATAATGTTGTATTTATCTCCACACTTCATGGAGGTTAACTGACTCTTAAAGAAGCACTACCATCACCATACAGGAGCCCCTGCACCCTTCAAAAGGTAAAATATCTAATGATCTATCAACAATGGTTTCATTTGCTGATTTCAATTCTGACCGTCGACTTTTCCATCAATCCAGTGAAAAGACACTGACTTATTCTGCTTTTAAATCCAAGAAAATGTATCGTCATCGGGAATCTGGCTGCGGCTGGCCTGTTTGCTGTCCCCTGCACCTTACAGGAGCATGGCGGGGTTACGATGGGAGCACCAGCTCATTAGGAAGGTCACTCTCTGTCTAGCCAGTGTCCAGATGGATTCTCTGGAGACGTGGTGGATGCCCCATGTCAAATGGCTCCATTATAATTTTAATTTGTTTTCTTTCGATGCATTAAAAAGCCATACATTGTATGTTTACTTTGTAAGACTTTTGCTAGTTTTGTTTTGGATGAATAAATATCTATTAAAAAAAATGTCATTATATTCTTTTGATATGAAATATATTTTGTGGGGGAAATGCATTCAAATGCAAATAAAAAAAATGTATACCTTTTAAAAAATAAATTATACAAATATATATATATATATATATATATATATATAAGACATCTCTTTAAATGCAATCCATCTTGCTGTAATGTTTCATATTTGTAGCAAGCATTTTTTTAATATTTTGGATTCATGTGAATAAGCTGCGCTTATATACTGCTATATGTAGGCCTACTGTTTGTATACATAAACGAAAAATAGGACTGTTTTTTTGTTTTGGACGACTTATCATCTTCAAGTGTTTCAAAAAGAATGTCACTTTTCTCTGAAATGCTGCAATACCTTTTATGTTGGTGTTTGATTCGCTTATATTTCCCACCTATAGAAATATACATTAGAATAAATTATAGGATGACGGCGGGAGGTCGAGCGCTGAGCGAGCACAAATCTCTCCAGCCTGAAGACTCGATTTGCAACGGAAACCCGTATGATAATAGTAACACTAATACAGATGCTAATGATGTCGAGAGAAATATGTGTGTTACAAGAACGGGGTGAAAGGGGGGTAAAACGGGTAAACATGCTTTTCCTGGAGTGTAAACTGTTGGGAGGGCTGGAGTCGGATTCATTTTAAATGTGTGCTTTATTATAAAAGTACTGAGATTTAAACAGGCTCATTATTTTCGCTTATACATTGATTTTATGGATGTATATAACATAGGGTTTTCCTTTTATGATATATATATATATATATATATATATATATATATATATATATATATATATAAAATGTGATGCAAAATATAATACAACCGACAGTGAATGCCTATTCAAATCTAGCTATAAATAAATACATTTGCAATAAATCAAACCAAATAGTAAAACTATTAAATTTGAGGTAAAATCTTACCACATCTCCATGTCCACTAGCCAGCATACATACTACAGAAATTGCTTTTAGACGAAATTGTAGGTTACATTTACAGACACACACATTTGTATATATATATATATATATATATATATATATATATATATATATATATATATATATATATATATATATACATACATACCCTAAATATTTTAGTTCTAATTCCACTAGTTCAGCTAAATTACTGATGCAAGGTTTAGTGTATGTCTCTAAATGTAACCTACAATTTCGTCTAAAAGCAATTTCTGTAGTATGTATGCTGGCTAGTGGACATGGAGATGTGGTAAGATTTTACCTCAAATTTAATAGTTTTACTATTTGGTTTGATGTATTGCAAATGTATTTATTTATAGCTAGATTTGAATAGGCATTCACTGTCGGTTGTATTATATTTGCAATGGTCCTGTAAGATTCGTATTTTTTTCTTATAAGACATCTGATTTTGATTTAGTAGGTTATCCCATCGTATTGAAACTCTTTTATACAAAAAGACTTATATCCCATACATAAATGTGATATATGGCCACATATATATATATATATATATATATATATATATATATATATATATATATATATATATATATATATATATATATATATATATATATATATATAGCATATATGTTCAACATATAACATGTTCATACATATTAAAATTCTAGTCTTTGGGAAAATATGTTACATGTGTGAAAACGGCCATTTTTTTTTTTTTTTTTTTTTTATGTTACGTAGGCCTATAGGCCTATATATAATAGGCTAATTGACTTTTTATATTAGTGAAAACCTTATAGGCTATATATTTGTTTAGCATACATTGCCATATTTTAAGACACATCATAGCCTAATATCAATTAATAGAGTAAACAAATATAATCTCTAATCAGAAACATGCGAGCTACGAATACTGCACTTTATATAAAGCATAGATCTTATTTACAAGGAAGACCGGGGCTAGTTGTCAAACGGGGAAACTGTTACAAGGGCTAAATCTCAGTAATTGTAAGGTTTCAAGTCCAATTAACATACATGTGTATTTTCTCTAGAAGTGATGTGTTTGTTGATTTCAAACACCTATTTTTTCTACGTCATCTAAAATGTGTTTCAGCTGAGTAAACGCATAAAATAATCAAAGCATGCAAGAGTCAGCCCATATAGGATAATAAAGATACATTTTAAACGAAAGGTTGAACTGTGTTCTCAGGACAAGGGTATTTAGGCTTTGTGTCAGGTAGGGGCAAGTTGTCACAAGTGTTTTAAATGTTAAAGTCTTCATGTGTACTACAATTTATTAATTAAAATATTGTATTGCCAAAACAAGTTTGATTTTGTATTAAATTGTTTATTGTTTACATTTTCGATGATTCCAGAATTGTTTTGTACTTCACAAAGGTTTTCAGTTTAAATTTCTGCTGAAAATCCTATAATGGGCTGTTTGATGGCGGATTCCGCAGTGACAACTTACCCAGAGTGTGTGACAACACGCCCACAAAAGGTCTACGGGGCAAACAAGCCTCTGTAAAGTTGATATCCCCCAAGTGTTGAATGTGTTAGCCATGAGCGTAACATCTTGCCACAGGCCATGTGAACATAAATAAATAAATAATTAGGACAACACGGGAATGGTAATTTTACAGAGCAAAGGGCTTCACTAAATTATTAAAGATGTCAACCACTTGTCAATGTAACTGATTTCTTTCTTGATTTTCTTGATTCATTTGAAACTCGTAGTAAATATAAAAAAATCCCGTTGATTCTTTACATTAAAGCTTATGCTTTAATAGGCCTACATGATAAATAATATTTTGCGTCGACGCTTAGCCTAGTCCGGGCCTATGACAGAAACCTAAGCAAAATGCTACTATAGGCTACATGTAGGTTATCCTTCTACCCGTCATGATTCCACCCGTGCATTATGGTAGCATTGATTTAAAATAGGCCCTACAAGAGAATTTTTGCTCTTATGGTTTATATTTGTTTGGAGGTTTTGCATCCAACGCAGCTAACGGTCGGTTGACGAGAACCGTTAGAAGTGCGCCATCGACAGGAAAGGCAATAGCATTTTTAGCTTAGCTATCATTTTGCAGCCGAAATGTCATCAAAATAGGCTACTTTCCACACCTACTTTTTCCCTTTAGAAATGTAGCCACATATAAGACACAATTTAGCAACAATAGGCCCTACACGATCTGTTCTTGGTTTTGACAAGAAAGTCAAACTGGAATTTGTTAGTCTAATATTTTTTTAAGTTACGAGGGTCCTCTTTTTTTTTTCTTCTTATTTACTTTGCGTGCAAATGATGAAAAAATGTCAACTAGTGGACATATATGTTACTATAGTAACCACAATCTACAAACGTTTTTGGACAAATAAAGTTTATGAATAAATGAATACAATTTTATTATTATTCTTGAATATCACAATCACACGTGGCACAGGTGCAAAAGCTGAATTACCCTTGGTCGCCTTTAAGTCGGTCTTCCAAATATCCAAATAAATTTCAATTCTCTGTATTTTTGTCGTGTCTTTCATTGTCAAAAACGTCACTGAAACTGCTTTGTAGTGTAATTAGCAATTTATTGATTCAGCAAGTGGGACACGATAGTAACAATAATCAGTCGACTGTCTGAAATGGAATGGAACGTTTTCCGACAGTTGCCTCTTCCTTAAAATACTTTTAAAGACATATAAGAATCGCCTAAAAAATACTTTCAGATTTAAATGGTGAGTGTCAGATGCCACACACACACACACACACACTTTTTTGCCTGACCCTGCGTTTTGGTAAAGGCCTTCAATGTGCGTAGAAACGTATAGCTTAATCACAATGAAATAAAGGCAGTGCTAAATTAATTTGAAATAAAGGCAGCGTCTCCACCAAAACATTCTCTGCCGTGATGTAAGCAATAATGCGACTAAAAACAGTTAATGCAATAAATGGCGTTTTAGTTCACTTATGGAGTCCTTCACCATGCAGCTTTGGGCAAAAGATGGCAGTCTCGGTGAATAAGAAACTCAAGCATGCTCAAAGCACTTTCCCACCATGCTTTTATAATCAGCGTGACTTTTTATTCATCTACTATGCAAAACAAGAAAAGCACAAATAGCTACTGTCATAAACACAACATGTTGTGAGAAGTTTTGCAGTCAATGCAATTTTTATGGAAAATAATATATATATATATATATATATATATATATATATATATATATATATATATATATATATATATATATATATATATACATACAATAGTATTTAAATAACAGATGCAATTTTTAAAATACACACTTTTTTTTCAGCCAAATATAACATGTATTAGATTTCCCAAACGAACATAACCAAGGATGCAGATGCATCAAACAAACGTGTTTGCATGATTATTTTATTGCATTGCATTATTTTCCACTCTTAAAACGAAGGTCAATTTAATATGCACAATTGGTAAAACTATAGTTCCTAAATCATAACGAGCATCTTACCTTCAGTGAAACTTTAAGAAAACGACTATTTAGCTTGCAGTAGGAGAGCAGGGCCTATACGTCCTCCAGAACGAAGATGTTTGAATCTCCAGCAACAGATGTCCAGGCACAATTCTTGGATTTAAAGTACATTATACAAGAATTGCGTTTGGACAATCAATCTCTGGGATTCTAAAGACAGTTTGGTCTCAATATACTTACAATGCTCTTTGGAGATTATTGCAGGGCTAAACCAGAAACTAACACGTTTAGAAACTGCCATCTACTGATGTGTCCCTGTGGGTCTTGGGGCCTATTCGTAGATTCTTCACCAAAGAAAATGAATAAAAATAAGTGTATTGCTCTTAAGTCTGCGTTCAAATGCTTTCGCATTTCCAACACTCCGAATTTCTGTCCGTGTTTTGCTTTTAAATGTGTAGAAATGTAAAAATGTATAGCGTTATTTGTTGCAATGGAATAAATAGATTTACTGACAGTAATTCACAAAATTTGACCCCAGGATTGACGAAGAAATCTTCGTAGCCTATTTGCTTGATTAAAACAAGCTACAATGTTTCTCTTTCGTCTTATAAAATAAACATATATTTTTTTCTTCTTTTTTTTTTCTTTTTCGTAAACACGTTCTAAACTACAAATTTTAATCTTAATTTCAATGCACTTTGTTGACTGAGTCATCCTTTTTTAAAAAAGCTTATCCAAACGTGAAGAAAACAGGGTTAAAAGTTTCAATCGCTTTCAATGCGCCTTCTAACATTCTGTATAAACCGCTAAAGACAAAATGCAGAACTTCACCTCACCACATTAGAACAAGAAACACTTTTAGGAAAAATAAATAGGCCTAAATAAAATTAAAATCAAGCAGTTTTATAAAGTCCAGCTTGTTAAAAGAAGCCAGCTCTTCGCCATGTCTGCACCTGTACGGGCGCACATCCTTGTAGTTCCACCTTTCGTCATCAGGCGAATTCAAGCGTTGCATCTTCTTATATTGGTGAAGACAGAAAAACTACGAAAACCCGTTTCCAGTCGACCCTTATCGATACTTTTGTTGCCCATAGTATGATGATATTTCAGAAAAAACGCTTGGCACAACAGTATGGTGATGAAATGAGAAAGGAAGGCTCCTGTGCGTGATGTGTCCGCGCGCTCGCTGTATCCTCACTAATGCACGCGGAGAAAATGGTCAAACGCAAGAAGGAGGGATCGCTTTTGGGTCGCTCGAAGAGTCCGCACGCCCTCAGTTATGCCTTGATGGGACGGTTCTTATGCTGGCACGGACTATCACGTTCATATGAAGGCTTTTCTCAGGCTCCCGTAACAATACCGGTGTTGCCACGACGAGCGGCGAGAGGGAATGGGGATGATCTTCGCTTGGTACTGAATTTGAATAACACCATGGGGTGATAAATGTCCATTGTGCTGTAGAAGTAATGAATCTCCACTGTCTTCTATTGCACACAAGCCAGCAGCTGCGAGCGAGGGACCAGCAGCCTCTTAAAGACACAACAGCCCCATTTTCTCCTCAAAAGTGATCACAATCGTACACTGTTTATCCTATCAACACACACTGCATGACGTTTGTTTTCTGGACACCTTAACTTGGGTGAGAAAAGCTAGTACAACGCTGTAACCAGGCACTTACGTAAAACACATGCCCACTTGAACATTTTTTTTTACACTTCAAAACAATAGGACTATATAGAAATATGTATCTTGAATTATTTAAAGTTTGTTCATTCTTGGATTACATGGCACTATTATTAGGCTATTTTTGTTATTATTATTATTATTAGGAAAAAGTATTTTAATGATATTTGTATAAACATTATATATATATATATATATATATATATATATATATATATATAGTACAATTATTATACAATTGTAGATATATAAATACAATCTAAATATTAGAACTAAAGATATATAGAGAAACATTTTAATTAAGAGGTGACATCACTGCATATGCGATTACGCATCACCATGTCATGTTGTTGGGAGTTGAACGTTGGTATTTTTATATTAAAAAAATATCATTCTTAATCCAGGAAAGTTTATTTGCTTGCACCTGTAAATAATACCCTTCAATATTTATATTCCACAGCAACTGGCTTTGGTTTAAGGTATAAGTAAACCTTTTAAAAGTCTAACAGTTTATTAATAACTATTTTCTTTAAATATCTAATCAAGTTTAGATCGTATATCTGATGCTTGAATTAAAAATTAGCACCCTCAAACGAATTTTTTTTTTTCCTATGGCTATGAATATGATCCTATTTTAATTTGTCATATGCGAACTCCACTGTTTCACGTCAGAACTCATCTTGTGTAATTTTCTCCTGTATTTGGAAAGCGGGTGATTACATTGAGGAAAAAGAAACAGTTTATTTACAAATTCTACCACCTAACGTAATAGAAAATAATTTATATTTCAGGAAAGCTGTGATGTAACATATCTAAATCTTATAATCTAATATAATATTAGCCGTATTTCCCGCTCCAGCGTTCATCCCGTCAACGTCACTAGGGCAAGGCTGAATGATCTTCTCGCTGTCTCTTTTCTCATAATAAATCATGGCGTAAATCCCGCCCCTGGGTACTGCTCCTCCCTCTTAAAGTGAAACTATTTTGTCCTTTCATCTGCCTCTCAAATATAAGCGAGTGAACCTCCTCTTCGGTTCTGCGGGGTGCAATGCCCGAGTCAATCCATTGCTCATTTGGCGCTAAAAGAGTCTTTCCCGCTGCCGCCTTTTCACAAATGTTTCACCAGCGTCAATGCTGAGTGCCTTCTTGAGACGGTTAACCGAAATCCAGAATAATAATAGCCTATTTATTTATGGCAGTATTTAAATGGAACCCCGGAGGCACTTGGGAGTTTCGGTAATTTATTGCAATATTATCATGTATTTTTATCCAAATTTAAAGGTACAGTCAAAACACTCGGTACACTGAGAGTCACATTTTGAATTTACTAACGTTAAAAATAAAATAAAAAAAAACGAAAATGCTTGTAGTAGTACTGAAAGGTGGCCATTTTTTTTTTTATAACTAAACATTCAGAAATAGGCTAGCCTACCTCAGCCACAACATTAAAACCACCAGCCTAATATCGTGTTGGTTCCCCTCGTGCTGCCAAAACAACACCAACCCGCATCTCAGAACATCATTCTGAGATGCTATTCTTCTCACCACAATTGTACAGAGCAGTTATCTGAGTTACTGAAGATTTTGTCAGTTCTAGTCTGGCCATTCTCTGTTGACCTTTCTCATCAACAAGTTCTGTACACAGAACTGCAGCTCACTGGATGTTTTTTGTTTTTGTCACCATTCGGAGTAAATTCTAGTGTGTGAAATCCCAGGAGATCAACAGTTACAGAAATACTCAAACCAGCCCGTCTAGCACCATCAATCATCCATGCAATTATCTAATCAGCCAAATGTGTGACAGCAGTGCATAAAATCATGCAGATATTTGTCAAGAGCTTCAGTTAATGTTCACATCAACCATCAGAATGGGGAAAAATGTGATCTCAGCGATTTGGAACGTGGCATGATTGTTGATGCCAGATGGGCTGGTTTGAGTATTTCTGTAACTGCTGATCTCCTGGGATTTTTAGAAACAACAGTCTCTAGAATTTACTCTGAATGGTGCCAAATACAAAAAAAACGTCCAGTGAGCGGCAGTTCTGGGGACGGAAAAGCCTTGTTGATGAGAGAGGTCAATAGACAGGGCTGGACTGCGAAGAGAAGTCGGCCCGGGATTTTACATAGCAACTGGCCCAAAAGTTGAGCGGGGGCAGCCGACCCACTCTCCTGCTCAGTTCTCACAATGGCCAGTCCGCCCCTGATCGGCACCAAAGTGCGTTGGCCTCTGTCAACAGAGAATGACCAGAAAGGTTCACTGACAAAGTCTATGGTAACTCAGATAACCGCTGTGTATAATTGTGGTGAGAAGAATATCATCTCAGAATGATGTTCTGATATGCGGGTTGGTGCTGTTTTGGTGGCACAAGGGGGACCTACATAATATTAGGCAAGTGGTTTTAATGTTGTGGCTGATCAGTGTATGCTCTAAAGCTGGCCATTGTGAGGGATGAGGGTTATCTTAGCTTACATTAGGTCAACTTGTACTGAGGTATCAACATGGTTAATTTTGATATATTTAAACCAGCTTTTGAAATGTTTCCGTACCAATTTCTGTAATTTTATCAAACAAGATGGAATACCACTTAATATCAAATAACTTTTGTTTCTTTTCTTTTTATATATAGTTTTCATACCAATATTATGTTACTTCCAGTGATGGGTAAAGCTAATTACTTTTAAATAAATTGCAATCTGATTACTTTTGATTACTTAATCAAAAAGGAAATCACATTGCTAATTACTTTAAAGGGGTCATGACATGAGGAATACAACTGTCCTTGATCTTTTGAAAACCTGCAAATCCATACAGGTCAGTGTTCTATAAAAATATTCTGTAAGTTAAAGAACTCAAAACGTCCTCCTCACTGCAAAAAAGAGCATTTTTTGAAACCAAGCTGCCAAAATTCTCTACTTCCTCCACTTTGTACTGTCACACCATGGTAAGACATTTGCATCGGACTGCATCCACAACATCACATCAATGCCAGCTTTACCGTATCACTTCATCGCCCTGCCCAGTAGTGAGTAGTGTGTTGTAAGAAGAGAGAGCAGTTCAATCAAGAGCAGAGAGCCAATCATAAAAGTGGGCATTTACTTAAGTCTTAAAGGAGAAGCAGCCCAAAACTCAGTGTTTCTGACAGAGGGTCAGTATGAGGGTGGAAATGATCATGTTTTACAAATATATGACTGTTTTTGTGCAATAAATATTCCAAGTGTACCTCAAGGAACATATCAAAATCATACTAAAAATACCATTATAGAAATGTGTAACCCAAATAATGTTCTTAAAAGTAATTACCAAGTGAATGTTAGGTACTGCAATCTGATTGATTTAATATTTAATGCATTATACGTCTTTTAACTAAAAATGATTCAGACTAATGTGACTAATTACTTTTTTATCAGATTACATACAACACTGGTCACTTCCTGGGAGATGTCATTAATGAACATACTTTTATTGTTAAAAGTGTCATATGTTGATTTCCTTTAAAAAAAAAAAAAAAACAGTAAGCACAGTATCTGTGACACAAACATAAATTCCCATGCTTGTTTGTTATACTATCTATTAGTTCGATCAGTGGTAGAAGAGGGGAATAATCGGGAAAGCTGTTTGAAAACAATGTTCATTTTGCAATTCCATTTGGTGGCACTAGCATAGGCGGAAATTGCGGGCGGGTCGGGGGGGTCAGGACCCCCCTATCTGAGGGTTGTCCCCCCCTAAAATATCATTAAAATATGTGTATTGTAAATAATATAATGATATATTCTTAAAATAATTTTTTAAGAAATAAAAGAATACAAATGCAAATGGGGCAACAACAAAAAACCCCTTCAAAAATTGCTCTTGAGAATTGTTATTCTCCCCAACATTTTGATGAAATTTTCGCCCCTGGGCACTAGTAGCATAGAAATCAAAAACTTCAGCTTTAATTGTGATAAAAATAATAATAATATGACTTTCATCTTTAAAAATTGTGCTTATGTTATTATATTCCATATATTAAATGTAATGTGTAGCAATGACCCAACCGCTGTCCAGAGTAATAATACTTTTTTAATAGGAGTATTAATGTAATCCTAGAGGTACATTACGTTTAGCCATAACTTTTGGCATTTCTAACATTCAAATATTTTAATAACATTATAAAGAGCCAGGGAAAGTTGCTCTTATATGCACATAACTTCTTAACTTGTTGCTTTTGAGGCTCGGCTCTATTCTTAAAAATGTCTTAAATTATCATCCACATTGTTGTACACAACAAACTTGAAACTCTGAAACATCTAATCTCTAACAGGGCGAAAAATACACAGACTTCGAGTTGCCCAGTGGGCCAGCTGGGTAGGATATTGTCAAGTCATGCACATCAGTACAGTGGGAAACATTGATTTGTTTTGGCACTGTGCTCGCCCTATTCATAGATAAATGTTTAACCCAGGAGCTGAAAGGAGCAGTGGGGGTGAGGAGCCCAGATCCACAGGGTAGGCAATGAAACTGCCCCTCTGAGGAAAGAAGGAGGGAGGGCAAACAATGGACCAGGGAGAATGCTAAAATAAGCCTCACCAGATGAAGGCATCTCGAGCCTGCTATATACGCTAAGCAGGATAGGGTGGATCAATGTAGACCTCTTCCCATCTGTGAAAGAATGCTTGTAGAGGATTATTAGCAACATAAGGATTTAATCGTTTTGTTTTTACATCATGACTGGCTATGGATTACTTTAAAGAGAAACATTGTTATCTTAGATTTGTTTGTTATTGTATTGTCATTGTGATTTTTTTTCTTTTATTCACCCATTGAAGGCCTCAATCATTCAACATACATAGAACATATAGAAGTGGTTGAAATAAACATTTGGCACAAAACAGCATCACTGTAAATAATATATAACGTGGCTGTATTTAATCATAAAATGTTTTGTTTTCTCAAGAATAGTTTTTTTCTGGGAATTATGATGATTTCTGTCGATTTAAGATTGAGTTTGTGTCAGTTTGTTTTAGCTGGGTGACAGAAATGGAGGTTGTCAGATGTAATGACATGTCTAAAACAGCTCAATCTTGTTTTCAATAAAACAATATTCTTCTCGCCATGATTATCACAGTTTATATTTCATTGCTCGCCACTGGCTTTATTCCATCCTACATTCTATAGATTTTCTTCACATAAGTGCAATCTATAAATAGTATAGAGTATCTGCCTGAGCTGGATATATTATAGAACAAAATGGTGCGAACAACAGCCCCGGGATTTGCAGGTTTTTAGTGAAAAGCGTAATTTTGGTAAACTCAGTCAGTATAAGATTTTCACAGGTTCAGAGATGTAGAATAGTAGTTGATCATTTGCTGTTTTTGAAGAGTTTATGTCATTGTTTACTTTAGTGGTGCTTGCTAAAGCCTTGACCTGTCAGACAATAAAATGGGCAAAAAAATCCTACTGAATTACATTCAAGGAGGAACCTAAGCCATATTTAGCAACCAAAATGTCTGTGAATGGGTTCTTTCTAACTTTCAACCACCTAGCATCCACCAAAAACACCCAATGCCATAGCAATCACATAACAGCATATTAACAATCATTCAGAACACCTTAGCAACCACACATCAATGCCTTGGCAACCACCCACAACTAGCATTGCGGTGATGAGGCGTATATGGAAAAGTGCCACCGGCATTTTCTTCCAAAAAGGTCAAAAACGAGATAGTGTTTGATGCACTTTACTTTACTTTAAAACAATACGTTTTTATAATTTTATGTAATGATATTTGTTTTTTTTGCTATTATAAAATGTTATTATATTTTTATTCAGTTTTATAAGATCTATTTTATAATAATAAAAAATATAATAATTATTACATTTTTATTATGATTTTTGGTTTGTTTGCTATATATAATTATTATATATTTATTTATATGTTATGCCTTCTGAAGACTTGGAATATGATGTATGTACTACTTTTATGATACCTTTTAAGAGTCACTATCAACTGCCATTGTATTGCAAAGACGGTTCGCGATAATCCTTAAAAAATATATTTTTGTGTTCTGCATAAGAAAAAACATCATATGGGTTTGGAACATCAGTGAGTAAATTAACTAGCTTAAATATATTTGATTAAGCAGTTTGCAAACAACATAATTTCCATACATTCTGTCTGATTTGGTTGTAAAATTAAAATGTAAGAGAGAGACAACATTATCATACTTGTAAATGTTGAATATATTGCCCAGCCCCTATGTGTGGGATATAGAGTATAAGCTGAAATATTATAGTGTTAAATATTTGATGACATCATTAAAGATAATGACATGAAGTGTGTTGCAGTGGATAGATTTCTGGCACTCCTCCCGTTTCCAGCGTTCCAGGCCATTCTTGTTAATTCCGGTACCCCCACGGTTAGTTGGCAAACTGGGGAGGGGGGTCTTTACATACTCTCTTGCACTCTTTTCTTACTTTCTACTTGTCCCCCCCTCCACACTGATGAAAAAAAGGCACACAAATTCTTTCACTGTGGTTGGCTGGTTGCCAGGCAACAAGGAGTGTAAGAGAAGCAGTGATGGTGACTAAAGGTTAAAGAGACTATTGGGAGTTTCATTGCCTATTGTGGGCTTCACAGAACCACAGTGCCTTAAGTACACACATACCCTTCCACAGTACTCTCAACAAAGCCACACGCACAAAACAAAACAACAAGGGGTGCTGTCTTTTCAATTTAATCAAAACTGTATCCTAATCATTTTGTAAGTTAAGAGTAGCTGATTCATACAAAGCCCATTCACAGAAGTCAAGAAACTATACAGAGTAAATAGAACTTCACAGGAACGTTTGATAAAGTGCTTTTATTTTGAAATTAACATCGCTGGGCAGTTCATTTAAGAGAACTGGCTGCAACTCCTAAAAGGACTTGATTAGGCCATAACACCATTTGCCAGCTGTTAAATCATAGAGAAAGTAATAAAGCAATAGAGAATATTGGACTATTTGGAGGCCTCAGGTGCGCTGGGTATCAGCATTAGGCAAATTGCACTACTGTCAATGCACATGTTGTCCACAAAAGCCTACAAAACCTGTGCACAGTTTCTGCAGAACAAGTTACCATTTAAAGTAAAGGGATTGTTCATCCAAAAATGAAAATTCTATCATCATCAAACATGTATAACCCAAAGAAGATATTAAGAGGATTGTTCACACTGCTCTTTTCTATAAAATGAAAGCAGACAGTGACCAGGGGATGTCAAGCTCCAAAAATGACAAATAAATTGGGCTGGATAAAAATATAGATTTTCGGCTTAATCACGATTAATTTAAATAATCCCAATATGGATTCCAAAATGATCACATGGGAAGTTAAAAACAACTCGCTTCACACTCAATTTTGGTGCCCCTCTGTAGATGTTACACCTGATAAATAGAGCTCAAACGTGCCCATATGGCCAACAGCACTTACCACTTTGGCCACTGGTTGCAGTGTTACAGATTTTGGTAAGCACAGACCTATTTCGGCTAAAGAAAAGTCAAACCTACACTGTACAAAAAATCCTGTGTAATTACAGTAAAAAAACTGGCAGCTGTGTTTGCCAGAAATTTACTGTACATAAATCGGTGACTACTATCATTTATTAAATTATGCCCTATGCTCATTTATTATGACTTTGAGACCACGCCTATACTATCTAGAGGGGGTCCAATAGAATTTATGTAAAATCTTATATGGCATAAGGTGCACCCTTGCATCTCTAGATGTAGACTTGATTTTTTTTTTTTAAATCCTAGTCCACACTCCCTCCTCCAATACCAAGTTTAAATCTTTCTCCATAATCTCTTGATAGAATTTAAAGCTCCATCCCCCAGACACTGAATTAGCAGGAAATAATACACTGATGTCTCATGACCTTTTCCAAAAACAGTAATCGCCACTCTATCTACCGCTCTGGGGGGTGTATGCTTCTCCCGATAATAGTACAGAGCAGGTGGCGCAGCTGTAAATACCTGAAGAATTGAGACCTGGGAATCACAGATTTTAATAGGATCTCAACACCCCACTCTAGTATAGGTCACCAAGCGTATTAACCTCCCTCACAATCCACTCTGTGCAGCAGAGAGGGGACTTATTAATACATTACTTTGGGTTCAGCCAAATGCTTGAAGCAACCTTTAAATAAATGGCCGAATCAAACACTCTGGACACTATTGTCCAAACCATGTGCAAATGCGAGATAACAAGGTGTAACTTAACTTCTCCAGTTAGTTTGATAGAAAGGTGTGAAACGGACCAAGGAAGGGACGGAAACAGGCGTCAGCTTAAGGGGTAAGCTTTATTTCACTTAATGTACGTTTATGTAGATATCTCTATGACAGACAGGTATTCTTGGCCTTGTTGTCGGGCTCTCTCTCTCGATGCTCTGTGGCTGGTGGCTTTTATCCGCTCTCCTCACGCTACTGCAATTAGACACAGGTGTTAGGCTTAATTTTAGCTCAGGTGTAAGCGCCCTTACCGCTTTTCTCTCCCGGACGGTTGCTTGACCATGCCCCCGCTGCCACATACCCCCACCGCCCGACTCAGGCTGGGCGTCATCCGGCCTGCCTACCACTCCCCCCCCATTTCTGGAGAGGAAGTCAGTGGCAGCCATCTGCACCCCCGGTCTGTGGACCACCTTGAACTTAAAAGGCTGGAGTGCCAGATACCAACGGGTGATCCGGGCGTTAGTATCTTTCATGCGGTGGAGCCACTGCAGTGGGGCATGATCCGAGCAGAGGGTAAAGGCCCGCCCCAGCAGGTAGTAATGGAGGGTGAGGACCGCCCACTTGATGGCCAGACACTCCTGTGTCTGAAGCATCCGTCTGTAATACAAAGGGGAGAGAGAAGTTAGGTGTATGCAAAAGCGGCCCCACACAAAGTGCAGCTTTAATCTGAGTAAACGCCTGTTGGCACTGCTCCGACCATTGGACCGGATCTGGAGCCCCCTTTTTAGTGAGGTCAGTCAGCGGGCTGCTGACAGCCGAATAATTAGGCACAAACCGTCTGTAATAGCCAGCCAGCCCCAGGAACTGCCTCACCCCCTTTTTGGTCTTGGGTCTAGGGCAAGTCGCAATCACCGCGGTCTTATCAATTTGGGGACGCACCTGGCCATGACCCAAGTGGAACCCCAGATACCGTACCTCCACACGCCCAATCACGCACTTTTTAGGGTTTGTTGTGAGCCCTGCCTGCCGCAGCGATCTCAGGACGGCCCTCAGATGTTGCATGTGCCGCGGTGTGAGGTCTGAGGATCCGATCCATGAGTCGCTGAAACGTGGCCGAGCCCCAAACAAACCGAAAGGAAGCGTCACAAATTGGTGTAATCCAAACGGCGTCGTGAAGGCTGTTTTCTCACGGGACATTGGTGTCAAGGGGATGTGCCAATAACCCTTTGTTAAATCCAAGGTCGAATAAAACCGAGCCGTACCTAACCGATCGAGCAGTTCATCAACACGGAGCATTGGGTACGCGTCAAATTTAGACACCGCGTTGACTTTTCTGTAATCCACACAAAAACGAACCGACCCGTCGCTCTTCGGAACAAGAACAACCGGGCTGGACCAATCACTGTGGGATTCCTCTATTACGCCCATATCAAGCATCGCATCTAATTCCTCCCGAACTATTTTCTTTTTGTGTTCGGGTAAATGATAGGGGCGGCTACGTACCACCACGCCCGGTTCGGTCTCGATGTGGTGCTGTATGACGTTTGTATGGCCCGGTAGAGGGGAAAACACATCCGCAAATTCCATTTGTAAATCGGAAACCTCTGTGAGTTGACGCGGTGAGAGGTGGTCTCCACAAGTAACCGGGGTGTTGGTCCGAGCTCCGCCCTCTCCGGAACTACCGTGGCCAACGTCACAGAGGCCGCCTCTTCTCTCCACAATTTCAGGAGGTTGAGGTGATATATTTGACGCGCGCCCCCTCTATACGTTTAACCTCATAATCGAGATCCCCAACTCGTCGTGTGACCTCAAAGGGTCCTTGCCACTTGGCGAGTAATTTAGAGCTGATACCTGATCTCCTGGTGCAAATTCCCGTAGCCGAGCACCCCTGTCATACAGCCGGCGTTGGCGTTCTTGAGCCTGGAGCAAATTCTCCTGTGTTAGTCGCCCCAGTGTGTGGAGTTTTGCTCTAAGATCAAGAATGTACTGAATTTCATTTTTGCTATTAGAAGGTCCCTCCTCCCAAGCTCACGGATGACGCCGAGGACCCCGCGTGGGCGTCGCCCGTATAGCAGCTCAAACGGGGAAAACCCTGTGGAGGCTTGTGGGACCTCTCGTACTGCAAACAACAGGGGGTCCAGCCACTTATCCCAATTTCTAGCGTCATCGTGTACGAATTTACGAATCATGCTCTTGAGCGTTTTATTAAACCGTTCCACTAGGCCATCAGTCTGCGGATGGTAAACGCTAGTGCGAATCGATTTAATGCCCAAGAGCTCGTAAAGTTCGCGGAGTGTTCGTGACATAAAAGTCGTGCCTTGATCGGTGAGGATTTCTTTCGGAATCCCCACCCGGGTGATTATCTTGAAGAGTGCCCCTGCAACACTACGTGCGGAGATGTTGCTCAGAGGCACTGCTTCCGGATATCGCATCGCGTAATCCACTAGGACTAACACAAAACGATGCCCGCGTGCTGTCCGTTCTAATGGCCCGACGAGGTCCATCCCAATTCTTTCGAAGGGGACCTCGATCAATGGTAGAGGGCGCAATGGCGCTTTTGGGGTGGCCGGTGGGTTTACCAGCTGACATTCACGGCACGCCGCACACCACCTGCGGACGTCACCGCCAATGCCCGGCCAATAGAAACGGGCTATTAGATGGAGAAGTGTTTTTCGTTCCCCTAGGTGACCGGCCATAGGATTATAGTGAGCCGCCTGGAAAATCATTTCCCGGCGGCTCCGTGGAATCAACAATTGTGTAACCTCCTCCTTTGTTTGAGCGCCCTGCGCCACTCTGTACAACCGATCTTTAATAAGCGAAAAATATGGATATGAAACGGCGACACCCGGCCGGAGTTGTTGACCATCGACTACTCTCACTTGGTCAAAAGCGTGCTTAAGGGTTTCATCCCGCGACTGCTCCAAGGAGAAGTCCTCCTCGGGAATTCCCTGAGAGGAGGGCGACAACCTCGCCCTTCCCTCGTCATTCGAGCAGCCGAGGACGGCCCCGGCTCCACCTCCCCCGCCAAAGCATCGCACATCACACATCTCTTCACTTTCAAGCAGGACCCATCTGCACAAACTCCCTCCAATAAATTTCTAAAATTCGGCCAATCAGTACCCAAAATTAGCGGATGGGTGAGGCGGGAACTAACTGCTGCCTCCACACTATGTTTTCTCCCCGGAATTTGATCGCCAAAGTCACCATGGGATACTTGTGAATATCCCCATGCACACACCTCACCCTCACCCATTTAGCTGAGCCCAAAGCCCCGGGTTGAACCAGGCGTTGGTGGATGGTGGTCTGGTTACAGCCGGTATCCAACAAAGCTTGGTATGTACCCCCCTGAATCCTTACCGGAATACGGTACGCTCCAGCCCGATCGGGGGCAGCCTGCGGGACATCAGAGACCCGCACCACCATCCCTACTTCCATCAGCGGACACTGATCCCGGAAGTGGTCCGGGTCTCCGCACCTCCAGCAGACCGGCCCAGGCGTCACGGCCGCACCTGTGCTGGCGGGCGCCCCCACCTGAGGAGGAGAGCGGCTGAAGGACGGGGAAGGGGTAGGCGGGCTCTCCCACGGCCGGGAAGTTGGTCTCACGAATCCTCCACGCCTGCGCGGGGCAGGAACGGACCCTGGGGAGAGAGCAGAGCGAGAGGGAAGAGGGGAGGGGAAAAAAACAGGGGAAGACACAGGGGAAGGGGAGAGAGAGGAGGAGGGCTCATCCACCCTCGGTATCGCTGCCAAGTGGTCCTCCGCAAGCTGGACAGCTGCCTCCAGCGACGCCGGGCGGTGGCACTGGACCCACTCCGCCGTTCTCCTGGGCAGCCGTTGCGCAAATTGCTCCAGCACCACCTGATTGATGACTTCCTCGACGTCGCGGTCCCCCGCGAGCAGCCACCGCCGACAGGCATCCCAGAGCCGATGAGCAAACGCGAACGGGCGATCGGACTTCTCTAGCTTCATGCTTACGGAAGAGCTGGCGATTCTCTTCCGGGCTCCGACCGACCCGTTGCAGAATGGCCCTCTTCAGGTCAGAGTAAGCCAGGAGGTTTGTCGCCGGCAGTTGTTGTGCCGCGAGTTGGGCTTCCCCGGACAGGAGAGGAATTAGGCGGGCTGCCCACTGTTCGGGCGGCCAGCCCCAGATTTCTGCCGTCCGCTCGAACAAGTCGAGGAAGGCCTCAGGATCATCTGCTGCCCCCATCTTCTGTAACGTGGGCAGGGGTAGCGTAGCGTGGGTGTCCGGGGTCGCGGCTGGGGCCCACGCAGTCTCTTGGCTGAGGAGGCTCCGGATAGCGAGTCGGTCCTCTGCCTGAGCCCGCATGATCTCGAAAAAACGTCGATCTTGATCCTGCCGGAGCTCAAGCAGGGATTGTTGGTGGCCTTGATGGAGAGTAGCGAGGGACTGGAGGACTTCCGCCAGCTGGGAGGACTCTATGGGGCGACTCTGTTCCATAACTTGGAAAAAAGGTGTTCCTTCTATTCCCGGGTTTTCGGCACCAGTGTGAAACGGACCAAGGAAGGGACGGAAACAGGCGTCAGCTTAAGGGGTAAGCTTTATTTCACTTAATGTACGTTTATGTAGATATCTCTATGACAGACAGGTATTCTTGGCCTTGTTGTCGGGCTCTCTCTCTCGATGCTCCGTGGCTGGTGGCTTTTATCCGCTCTCCTCACGCTACTGCAATTAGACACAGGTGTTAGGCTTAATTTTAGCTCAGGTGTAAGCGCCCTTACCGCTTTTCTCTCCCGGACTGGCGCTTGACCACGCCCCCGCTGCCACAAAAGGCTTTTCTGTTCAGTACAAAACCTGGGAGGTGCTCTCTCAGGTGGAAGCGACCAATGAACAAAATGTCTGAGACTGAACACATAATAATAAAACTAAATCTTGGGTAGGCCTAGCCCACCTTTTTCAATCAGCCTATGCAATTTATTGAAATGTAAACTGGGATGTTTACCATTCCAAATGTAGGACTTAGCTATGCTATCAAATTGCTTGAAATATGAGAGGGAGACATCAATACGGAGAGACTGTAGCTGGTAGTTGAATTTTGGAATACAATTCATTTTAATAACATTAACCTTCTCAATCATATATAAATGTAATGAAGCCCACATCGCTCGAAACCCTTTTTATTAATAGTCAAAATTAACTAAATTACACAAATTTGCTTGGAATAAATTACCCAAATACTTAATGCCCTGTTTTGGTAACTAGAAGGAGCCCGGCTGAAAAGCATTATTGTGCAGTTCGCTGTCAGAGCCAAAGCTTCGGATTTAGGCCAATTAACTCTGTATCCTGAGAATTTAAAAAAGGAATTAATAATTCTATGGAGGCAAGGCATATATCTAATGGGATCAGTGATGAATAATAAAATATCATCTGTGTAAAGCAAAATCTTATGCGCCACACCTCCTGCCATCACCCTTGGAAAATCATCCACCTTTCTTATCGCAGCTACTAATTGTTCCAGGGCAAGACAGAACAATAATGGGGAAAGAGGACAAGATAATCCCATTCTACCAGCCCAAATACCGTTTCGGTGTCAAGTGAGATGGCAGCAACCGGAGTCTGATCGCTCGCCACTGCCCACATGAAATTAATGAAAAGCCTAATGTTATCAGAAGAATTACAGCCCGAAATAAACCCCACCTGATTTATATGTATTAGAGATGTCACAAATTTACTTAATCGGTTATCCAACATTTTTGACAATATTTTAACATCTAGCTGGATCAGAGAAATTGGACAGTAACTCTTACATTCACTTAGATCTTTGTCCTTTTAAAAAATCTGACTGATCCAAGCTTTTGTCATGGTTGGAGGAAGCTTTCCATTCTTTAATGATTCCATATAAACTTCTAGCAAAAGTGGAGCCAGTTCTGTAGCATAAGATCTAAAAAATTCAGTGGCAAAACAATCTGGCCCCAGAGCCTTGCCTGTAGGCAAGGCCTTAATTACCTCGCCAAGCTCCTCCAACTTTATCTCAGAATCAAGATAATTGTTTTTGGTCAGCCAATAGTTAAGGAAGTTATAATGGTTCCACAAAGTTTTTAATATCGTCTTCAGAAGATGAAGATGTGGAACTATAAAGATCAGGATGAATAGTATAGAAGTTCAGCACAGAGATCCTTTCACTGCATGTTAAGAGTAAAAGTTCAGTTGGACTTGTTCCATGTAATGTTAGTATAAAGACGAGATCCACGCAATCCATTTGTCATTGAATAATATCTCTTTAATACTCTTTCTGTTCAAAAACAACAAAAAAGAAACATCTAATTCTGATCATGCATACCATGGATGCCGTAAAGTAACTTCTGTGGGACACTCACTGAATTGCTGCTGTTCTTAAAGAGACATATTTCCGTAATGTACCAAGTTATATGGCAGCGACCAGAGTCTGATCTTTCGCCACTGCCCACAATACATTAATAAAATGCCTAATTTGATCAGAAGAATTATGGCCCGAATAAACCCCACCTGATTTATATGTATAAGAGATGTCACAACTTAATCGGTTTACCCAAATAAATCAGAATCATCAAATCAAATTGGGAAATCTGTCTCAATACGCAGTTCTACAAATAAAAAACTGAAAACAAAACTTTACATTTAAGTCTGTAACCTGTACACACACACACAAGATGAGACAGTCACAATGTAAGTCAAAAAACTGCTTTTATTGTAACAATAAAAGCAGGCAAAAGTACAAACGGGCAAATCCAGTGAAGAGTAGTCGAGGGAAGCGTAGGGTCAAAAGCCGGGGAATCAAAGAGAGTAAAGGGGCAAATCCGGAGAGTAGTCGAGGGAGCGAGGGTCAAAGCCGGGTAAACAGGATCGAGAGGCGGGTAAACTAACAAAGGGAGTAGACAGGGGTACTAGGGGAACGAGGAGCTGGCAAGCTAAGGGGGTAATCAAGAGGAGTTCAAGAGGAGATCAAAACTAGACGAGACTAGCGGGGCAAAGACACGGAAACTAAATACAATAACCAAAACCCGTGAAACGGATGTGCTGTGGTATTTATAGGGAAGGTGCAGGTGTAAACAATGAAAGGTGATGAGACGAGTGCAGGTGAAACGAATAAAGGGGTGATAGAGACGAGTGCAGGTGGTCATAATGTTCTGGCCATTGGGAGCGGGCATGTGAGCCCGAGGAGGGAGACCTGCTACGAGCATGAGAGCTCGTAGGAGCAAAACGAGCGTGGAAGCTCGAGGGAGCAAAACGAGCGTGCGAGCTCGAGGGGGCGGAACGAGCGTGGAAGCTCGAGGGGGCGGAACGAGCGTGGAAGCTCGAGGGGGCGGAGCGAGGGAGCGGGGTTTCGTAACAAAGCCATTATTCACGGATCATTTGCTGCTGCAACTCAAATCTCATTCATACCTCTGCATATTTCAAATTTGTGTCACTCTCATTTACAGTAAATGTGAGAACCTGTGGCATTTGGTGTTTAAATTGAATTCAAACCCAGTTTTAATATGTGCATGTGTGAATTGGATTTGAGAGCTACAGTGGATGGAAAGATTTTCAGTGAATAATGATTTCAATCTGTTACCCACACATTTATCATATGGCTTCAGAATACTTTTTGTCCCTTTTGGGGCCTTGAAGGCCTATATCTGAAGACTTTGTTCTTTTGCAAAGAGCATACTTTTTTCCTTTGGAATGTCATAAGTGTGAGTAAAATATTACAGTGTTGTAATTTTTGGCTTAACTATTCTGTTTAAATAAATGTATTTTATTGGTGGCCAGGAGGCACTATACTGATCAGCAATAGCCATCATTGTAGAATTAGATCTGGCGCTACTTTACCTACTCACAAGCTGCATGGATAGAAACTACAGGAATGGCATTTACCAACATGTTTCAGCATGAAGGCCTTCATCAGGGTTAACAGGTTTAAGGCCTGAACAGGATGAAGGCCTATGTGTCGAAACGCGTTGGTTAATGTTATTTATTTTAAATCTAATAAAGGTTTTCACTGCAGATGTTGCTGGATTCCTCTGTGCCACAGCAATATCCATCAGCCAGTACATCACGTGGAATATTGGGACCTTGTTTTGATGAAGCACATCGGACTATTCAGCAAAGTTGGATAGAACACAATAACTTCACTATGACAATGTTACAGGAATACGTGAAGCAATCTGTGTGCCTAAAAAGGTGTCAGACTTCTTCTAGAATTCCACTCTACTGATGGAACAACAAGACTATAGATTTACAGAGGCAATTTCATCTAAGTGCTTTGGTCATCCCACAGTATTGGCCAAAGGGGAACATGTGAGCTGCCAATGGTCTGATTACCAGTCAATTTATCTATACTGACTATATCAATACATTCCCACTAGATTTCTTTCCCTGAGATCTACAGTATGTGTCTGCCTGCACTATCTGTATCTGTAACATAGATAGAAAAGAACTGAAACGCAAAGTGTTTTTACATACTACTAATGGTATTATTGGTCAAACAACTGTTTTTGAGGTTTAGAAAGTGATGGGTATGTTCGGAATGGATTATACCATATTATTCATACTATTTGTTTCATAATTTTTGCAGTATGCAACACGATAATATACATTATCAACCGTAAATAGGTCCTTTTTGACTCATTATTTGATTCATAAACCCAGATAGAACAAGTATTGTACATCTCCGAAATGTCTGTTTTAGATCTTTTCATCTGGAAAGCATTACAATATAATTAACATATGCTAAACATCTTAAAAAGATCAGATTTACAAACATTCTAAATCAAAAACGTCTCACAGATATCTGCTGAATGTCTTTTTGAAATCTGATACATACTTATTGGCATATGTTTTATAGCCGTATTGCAGATGAGCAAAGTAAAATAATACACCTTCCATATGTAAACACACACACATCAAATAGACATCTGGGTAAGGAATGTGTGCTATGAGGGATGTCAAAAAATTAAGACATTTTGACATAAAATTGGATTAAAACTGCAAAATAATCATATTTATTTCTGAAATCATAACTGGACGACAATTGATGAATTAAAATTACAGTTCACCCAAAGGTTACAATTCTGTAATTACAGTGCTTTCAAAATGTATTTGCCCCATCCTGATTTCTTCTGTTTTTGTGTATATCTCATACTAAATTATTTCAAACAATCAAACTAAATCTAACATAAAACAAAGGCAGTCTGAGTAAACCCAAAATACAGTTTGAAATAATAATGCTATTGATGCAAAAAAGTTATCAAATGCCAACTGGGCCTGCGTGGAAAAAGTATTTGCCCCTTAGTAACCAAATCCCCAAATCTATGAAAATGCATTAATAACGGGGTTTAGCTGGACTAGACACACACATGCCTGATAACAGCCAAACCTGTTCAATCAAATCAACTCCTAAATAGAACTTTTTCAGATGCATGAAGTTGGCTAAAAGATCTCACTTAGTAGCACACTATGCCAAGGTTGAAAGAAATTCCAGAAATGATGACGATGATGAGAAAAAAGGTGATTGAATTACATCAGTCTGGGATGGGTTACAAAGCTATTTCAAAGGCTCTGGGACTCCAAAGAACCACAGTGAGAGCCATTATCTCCAAATGGACACTTGGCACAGTAGTGAACCTTCCTAAAAGTGGCCGACCATCCAAATTTCCTCCAAGAGCACAGCGACGACTCATCCAGGAAGTCACAAAAAAGCCAAGGACAACATCCAAGGAACTGAAGGCCTCTCTCGCATCAATAAAGGTCACTGTTCAAGAATGCAGTGATCACTAATTTACATACATAATTGGATAGTGACACATTTTAAAGTCTAAAAAAGCCCCTAAAAATGTCATAAAACATAGTCCACATGAATCGGGTGTCATATTCCAGGTCTTCTGAAGGCATGACATCATGACATTTAGTCAAGAGACGTGCCAATGACGTTTGATGTTATTGACATGTTGCCATATTTTATTTGGGCTCAGTATGCATTAATTGATCATTGATTTGATTTGAGAGTGAAAATCAAATTCCAAAGTGATCGTATGGCTTCCGAAAACTTGGATTATGACCCATGGACTACCTTTATGACACTTTTGGGTGTTTTTCAAAGCTTTAAAGTGAGGCACTACCCACTGCTATTGTTTTGAAATCAGCGATTGTGACGTTCTTTAAAATATCGTTTGTGTTCCATGGAAGAGTGAAAGTCATATGGGTTGGGAAAGACATGAGGGTGATTAAATAATAACAGAATTGGAGTTTTTCTCAATTGAGACAACAATTCAGCGTTCTACTGTTTAAAATGTGAAAAAGTAAAAAATTGGTTTTCTTGAAAAATAACTTCTTTTTTTTTAAATCCCCTTTTCTCCTAAATTTGGAATGACCAATTCCCACTGCTTACTGGGTCCTCGTGGTGGCACGGTTATCTCAGTCCGGGTGGCGGAGGACAAGTCTCAGTTGCCTCCGCTTCTGAGACAGTCAATCCACACATCTTATCATGTGGCTCATTGTGCATGACACCGTGGAGACTCCCAGCATGTGGAGGCTCATTCTACTCTCCCCGATCCATGCACATCTTACCACTGCCCCATTGAGAGCAAGAACCACTAATCGTGACCATGAGGAGGTTATTCCATGTGACTCTACCCTCCGTAGCAACCGGCCTAGTTTGTTTGCTTTGGAGACCTGGTTGGAGTCACTCAGCACACCCTGGATTCGAACTCGCAACTCCAGGGGTGGTAGTTAGCATCAATACTAGCTACCCAATCCTCCTGAAAAATTACTTAAAAAAAAAAAAAACGGTTTATTTTACAGAGAAAACTAAAAGTCTAAAGGCTAATTTAAAGAAGACATAATGGTCAAAATGTTGCAAGCAAGTGTAAGCCAATAAAGTATTTTTGGAGCAATAAGTCTGTATAGTTTAATGTAATTATGAATGCATTTAATGGTGTTTTTAGCTTTTGCTGTGATATCAAATGTGATATATTCAAAACTGTGCAATCCAGTTTTGAAATTTTACTGGTATTGATTTCGATGACTGCAGTTTTGGGATCATGGCAAGCCTAGTATTCAGTAATGGCTTAAATATTTTGCACAGTAGGTAGTAAGCAGTACGTTATTATTCAATTTCACAAAATGATGTCTTTTCGTGAAATTTACCTTCCAAAAACGGATCAGTAAAGATTCAAACAAAGTGACACATTAAAGATTATTCATTCAGCGTTGAGCAGTCATGCCATGACTGCTGAGTAAGTTTTAGCGATTGAGCTGACCGTGGGACTGTGAGTGACAGTTATTGAGCTGATGAGCCGTGAGACGCCTGTATGGGAACACGATTATTGATTATTTCCACGCTGAACGAAGATCGAGGCTTTCCCAGAGTGTTGCAGCTGCCTTTTCAGGGATTTTGACTGACCTAGTAAAGAAAAGGGGAAGACAGGGAGAAAGCATCTGCGGAGGTGCTTGGACCAATGGCCTTTCCAGCCCCCATTTCACTTTGTATGCCACATGTCTTCTATATATCCATAGGCTCATGGCAGACCCCCCACTAGGCATAGAATAAAGTGGCTTAATCAAAGTTGTCCAGGAGGGACAATGGCCCCAACCTTCTCTGAATAAATGTTTGGGCTCAGCTAGTTGTCTTGTGTGCCCTTGACCCCCACCACACCATGTTGCCTTACTCTGCAGACCTTTGACCCAACAGTGAAAAGTTATTTGGGATGTTGGTGAACTCTCTCAGGCTTGGCAGTGCTGCAGGCGCTGGGAAAGTGCCCTCCATGGGCCAGGGGTTGGAGGGGTAGGCATAAGGGAACTATGAAACGACTCTCCCTTTGACCCAAGTCTCCGGACCAGACCAGAGTGCTAATTTAATTGTTACAGACAGTGCCGTCAATGACAGAGGGGCCACTTGAAAGCCTCTAAATTCAGTTTAGCTGGATGTCAGCTCTCTCAGTGCCTTTATCTCTTTGTCCTAATTATTCCCCAGCCATGCTGTTTTCTTTCCTGATTACACCATATAAAGTCATCCCCTTATAGACCTTCCTCTCGCCTCTCTTTCTGCGTCAGTGATGAGTGTCTGAGCATTTATAAAGGGAGGAACTCAATGGTCTATATGGCCACTGATCAATTTTACTTTCTTTTGTAAGTGAACAACCAGTAAAATTGAAAGATGGAATCAATGTTGTTTTGTGGACACTTTGGAAAAATATTCCAGCTCTGTAGGTCCATACAATGGAAGTGAATGGTGGCCAAAAGCACAAAGACAGCATAGAAGTAATCCATACAACTCCAGTGGTTAAATCCATATCTCCAGAAGATATATGATAGGTGTGGGTGAGAAACAGATCAGTATTCAAGTCATTTTTTACTATAAATCTCCATCTTTGACAAGCCCCAACCAGTAGGTGACGATAAGCATGAAGAATACCAATTGCCCAAAAAATATATATATATTTTTTTAAATGTGTAAGTGAAAGTGGAGATTTATTGTAAAAAAGGACTTATATATTGATCTGGTGTTTTACCCACACCTATCATATTGCTTCAGAAGACCACTGGAGTCACAAGGAATACTTTTATGGTGCATGTATGTGCTTTTTGGAGATTCAAAGTTTTGGCCACCATTTACTTGCAATGAATGGACCAACAGAGCTGAGATATTCTTCTAAAATCTTAATTTGTTTTTAACAAAAAAGTCATACACATCTGGGATGACATGGGGGTGAGTAAATGATGAATTTTAATTTTTGGGTGAACTATCCCTTTAAATAAAAGTGCAACACCCCTTATTTGTACAGCCATGGGAAACATAAGACACTTCAGGGAAACATAGGTTAGAACTTTTTATTGATATTATGGGTTTAAAGGGTTTCTCACATCTCTTTCTGCATTGGTGATAAGTGTCTGAGCATTCATAAAGGGAAGAACTCAATATTCTGCATGGCCACTGATCAATTTTACTTTACTTTGTAAGTGAACAACCAGTAAAAAGCACAAGATTGGAAAATAGTGCCAGATGGAAAAGTGCAAGATGGAATATGGAAACATATCTGGCATCTACACTATAAAAACAAATGGTCAGGTAGCCTAAACATGTGCTTCATGTAGTTACATTTAAATTAACTGGTATTATTCAAGTAAGAAATTGTATTAGATCTGAATAAACCAGAACAAATTAGGTTACACCACACAAAATAAATTTTTATTAAACAAGTAGAAACAGATTTTTGAGGAAAAAAATTGCAAGTTGCCACTTTTTTCAGTGTATAAACATTACTATCCATTTATAGCTTCGGTTCATTGACTACTATTATACGTAATTAAGAGGCAATTGTCCGAGTAATGTCAATGGAGTAAAATTCTCGCTCTTGGTTGTGAAACAAGCTCAACACATCCCTCTTGTGGTTGTTCTTTGAAAGTAAACATTAAATAAACGAAGCAAAACTAAATTTACATGTTTGTTTAGGGGGAAAAAAGTATTTTCTCCTTAACTCTTTCCCCGCCAAACACGGAATTTTCCGGGTTTTATGAAAAAACGCTTCCCCGCCAAACACGGAATTTTCCGGGTATCCGTGTTTTAGGTGGTATACGGTAAGGAAGACCCGCGCGCATGTTTTGAAAGAGTACGCAACTCTTTGATCAAAGAAACAGACTGCAATCGTCTCAAACGTGAAGTGGAACACCATACTAATACTAAAGCACTTGTTTGATAAAAATGCCTTTTTCTCAGCTTTTTGTCCGAAATGTTGTTTTTGACAAAACCTACCTCTGTTCATGTGGCAATAAAAAAAGAACAAATGAAGATAAAATAAAATCGTTTTTTTTTTTGCCTAAAAGCAGAGGCTCAGATCTTTATTTTTTTATATATAGCATCTTCATATATTCATGGAAGAAAATATTCTGCGGGCCATTAAAGTTTAGCGAAAATCGTCAAAAACCCTGGCGGTGGCTGGCAACTTTTTTAAAAAAAACGCTGGCGGGGAAAGCGTTAACGTATTCCTCATTGTTTAAAGTGTAGGCCCTATAACACACTTTCTCAATGACTTGGTAGTTAACAAACGCTAGCTAATGTCGCGTCATGAAAACGCAAGTAGATTATTATTCATGGACGCTTTTTATTTTACACGTTTATTTCAGACACAACATAATAAATGAAAGCATTAAGAAGCTTATTGCACATGGAAGCGTATTAGCCTATTAGTTGGGACTAAACGTTGAAAATACCAGCCAAAAGTGCACGTATTTTAGTCAGTCAGCGATTTAATCGGTAACGATAAGACGTTTACGACGGAAAATGCGATAAGTGACAACAGTCGCCTTTGAAACATTTTGTTAAATTAAGTTTCTTGTTAAATTGAGTTTAAAAAATGTCAATGCAACATTTAACATTCTAAAATGTAACAGCTCGCGGAATGAATGTCGACGTGGTCGTTTGGATAATTTGGAAAAAAGTAGACATTCTAAAAATGTAACATTTCGCAATGAACCTATCCTCCTAAACGGGACTTGCTTACACTCAGCAAACAGCACACGCTGGCTCCTCCGGGAGGGGGAAAGAACGGAGACTTTAGGGGGAGTGTGAAATTTAGGGAAGATCCCTCTTTCCCTAAACTGCTGACGCGGATGGGGTCTGTATGCGCGACGACGCCACTGACAATCGAAATCCAATCCAACCATGTTGTCTTGGATTATAAATATTTTGACTATTCTTGCGGTAGCACAATGTTTCTTTACAGAGGAAAATTATACCGAAGAGAAACAGATGCAGCCGCCCACGGTCGTAATAGCTATAATCGCACGTAACGCCGCTCATTCTTTACCTTACTACCTCGGAGCTCTAGAGAGGCTAACCTATCCCAAAGATCGCATCTCTATCTGGTGGGTGACTTAATTCCTTCCTGCAGTTTAAGTTTGTTGATTTTCTTTCTTATGGAGTTTATTGAAGCTAGCGCCATCTTTGATTTTTAATGGAATGACAACAAGGCTGTGAGGAATAGACTAACCATCTCTTCAGTGGCTGAACTGCAGTTTATAGTGTTTTTGGATTATTCCGTGAACAAAACATTGATTAAATATCTGTACAAGAACATTCCGTATACAAAGAACTCCAGACAACTTGAGTTGACATACTGTAATAACTCAGATAGTCCTAATCAATTTCATTCTTGACACTCATTTTTAATTTTGTAAATTTTTTGTAGGGCAGCGACAGACCACAACATTGACAACACAACAGCAATCCTGCGAGAATGGCTCACCATCATGCAAACCCAATATCACTTTGTAGAGTGGAGACCAGTGGATAAACCCATGTGAGATTACCTTTACACACAATACAAAATGTAAAAATGCTTAAATTGTGTGTCTTATTGAGGTGTACTATATTATTTTATTTAAGTGATTGGACTTAGTTCACCCAAAAAGGAAAATTGTCTCATCATTTACCAGATGTGTATGACTTTCTTTCTTCAGCAGAAAACAATCAAAGATTTTAGAAGAATATTTCGGCTCTGTCAGTCCTCATAATGCAAGTAAATGGTGATCAAACCTTTGTAGCTCCAAAAATCACAAAAAGAAAACACAGAAGTAATCCATAAGACTCCAGTGGTTAAATCCACATATTCAGAAGCGATATAATAGGTGTGGGTGAGATACAGACCAAAATGTATGTCCTTTTTTATTCTAAATCTCCACTTTCACTTTCATGTTAACATCTGAAAGTCACATATGGTGCCTGTTTAGCTTCACTTTCACGTCTGAAAGTGAAAGTTAAAGTGGAGATTTAGAGTAAAAAAGGACATACATTTTGGTCTGTATCTCACCCACACCTATTATATCACTTCTAATTAAATACTGGAATCATATGGATTACTTTTATGTTTCCTTTATGTTCTTTTTGAAGTTACAAAGGTCTGATCACTATTCACTTGCATTGTAAGGACCTATAGAGCTGAGATATTCTTCTAAAAATCATCATTAATTTTCTGCTGAATAAAGTCATACACCACTGGAATGGCAGGAGGGTGAATAAATGAAGAAAGAATTTACATTTTTGGGTCAACTATCCCTTTAAGATTTTTGACTGGGTAAAATATACAGGCTTCAGCCCACCTGCTCAAGTTTAGATACAACCAGTGAAGTCTTGTTTTATTGATTGTTTTATCTCCAGGGCCTATGCAGGTGAGCTGGGGCCCAAGCACTGGACAAACAGCCGCTATGAATATATTATGAAGCTCAAACAGGCAGTGCTGAACTTCGCCAAGAAACGCTGTGCTGACTACATTCTGGTATGACCTAGTTAGATCATATATACCCTAATTTTGGCTCACACACACAAAAGTCTCAGGAATATTCAAAATGATACCACAAGGTCAAAATTCATAAAAGGTACACTAGAGCTCATTCCTTTTGAGGTAACTATGAAGTCTGCCAATAGATATCACAATTATTTAAGCTTATATCATATTTCTTTGCGGTTTATTAGATTGTGTTTTCTTCATAGTATTTATTTAATCACCTACAGTATTCAGACACCGATAATATCTTGACCAACCCTGACACACTGCACCTCCTCATGGCAGAGAATAAGTCTGTTATCGCCCCCATGCTGGACTCACAATCAGCATATTCCAACTACTGGTGTGGCATCACCCCACAGGTAAAACCAATTTCGAGCTTAAAAATGTACATCACTGTGTGAACGTGTACTGGAAGATCTTATGAAATACAATATGTGATTGCTAACATTTCATCCTGCCATACAACAAACATAATGCTGATAAAATAACCAAAACTAGTTCCAGTGTTGTTTTGTAATATTAGTGACGTTCTTTTTAAAAATCTTCATAATTTTACGTCACCGTAAAATCATCCAGGTTTGTTAGATTTGATAAACAGTGGCTTTTTTCTGAACTAATTTGAGTTGTCTGAGACATTTTTGCAGTTACTTTTAGACAATTGGTGTCAATGTGACTTTTAGTAGATGTACAAATGAGGCTTAATCGACAGCATGTGTGGGATAATCTTAATTACCACAAAAGTAAATGTTGTTTCTGTGACAAGGAGGAGGGCGGAGCCGGGACGCGACTATGCATGCCCGGCCCCCAATCAGGCTAATCAGCCAAGGAGAGGGATAAGTGCAACGAGATGCAGCAGTTTGGTAGAGAGAGCGAACTACAGGCTGCTGCCTTGTATGCATTTACATTTGTGTTTTTGTGTTTAAGTTTATTAAAAACTGTCTCTCACTTGACACAACGTCTCGTTCCCTGAGGTTACAACAGTAACCTAGACTGTTCATTATTATTTCAAAACGCATTTTTTATTTAAATTGAGTTTTTCATGTTGTTAAGACCCACAGTCGGCAGGTGATGTTTGCACAAACACTTGTCCTTTATTTCAGTAGTACGCAGTTAATGTAATCTTGTATAAAGGATAGTCAGGGTTGGGTAGTAACAGAGTACATGTAACGGGATTACATATTTAAAATACAAAATATATGTAACTGTATTCCACTACAGTTACAATGTAAATCATTGGTATTTAGAATACAGTTACATTGAAAAAGTGTTTTGATTACCAAAGCGATTACTTGTCATGTGTTTCATTTAATATTTAGTCCTTTCAGATGGAAAATATTTATACATATAAATTATGTGATCCAAAGTGCATTAGAACAGCGGTGAAACACTTTCATATGATGTGATACATTCATACGAGCAGACAGAGAAGTAAGTTTGAATTAAGTTTTAGCAGAAGAAATAGAAATAAATTGTCAGCTTTATGCTAAGCTAAAATGCTATTTCTAGCCATTTTACATGCACATATTACCAGGCACAATCATATTTTTTTATCAAGAAAATTCACATTCGATCATAGTTTCAAATTAAAAAAAAAGTTCAATTTGATTTATCTTGTTTTAGAAACAACATCGCGTAAGATATTTAGGTTTTTCAGAGAATGTATTTTTAACATGTGTATTTTGTCATACTGTACTGGCAGATTAGTCAAAACAAGTAAAAAAAACTGCTGAAGAAGTAATCCAAAGTATTTAGAATATGTTACTGGCCTTGAGTAATCTAACGGAATACGTTACAGCATTTTACTGCATGTAATCTGTAGTGGAATACATTTCAAAAGTAACCCTTTCAACCCTGAGGGTAGTGTAAACAAGTGTGGCTCACTGTCTGGGGTGAAGGGCTCGAGCCTCGAATACAGCTGCCCCCCGGACTGGATTAGTATTGATGGACTAGATAGGAGATGGGGAGGTGGTTGGGTGCCAGAAAATCTCAGTGCTACGTAGAGGTAAGCAGCCTTTTATATACTCTTACTCTGGCTGTGTGATTGGACGGATTAAATGAACTTGCTCCTCCCGAACCTTGTTAATAAAACTACACGTTGTTGAGTTGTTGTGTTGTTTTCTGTCTGTTTCAGGGTTACTACCGTCGTACCGCTGAATATTTTCCAATAAAACAGCGCCAGAAACTGGGCTGCTACCCTGTGCCGATGGTTCACTCCACTGTTCTGCTGGATCTCCGCAAAGAGGGCACCAAGAAATTGGCCTTCCACCCTCCTCACAAAGACTACTCTTGGCCCTTTGACGACATCATTGTTTTTGCCTTCTCTTGCAGAATATCCGGTATGGCGCTCTCTTCTAGACAACTCCAAAGTGTCTTTGGAGTCAAAATATATATAAAATTTGGATTTATTTTGGTCAGAAGAACAAATTCTGTTCAATGCCCAACTGACTGTAAAATGTTTGAGGATTGATAGTCAGAGAGCATAAGAAAGAACTGAAGGTGTGAAAAAAGATAGATTTGTTTTTAATAATCTTAAATTATTAATTTGGTTAAACAGATGTTCAGATGTACCTGTGCAACAAAAAGCGTTATGGTTATCTGAACATACCTGCAAAGCCTCATCAGACCATGGAGGACGATCAAATACATTTTGTCCACCTGTACCTGGAATCTTTGAGTGAGTAATACTGACATTGAATGAATCAAACGTATCAAATTTGTTTGTACTGGCCTTATTTGAAAATGGTTATTTAATCTGGAGAGATCCAATGTCTTGCTTTGTAATGCTTCACAGACATAATGAGATCCAAAATCTGAGACCACTAATTAAACTGTTTTTGCATTTTTTTCTAATTTAATACACATTTTTAGTAAAAGATTAAATTGGAAAAATAAAATACATTTATTCCAGGTTATTTGTTATTTCCTGGTTTAATAGAAAATATCCAAAATTGTAATGTCTGAGACTTTTGGACCCTACTGTATTTCAAGATTGTGTTAAATAGTGATTAGCTCCTTGGTCAGATGGAATCATTGTGAATGATTTATTTAATTGATATAATCTCTCCTGCAGTCAATGGGCCGCCCATGTACGTCTCTCGCCATGTTCATGTTCCTCCCAAAAAGTCAGACCTCATGAAATTTGATGAGGTAAAGATGAGTGTATTGAGTATTATTCGACTATCAAGGTAGAGTACACATTGTTTGAGCTATAGTAATCCCAATGTTTGGTACACTAAAATGTGTTTGTGTGCTTCTCAGATTTACTTGATAAACCTGCGCAGGCGTCCAGCCCGAAGGGATAGGATGTTGTGGTCGCTGTATGAGCTAGAGATTGATGCTAAAGTAGTGGATGCTGTAGATGGGGCGTAAGTTCCTAGATACATTTTGTTATATATTCATTTTATTATTTATTGAGATTGTATTTGTTGAAAATGTTCATGATAACAGCAAGAATTTGTGTTTTCAATTGCATGTCTATGTAGAGCTCTGAACAGCAGCGATATAAAAATTCTAGGCGTTGATCTCTTACCTGGTTACTACGACCCCTTCTCTGGCCGCACTCTGACCAAGGGAGAGGTGGGCTGCTTCCTGAGCCACTACTATATCTGGAAAGAGGTCAGTGGCTTAATAAACACACACAACAAGCTTACAGTGGCCCCAAAAAGTATTTGGACACTTAAATTACATTTGAAAATGTATGAAAAATAGCACACTTAAGCTAACCGTTTCGCTTGCAATAAGAATTGTTTTTTAGATTTTTAATGATAAAATCATAGATATACTGTTCAAAATAAGGACAAAAATTATTTTGAACATAGTAAATGAGATGAACTACCTGTGGTTACACTGCTTGGACAGCCTGTATGAATTTGAGGGAAAATGACCAATGTTCAGCCATGAATCTCTATGTGGCGTGTGTGTTAGCCAATCGGCTCGCTCACACGCGAACCAATTGTCATGTAATCGGGTAGCCAATCAAATTGCCACTCTCTCTTTGTCTAATGTTTAAATGGTTCAGTTTGCAGATAAGCAGGTTTCACTGCAACCTGCTGTGAGTTTTTCTCTGAAACCCACTTCCACCCCAGCTTCACCTGTTTAGATCTACTACATGGGAATTTTTTGGAGTGTATATTTGTGCAGCAGCATGTCATACATACTCGATGCAGCATGTCTTGCGTTTTGTCTAAATGTGCAGCAGCAGAGTAACAGATCTAGTATGCCAAAATCAATGTCCTATCAATAAGTCATACCCACATTAACATGCTAAATCTTTCCGAGAGTTGTAATGACTGCACTGACTTCATACCTCCCCTAAAAATCATCTTTGGTTGGTTAAAAGTAATTGCAAAAATGATGCAAAAAGTGAAATTAGTTCACAGAAAAGGTCTGGCATTTGTTTGCAGATGCCACTTGTTTTTTTTGTTATGTTATGTCATGTAATGTCAGAGTATGTAAGTATGTTCTTTAGATGTGCAGGTGAGTAGTATGAATACATTCCGGACATACTTTATCTGGGAACGTGGGCATTGTCCCATGACCCGAATACTTTATATGATGTAATAACATCAACCGTGAAAAAAAAACTACTCTGTGCTTATGTTGTGCTTGTTTAAAAAAACAAAACAAAGAACAAATTTGTTGGTATATATAGCACTTAAAGGGATAGCTCACCCAAAAAGTACGTTCTCTCATCATTTACTTACCCTCATACCATCCCAGATGTGTAAGAATTTCTTTCTTCTGCAGAACACAAACTATGATATTTAGAAGAATATTTCAGCTCTGTAGGTCCCCCTACAATGCAAGTAAATGGGTGCCAACATTTTGCTGCTCCAATAAGCAAATAAATGCAGCATAAAAGCAATCCATACGTCTTCAGTGTTTTAATCCATATATTTAGAAGTGATATGATAGGTGTGGGTGAGAAACATAATATTTAAGAACTTCTTTGCTAGACGTTCTTCTCCCTGCCCAGTAGGATGTGATGTGCATGAAGAATGTATCACAAAAAAACAAGAAGAAGAATGTGAAAGTGAAATTTGAAGTGGAGATTGACTGAGCTGGGAGGAAAGGAATTAAATATTGATCTGTTTCTCACCAACACGTATCATATCGCTTCTGAAGAAATTGATTTAACCACTGGAGTTGTATGGATTACTTTTATGCTGACTTATGTGATTTTGTGGGCCAAAGAGCTGAGAAATTCTTCTAAAAATCTTTGTTTGTGTTCTGCTGAAGAAAGAAAGTCCTACACATTTGGGATGGCATAAGGGTGAGTAAATGATGAGAGATTTTACATTTTTGAGTGAACTTTTCCTTTAAAGTGCCACCTGATTTCCAGTTCTCGGATGTTTTTTAATTTAGCCTTTTGAATATGACATCTCCTCAGCTCCCGAGGTATTATAATAGAGTGTCTAGTGGATCTGTACTTCAGAATCTCACTGGAAACAGTAGGACATCAGGGTATTTCTAGCTTACTCTTTTTTTTTTTTTTTTTATACTGAGGATTCTGACATACTACTCATCTGGCATACTTTTTGCATATTCAGACGCAGCATTCTTCATACAAATACTTTTTTGCCCACCATATGTCATATGAAAAAATTATATTTATGCTTTCTTAAATGCAGAAACTTTTAAAACAAATTATTTTTTTTAGTATGTCAGAGTAATACTGTATGTTGTCTGTCACTCATAGATGGTAGACATGCAGCTTGACAAGGCGCTGATTTTTGAGGATGATGTACGTTTTCAAGCCAACTTCAAGCGACGGCTGATGCGAGTAATGGAGGAAGTGGAGCAGGTGGAGCTGGACTGGGACATCATGTGAGTCACACCTGTCTATCACACTGTTGTCATGGTAACAAGAAGACACCACAATCTGAAGTAGGGATGCACCGATTCCACTTTTTCTCTTTTGTTTTTTTGCATAATCAGTTTTGAATATCTTTACATTATTGTGTGGAACTAATTGGGAGTACTCTTTAATAAGTAAAGAAAGGCAAACCTCAAACTACACATTATTTCAATATAAATGTATAGCTTATTAAGAAACATTTTATTATTAACTAGTATACTGGATAATGCAGCATCAAAATGAACAGTAATTCCAAAAAAATTTCAACTTGCATCTGGACTTTAAAGGATTCAGATCTATTTTTTATTCAATTTATTCAGTCCACTTTTCATTCACACAGTTATTTTTGGAACCCGTTAAACTGAAATGTTGTTATAAATTGTGAACAAATACTAATGATGACATTAATAATAATAATAATAAATTGTTATTGATTTTATTATTATTGACTTTTAATTTTAAATACATCAGTAATATATTTAAATTATGCACTTTTTAAACCCTCACTCTTTTATTTTGACATCATAAACTCTCAAGTAAGTCCTGTTTGTGTCTGTTTGTAGGCAAGTTCACAGTACTTTAATTCGCTTCTTATTCAAATTCTGGTCAAATTCACCTCCGGTGCCATTCTAAATGCATATTATAAGTGAAGTGAACTATTGAGAATCTACATCTGAGATGCTGTTCTTGGGTGGTGCTCAAATATTGCGCACCGTGAATATGAAGACTAAAAATAGCCGCGAGTGCATCAGCAGCCTGTGCGTGAGTTTGTGTCAACAGCGCAGCCCCATTCACGAATGCGCTGGCACTGTGCATACTATATTTTTACTCATTAAACGCAGCCTTTTATGATTCACAAAGCTATAGCACATCTTTAAGTGGCTTTGAATAAAATGCACAAGTCATATGAACTGCTTTAATGGTGTTTTTATGGTTCTTTTATGTCATTTTTGGAGCTTGAACACACTTCACACAGTGTGGAACACAGGGCTCATCGGACCGGTACCCAAACTGTATAAAAGCTTCAGTATCGGTGCTGATACCGATCCAGGTATCAGATCACTGCATCCCTAATCTGAAGTGTGTCCTCCTTAAGGCCCCAATATATTTATAGCGAAGTCAAAGAACGAATGGGTGTGAGGATTTCGAACCTGAAATCTAATTTCGAATCTGGCCAACAAGTGTTGTTGTTTTTTATTAATTGCGATGGTTTGAAGCAGCTTGCAAGCATGAACTTTCAGGAAAAATTAGTACCAGCTGTTAAACACCTTACTGCCATTTGTCAACTTCATCTGTGGGTGTGACTTGGAGCTCCACCTTCTCTGATACCAAAATGTTTTTTTCCAGTTAATTTCTTTACTCAGTTAAGACAGAGCCAGAGATGGAACACTTGTATTAAAATGAATGGGAGAAACTGGAACACCTAATATGGTGGATGTAGAAAGGTAATTATACTGCTGATTTAAAGTTGTATTTGATTTTTTTTAGGACTCCGGTTTGAATACCGAGACATAACGAGACATGATCAACAACTTTGTCTTTGTGTACCTGTCAAGGCAGAGAAGTTTTCTCTCCTGGTTTTGTTCCTGGGGGCCATCATTTAGACAGAGGGGATTTGTTTGTATCATGCTAAGGTGATGGCCATTTCTGACTGGCCAGCTCCTGACACGCAAGGCCCTCCAAAGATTTCTGGGCTTTGCTAATTTTTTAGAAGATTTATTAGTAATTTTAGTAAGGTTGCTGCACCTCTGACAGCACTCACCTCCACAAGGGCTTCCTTCCAGTGGTCTATTTTGGCTCAGCTTGACTTTGACCACATTAAGTCCTGTTTTTGTTCGGCTCCTTGGAGGCAGTTCATTTTGGAAGTGGACACGTTAGAGATAGGGGTCGGAACGGCCCTTTCCAAGTGATTCCCACTGGACCCCGTGGGCTCTTGCACATGTCAAGGTGCCCAGGGGGTCTCCGGTGGGTCTGTTATTTGTTCCTGAGTTGGCTCGATCTGCTGTCCTCTGTTGGGGCCACTCTTTCAGGTTCATCTTCTGTCCAGGAGTAAAGAGAACACTGGCTGCTGTCCGTCAGTGGTTTTGGTGGCCGGCCATGGTCAGTGCTCAAAAGTTCAGCAATTCACCTCCCGTTGGACTGCTCCAACACCTCCCTGTCCATTCTCGCCCCTGGACTTCGTCACTGGGCTTCCCCTGTCCTGTGGCAATACTGTAATTCTCACGGTGGTAGATCATGTTGTGAATTTTTGGAGGGAATTCTGCTGACAGAAAGGTGCTACTGCCAGCCTGTCATCAGAGTTCCATCCACAGACCAATAGACAGTCCGAGCAGGCCAACCAGGATCTCAAGTGGATGCTTCGTTGCCTGGCCTCCCACAACACCTGCTCTTGAAATAAACAGCTTGCATGCACCAAATATGGCCACAACTAATAGCCAGTGCCTGGGCTACCAACCTCCCATTTTCTCCTTGCGTGAGCCTGCCGCCGCTGTTCCCTTGGCCCAGGCATTTATCGAATGTTGTCGCCACACCTGGAGGAGGGCCAGGGAGGTGCTTCTCTGGACCGAGATGTGCACCAAGAAAACAGTGGATCGTCATCGGACTGAGGCACCAAGGTACATTTCTGGGCAAATTGTGTTGCTCTCCACCTGGGACCTGCCTCATAGGGAGCCAGCTCGCAAATCCGCACCACTGTCCATACCCTATTGTCAAGGTCCTCGTGTTCATCCTGTTTCATGACTCTCGTGACAAGCCTGTCTTCCGTTCTCCCCTTTCATCTCATATCTCTTCCCTCTGACCCTCCCCCCCCAATGTTGAGGGCTCAGCCCTTCTTATTCTTCCTCAGTCTGACACTCTCTTCCAGATTGTCTTGTGCTGTTGCCTTGTCAACTCTAGCCTCTTTATCTTATCAAGTCGTGTTTAGTTTGTTTAGTCTTGTTTATGCCAACTCTCTGTCCAGTTCATTACATTCATTAAACAGTCCTTCATTCAGCTCTGCATTTGGGTCTTCTGTTATGTCGCCTGACAATTTTAATCTTGACCAACTGTTTTGAAGATTTTGGTCTTTCCCTATTCAAGTTGATAGGAGCTGTACTTTTATGCCACTTGTATCAATTGAAAATTGCTGCCTGGGAGTGTTCCAAAGATGGCCGTAGATTGGAGGTACTTTGGTGGAGATCAGTCAACATGAAAAAACTGGAGTGCAGAGTTGCTGAGCTGGTGCAAACGTACCTACATCTGTATGATCGTTCACGTAGAGACATTTTTGAAGGCTGTGTCACATGATTTTTTTAATTAAGTCTATAAAATGCAACCACATATTTTAACCAGTGCATATTATTGCCACGGATAGTGTTAGTACATTAGGACCAGGAATGCAGAATTGAATAAACAACAAAATATCTACTGTATTATTTTAAATCACCACCGTGAGATTAAAACCACTTGTTTTACTGATCTCATGTGGATTATATTTATAGAATTGGACATGTAGTAATTGATAACATATATTAATGTCACATTAAGTAATGTTTACATTTACTCTTTTAACTGGACAATGTGCATCTCATATTTAAATGCTCCTCTAAATGCACGGCATGGGCAGTGTCCAAAAGTTTGTAAACAGTATACCGTTTCTTAGCTGTTTTGACCCTTCTAGCTCAGAATAAATAATATAGAAGAAATGTACTTTAAATTTAAAGTACTTTAAGATGCACTCAGTAAATTGTTTTTTTATGTTGCTCTTATACCTAGCGGTGCAGGTAACTGTTACACACAATATTATGTCAATAACTTTACGAATGATGGTTTATAGACCTGAGCTGGAGAACTGCGAAGAGAATTAAGCTATTTTTTTTTTTATTTTGATGAAATACATTTACATCTTCAGCCTTTCATATATAGGCAAACATTACAAATTTTTTAAAATGGACATGTAATCATAGTCCTTTAATCATCATGCACCAGGGCATTTATTTTCTATCTACGCTAGTGGCATGCAAGTATAGGTCTTATCTGCTTGAATTGGGAAATACTGATACCTATGTTGGCTAAGATAATATTTCAATAAAATATTTAAAATCACCAAAATCTGAGAGAAATTACATCATACATTTTGCTGCTTTATTCGAAATAAAAAACTGTATTTCTCAGATCGTTCCAGTTCACTCATAAGATGAATTTACACAATTGCTGGCCAGTCGGAGAGCGTTAGATCTTGTGCTGCATCTGCCAATGCAAGGAAGTTAATGACTTGAACTAAAATCCCTGCCATTAGTATTTTCATTAATCTCAACGGCAGTTGTTCGGCTTGTACATGACTCATTCGAAACAAGAACAAAATGGATTCCACGTTTTTAAAAGCCCTCCAAAAAACTCTGTCACTGGTAAAACATCTAAAAAGGTTTTTTAATTATAATACCTGGCTACATTTAAATAACTAGCAAATGAAGAGAGGTGGTTTTTTCATCTATAAGTCAGGGCTAATGGGACCATGCTAACCAGCCAGATGCTGACCCCTTGAATAAGACGAGGGGCTGCCTTTACTAATAAACTGATTGGCACTCTTAATCCTATACCTCACAGCCTCATTGTCTTTCTCATCAAAAATTAAAGAATAAGATCTATACCCACCATATTGAGCTTTGCAATTTCTACCATTCTTTTCTCTACTTGTGGTCTATCTCCTCTTCTTATACTGTCTACAATGATGTATCTAACTGTAAAACTCATCACAGACTTATAACACCCCCATCAGACACATTCACTCTTGTGGGATTTTATTTTGCAGATACCTTGGCAGGAAGCAGGTTAACCCTGGAGAGGAGGTTGCAGTGGAAAATGTGAGGAATCTAGTGCACGCTGATTACTCATTCTGGACTCTGTCTTACGCCATCAGTCTCCAGGGAGCTCAGAAGTTGCTTAACGCTGAACCACTATCCAAGATGCTTCCAGTGGATGAGTTTCTTCCCATCATGTATGACAAGCACCCCAAGTGAGTATGACACTTATGTCTTTAGAGGTTGTGACCAAATGTATTTTAAATGTCACAAAATATGTTTTAGATTTAGTGACTTTCCTCAAAGTAATAGTTTACCTAAAAGGTTTTGTAAGTCAGTTGATTCTTGATCCAAGCCAAGAAAGTCTAAAACTAAGATTTTGAGGTGGCAATGGCTTTTGATTTCTCAAAGCAAATGTTTTTAGACTGGCTAAATGCCGACACCCCCCCCACCCCCCCCACCCCATCAATTTACGCTCCGTCACTGGTTCTTATTCATTCTGCTTGGCACGTCCATCCTGAAGCACCACATATCCACAGAGAGAGATCAGAGCAGCATACTTTCTACATTATTCACTCTTTCCACTTGATTCATGGCACTCTTACCAGAACCCGGCATGCTGCTACTACCCCGCTCACGGTGAACCCTTTAAACTGCTTTGTACTGCTTTGCCCGTTCTGCATTCCTGCAAAATTAGTAGCTATTTTAACTGCTATTTGCTGCTTTGCTCTCCTTCCAGGTCTGACAAAGCCAAGGGCTCTCTGCCAGCTGGCTAAGTACACACATTTTATCCTCAGGGCATTTGATTGCATAAAGTACCTCTATAGCCCTTCAATGAAAGTAATTGATATTTTATTCATTTATTGAGCAGATTTCGAGCAACAAAAGCCCTAAAGTGATTCATTATCAGATTTAGGATCCAAAAGAGCCATTAAATAGATAAGTGGTGACCTCTTTACTGTAGGTTGCAAGCATAACTATAACCAGGGATGTGAGGGTTACTTTTGAAATGTATTTCTCTACAGATTACAGGATACATGCTGTAAAATGTCATTTGTAATATTCTGTTAGATTACTCAAGGTCTGTAACGTATTATAAATACTTTGGATTACTTCTTCAGCACTGGTAGATTTTTTTTCTCTTGTTTTGTCTATAAAAACTTTGCCAGTACAGAAAGACAAAATACACATGTTAAAAATACATTCTCTACTGAATGAAACATATGATCGTTTCAGTAGTGACGTGATGATTGTAATAGTGACCAAATGTGTCGTTCAACCATTCATTTTAAGAAAATAATCATAAACTTTGAACTGCTGTACGTACATAAAAACATAATATTTCAGATTAAAACCCTCAAAAAGTTTTTTTAATTTTAAGAATATTTGTTCTGCAGTGACAATTCTTAAAGTTACAAACTGATTTTCAGACATTGAAGCACATTTACTCTACTACTCACCATACGGCCATAATGTAAAGGGATGCAGTCTCACTTCCTGGTCATATTTATAAGATGTTGGATCTATTTATTTTTTTACAGACATTTTGAGGATACATTAGTTAGCAAAGGATCAGTATAATTATATATAATTATATACAGAGTAAGCAGGGCCGGACTGGGACACAATTTCAGGCCGGGAAATCCTACACCCATCCAGGCCATCTTATGCACCCAAATAAAATTTAGAAACACGGACAACCTTGTTTTTTTCCCCTCTAAATTACATTTATTTCACAGTATGACCATAACATAAAAACATACCATACCACTTCCTGTTTATTTTGTCTTTGCTGTAGAAGATGTTAGGAATGGCCTGTTTTGGGCTTTGATGTGGATGGTAGCGGAAAAAATTGTCTAAATCCTTAGGCTGTGGCCGTGCAAAATAATTAAATGCTTTCTCTTGAACGGTACCCTCACTTCCCTTTTCCTTCTCTTCATTTTCCCTAATATCACTCTGTCTCTCCCTTCCACCAGGATCATCAGCCTCATACACCAAGTAAAGAGGAGTACTAGTGTTATTGGAAATTTAAACTAAAACATTACCATATATATGTATGTATGTAGTTATAAAGTGTGTGTATTTTTCTTGTACCTGTCTCTTCTCCACCTGTCACTTCTTCTGGCCTCATGTTACAAACAGAACTGTCCCACTCTCCACCTTGGTGCAAAACAACCACCTTATTGTAATTTGTTTGCCCAGAATTTACATTTATTTTAGTAAAAATCAAAGTATTATATTTATGACAAAATGTTGATGTTTTTATCTTAAAACTACTTAAATATCCAACATTTAGCAACACTATATTTCATGCAATATGTAAATTTTTTTTCTTTTCTTATTTTGCTTCTACCTGTCATCTTACTCCCTGGCTGAATCTGATGTGTGATCATTGCACCACTGCTAGTGCTAGGTTGGCTGTCTCCACCTTCATTTGATGAAAAAAAAAAATTTTGTATTACCTTATTACATGTATGCATCATCTTTCATGTCAAATTCGTACATTTGATCAATAAATTCAGTTATAATAATAAGACACTATAGGGCTATTACCCATCAAATTAAAAAATGTGCACTGCAATAATGTTATGAGATTGATGTTTTAAATAAATGTTTGAATATAAAAAAAATGCAATACTTAAACATTAAACTGCCAATAGGTGGCGGCAAGTGACCGTCTTAATTAGTGAGTCATTCATACAAAAGATTTGTTGAAAACGCTGAATCATTAAGTAACAAAACACTGCGCTGCTGTAGCTTTCCTTTGGAACTATTTTAGTCGGTGAAATAGAACAAAAACAGTTAATATGTTTTGTGTCTAAAATGTAAGTAACTTAATAATAAATATTAACTACGCTACTTGTTTATTGAACAATAAATTCAATGTAACATTTTCAGTCGTGATAATATTCAGCAAAACAGCTCCCTTAGTTGTGTTATGTTAAACTAAATCATATGTTATAAATAAAAAAAAACAACAATTAGAATTTTTACCTCCGTACATTTCTTCTGTGAGTTTTCTTTGTGCACTCATTTGTTTTGATTTCTCCACGAATGTAATGTTAGACGGGCGCTACCGCTTACATTTGTTAGTAGTTCAATACTAAGTTAACAAAGAAAAAAGTACAGTATTTACAGATGAAACTGACCTGCACTTGAAGCCCTGAACAGCGTTGTTAATATTTACAATATTTACTGCTTTACATTTACATTTATGCATTTGGCAGACGCTTTTATCCAAAGCGACTTACAGTGAGTGCACTTATTACAGGGACAATCCCCCCGGAGCAACCTGGAGTTAAGTGCCTTGCTCAAGGACACAATGGTGGTGGCTGTGGGGATCGAACCAACGATCTTCTGATTACCAGTTTACCAGTTATGTGGCTTGGACCACTTCACCACCTGCTGCTTCTTCTTCTTGGAGTGTTTTCTCTCCATCATCGGGTGCTGCTCGTATTTTCTGTTTAACCGTTTGTCTGAGGCGTAAAGTCGAATCGTAGACCAGTCAAGACTAACAGATTCATGATATATATTTTTTTTAATTGTTATTAATATTAATAATAATTTTATTGAATGACGAATTCAAAAATGATCACTGGTAAAGGTAGTAATATAAAATAATAATAATTAAAAAAATTAAAAAGAAATTAAAAAAATTAAAAATTGCTGGCTGGCAGCAGGCCAACTTAGTCGCCAGGCCAGCGGGAATTGTCCCGTTGCTCCCGATGGCCAGTCCAGGCCTGGGAGTAAGATTAGTATAATTACCTTTATATATATTACAGAGAAAATTTGCATTTAGAGTTTGATTAAAAAATTGTCATTTTAATTGGTTTTAGTTTTCTTGAAATATTCATAAAAGTAACCTTTAGGGAGGGAATGGAAACATATTTTTAATAGATAAATACAATTATTTGTATTATAGTGTATTTATATTTACATTTACAATTACACATTTGGCAGACGCTTTTATCCAAAGCGACTTACAGTACACTTATTACAGGGACAATCCCACCGGAGCAACCTGGAGTTAAGTGCCTTGCTCAAGGACACAATGGTGGTGGCTGTGGGGATCAAACCACCAACCTTCTGCATATCAGTTTTGTGCTTTAGCTCACTACACCACTACCACTCTTATATGTTTCGGAAGTTACAAAGTTTGGTAGAGGAAAGAATTTTGATAGTCTTTGAAAATACAATATGAAAACTTTTACTAGATGTTCAATCATATGGTAAAATATAATATATATAGAGCAGTGCTGAAATAGAACTTTAAATGACTTCAGCATTACGGCTCATCATAGCTGAGAGACACAACAGACTGGTTAATTACACAAACACAAGACACTTACTGGAGTTTATTGAAGAGGACGTACTGTTTAAAATGGCAGTTCCTATAGTCAGGGTTGGGGAGTAACGGAATACATGTAATGGGATTACATTTTTTAAAATGCTAAATATAATAACTGTACTTATCCCCCTTGCGGGATCGAGCACACTCAACAAGAAGTGTGGCATCCTCGTGGGCACTGGCCAACGGCACCTCCCTAGCAGACATCTGAAGGGCAGTGGGCTGGGCAACAGCCAAAACATTTGCAAGATTCTATAATCTCAGTGTTTTATCAGGTCCGAGCCGGAACTCGGTAACATGGAACAACTGACTACTGTCAATGGGTGTACCACTTGCACTCAGCGCCTTTCCCCTCCCTGAAGCGAACACGTGCGCTATTATCCCAGGAGATTGCACTAATTAGGCTCCCTGGATGACTCCTCCCTAGCCCTCTGGCCAGCGAATTCAGCAGAGGAATTTGTGACCAGACCCACTACGAGCTTTAAGTGCTCTCTAATGGGCACTAATTCCCTTTTCAGGCAACTCCCTGTGATATCTTTTTCGTGGTACGTTCCCCTTGTTGGCGGACCCGCATCTCCCTTGGGCAGCCCCGGTCGCTGTGTTTGTAGAGCTCCTCCCTTACTAGGTAGGACCTACCACTGCGCCACTTCCACGTGTGGCTTGACAACCCATGTGATGGGTTGTCAAGCCACATGTTACCTCACCCCAGCCTGGGTAGGATGTGGACTCCGCAGAGTCTTTTCCCCCTGAAAGAATGGGAACGGAAAAGAATGCCTTCCCCGCTGCGTTTTATAGCGTTAAGATAGCCCCATCCGCTTTATGCTCTATGACAAGAAACATAGAGAGGGAAAAGGCTGCGGCTGGCCGGCTTGCTCCCATGATAGTCATGTCGCTTGTTCCCCCCTCAGGGGTGCTGGGAACCTAAGAACTGTATATGACACTTTTTTGGGGCTTTGGGGAGGGTTTTGTGTGGCTGATACAGTTGCTTCTAGCATGCTGTAGCTTGCTTGCACCTGTGTCAGCAGTTCACGTAACACAGTTTAGTGCATGGCGTTTTTAAATGGGACCCCTTTTGCCACTACAATCGACACAACTTCGAGTAAGTGACAGAAGGGGAATGTCATGGTTACTGTTGTAACCTCCGTTCCCTGATGGAGGGAACGAGACGTTGTGTCCCCCTTGCCACGACACTAGACTCTGTGAGTGTCCACATTGGATACATACTGTTTAAAATGGCAGAGGACCTCGCTGTTCCTATAGTGAATGACATTTGCGCACCGGCTACCCCGAAATAGAGAGGAAAACCCCGCTTGGACGTCTATATTCCACTGAGAAGGCTGACCTTCAGAAAGCTGTAAGCATCTCTGATTGGGTCTGGCAACAGGTGATCGCACACGCTCCATCTCTCTCTCTCTCTCTCTCTCTATCTCTCTCTCTCTCTCTCTCTCTCTCTCTCTCTCTCTCTCTCTCACACACACACACACACGCACACATAGACAAACACACACATCCATCCGTCTATCCTTGTTTATCCAATGACTTGTTAGAAACAGCACAAGCCGTCATACTATTCCTGAAGTGAACATTTTAAATTACTAATGGAGGCTTGGACGCATCATTTGTTTTGAACCAGCAACAGCAGATTCTGATCGGTTCGATATAAAGTAGTTCCTTGCACAAATGCTTTTTTATGACAATTTTTAAAATATACTTGTTCATTGAACTGTTGTATATAAGCAATATCACACTCGTAATTGTGCTATATGGCCCTAAATCAGCACTGCTGTAATTACCAACGGCACTCGTCCTGCAGCCTCGTGCCTGCGGTCGAATCACAGCAGTGCTCATGTTGGGCCATATCACACTCTAGTTCGTGGGATATTGCTTAAGTATATATATATATATATATATATATATATATATATATATATATATATATATATATATAATATGAATTAAATTTTGCTGTGTTTTCTGCTCTCTCAACAGTGAGGACTACAAATCCCACTTCCCCAACCGGAATCTGATGGCATATTCCACAAACCCCCTTCTGGTTCAGCCCTGTCACTATGCCGGGGACTCTGAGTGGGTGAGCGACACTGAGACATCTACGCTTTGGGATGATGACAATGTGCGCACAGATTGGAGGGGGTCACATAAAACTCTCAAGGGATCCCAGCCACCAGCCGGTATGCAGAGTGCCACCTACAAGGACGAGTTGTGAAGTGCAACCCAAATCCCGATCATTTTATAAGAGTGGAGAGATCAGACTGAGTGAGCAGCACATTATAAGGGCTAATGTCACCCAATATGGAGATGTCAAGAATGTGGAAGAGACGAGGGAGACCTGGGACCAAAACTGGGAACCTTTACAACTAGTGGTGCAAGGGGAAGCTTGATCATTCTTTTACATTTGACCACAATGAAAAAGAGAGATTTTGGCTATGTTCGTAATGGAATAATGACTTACTAACTATATTCTGCAAATTATATACCAAGAACTAGTTGTATGATAGTATGCTATTCTGAACATAGCCTACAGATGTTTTTTCTCTTATTTAATAACAATGTATTAAGATTCATGTAAACGTGGCAAAGCATAATCTTTTATTGTTGGATATTCCCAGAAGTGTAATAATTGTCATTATGACTATCATGGAATATAAGTAGTATGTGCACACTGCTATAGATGTTCTCATGCAATTTAATTGAAAAAAAGACTGCCTGACAAAGACCCAAGTGGTCAAAATGTAGATTTTTCTGTTAAATTACATGGGAGAATCTATAGCAGTGTGCCGTTCTCTCCTTGTTTTATATATCATGCTCAGACAATTGAACAAACATAGGTCAGATGTGTATATTTGAATTGTTTGTGCATGCATGTGCATGTGAGAATGTGTGGTTTGTTGTTTTGTCATTTATGGTGCATCTTTGCTGTTGAAATTCTCTGTTCTTATATGATTGTCTTATTTATTTCACTTCCCTGTCATATTCCTTTTCTGTGTTCCTCCATAATGAACAGCAAGACCAATTTGTATGACATGAAAAGAATGTGTAAGTTTTAATCACGTAAGTACACAAGTTTTATCAGTTAAAGGTTGATAAAAAATGACAAATGATATCCCAGTCACAATGGGAATTTTTTTTTAATTTGTTCTAGCGTACTGTATCTGGTTCAAAGATTTCATTATGAAAAATAAATCGTGTTTATTTGAAACATATTTATTCATGGTTTCATTTTTAAATACTGAGCTCTAACTTAAAAATTTAAAACAGTTGTTATACTGAGTGATTTAAAAAAACGGAAAACATGGATTATCTACTTTTATCTACATTTCTAGCAGGGGTGCAAGAGGCTCATTGGAACAATAACAGAATTCACAACTGGTGCATCTCTATCACCATCTATTGGTTAAATTACAAAAGCACAACAACCACAAACTTGTGTTCCTTTGCTGCAGCAGGTCATGTTATGAGAGAGGATATATCAGTGAATAAAATATTCAGATTTATTATTTATTTTTATTCACTATAATGATGATGTAGGGCCACATCTATCTATAAAATAAATTGTGTGTGTGTGTTATTTGAAGTTGTTCCAGATGCATTACACCATTTCGGGATACTAGCTATCCATCGTCCCTTCCGTCACTATTGAAGATGAAGCCGAAATTAAATATTATCATTAAATGTTATTTTTCTCTCACATTTAAGATTACTGAATTTTGTTGTATTGTTTGTATGTTGCATTGTTGCTCACATTATACCTGCAACAATTTGTCACCTAGTTTCTCTCTAACCTATATGGATTATTGTTGGGGGGTTCTTTTTTATTTTTTTGTTTTGTAGTCGCTTTGTTTCTCTGGCTGAGTTATAAGGTTGGGATTATCTTAAGGGCCCAGAAACCAGCAGGGTGCCCACCAGAACCGCAGAGATAAAGCAGACAAAATCAGGATATCAGAAACGGAAAGATGAAAAAACTGGAAGAAAAAAAATGGAAGAGTAAAACGGGGAAGCAGCAGGTTGCAAAATGAACACTCCAAGCTCAAAAATACGCTCTCATCTTGTGTAACTTGCTTTGTGAATAAATTTAATTGATAATTTAACCCCCTGATAAAATTCAATATGAATTGTAGCAATATCAAAATCATCTTCTTTTGGTTGCTCCTGTTAGGGGTCACCACAGTGGATCATACATGAGCCACATATTTGACTTGGCACAGGTTTTACACTGGATACCCTTCCTAATGCAACCTCCAGTAGCTGGGGGACTCACTCACACCTATGGGACAATTTAGAGTCTCCATTTCTCTTAACCTGCATGTTTTTGATCTTGTGGGAAACCGGAGCATCTGGAGGAAACATTTAGGTTACTAGTGTAACCCTCGTTCCTTGATGCAGGGAACAAGACGTTGTGTCGATTGTAGTGACACAAGGGGCTTCTTTCGGGAGCCTCGGACACCGCTGAATATGAAAAAGGCCAATGATAAATGGGCAAACAGAATTTACATATCCCGCCCCCAGACATACGGGTATAAATGGCAGGATGTGCCTCTGTTCAGTCAGGTTCTGCACTGAGCAGCCAAGAATAAGGTTCGGCCATTACAGCGGCTTGGTACAGTGTTGTGGCAAGGGGGACACAACGTCTCGTTCCCTGCATTAGGGAACGGAGATTACACTAGTAACCTAGACGTTCCCTTCTGTCGACTGTAGATGCGCACCAGCCGTGGCCTTTCCTCTGTGTTTCTCCTCATAGAGTGTTAGATGTGACTGGGACCATCTAGCTATAACATCAGGAAAGGTGTTCTTTTCCAGCTCCTATTCTTTCAGGGGGAAAAGACCCTGCAGAGACCACATCCTGCCCAGGCTGGGGGAGGTTAAATATGGCAAATACCTCACATGGGTTTTTAGGCCACATGTGGAAGAGGCACGGTGGTAGATCCTACCTGCTGCGAGGGAGGAGTTACTACAAACACAGCAACTGGGGGGCACAGGGGACTGCCCAAGGGAGATGCGGGTCCGCAGAAAAGTCAGCAGCGAGTTTAGTGGACTCTCCTGGGAGAAACAGCGCCCGTGATCACCTCAGTGAAGGGCGCTAGCGCAAGTGGTAAACCCGGTCAGTCGTCCTGTGTTACCAAGTTCTAAATGCTCGGCCTGACAAAACCGACTCAACCCGGAGATTGTACAATCTCGCAAAGGTATTGGGTGTCACCCAGCCCGCTGCTCTACAGATGTCTAGAGCAAATTTGCGGCAAGTTTGTCTGTACATTAGATTTTTTGTGCTGTGCGCACACCCACAGTTGTGGCCAAAACTATTGGCACCCTTGGTAAATATGTGAAAAAACTGTCTTTTTTATCCTTTTGATCTTTCATTCTAAATATTCACAAAAATCTATCCTCTAATTGATATCAAACAATTGTACACACAACACAAGTTTAATCAAAAAACAAATATATGTGTGGCATAATTATTGGCACCCTTTCATTCAATACTTTGTGCAACCTCCCTTTGCCAAGATAACAGCTCATTAGGCAACTATAATGCCTATTGAGGTTGTAGGGCACATGGCAAGGGATCTGAGACCATTCCTCCATACAGAATCTGTACAGATCCTTCAAATTCAGAGGTCCATGTTGGTGGACTTTCCTCTTCAGTTCACCCCATAGGTTTTCTATGGGGATCAGGTCAGGGGACTGGCATGGCCATGGCAGAACTTTAATTTTGTTGTCATTGAACCATTTTTGTGTTAATTTTGATGTATGTTCAAGTCAAGTGGTCAAGTGGTTCAAGGCCACCACCATCGTCCCCATGCAATGTTTTGGATCATTGTCCTGCTGGAAGATTAAACCACGGCCCATTTTAAGCTTTCTGGCAGAGGCAGTAATGTTTTGATTTTTATCAGTTGGTATTTGATAGAGTTCATGATCCCATGTATTTGAAGAAGATATCCAGGACCTCTGTCATTAAAACAGCTCCATAACGTTAAAGATAACAGTGGGCCACCATATTTAACAGTGGGCATGAGGTACTTTTCCATATGGCTGCCTCTCTGTGTGTGCCAAACCCATCTCTGTTGTTTGCTGCCAAAAAACAAACTCTATTTTTTTTTTTATCTGACCATGGAATCTAGTCCCATTTGAAGTTCCAGTAGTGTCTGGCAAACTGAAAGTTGTTGTTGAATGAGTGGCTTTTTTTTTTTAAACCCTCCCAAACAACTTGTAGTGATGTAAGTGACATCTGATTGTAGATTTGGAGACTTTCTGACCTTAATTAATGTCTGCAATTCTCCAGCAAATGATCCTTGGATATTCTTTGGCCACTCTAACCATCCTCCTCACCATTTGTGGAGACAATCTAGACACACGTCCTCTTCCAGGCCGATTCTTAACATCGCCAGTTGATTGGAACTTCTTAATTATTGCCATGATGTTGGATGTTTGTTTTTTAGTTTTAGCCATTTTCTTATTGCCACAACCCATTTTGTGCAGCTCAACAACCTTTTGCCGCACATCATAACTATGTTCTTTGGTCTTACCCATTGTGATGTGAAGGGTGCTTCTCATTTCCTACTGTAAATTGTACATCCTTGTTTCCTCACTCCTCCATCCTCGAGCCTGTGACCTGGAAACTGATCGAAGTCCGCCATAATTAAGGAAGTACTTTTTCTCTAAATGCAGCATGAAGAGGTAAAGATTGAGGACAGAGGGAGCTTATTGAGGACGCTTGAGCGAGGAGCACTGGAGCATCCTATGCAGAAGGCTTTTTGGTCAAAGCACCTGATGCACCTGATGCAGGCATACATTCTCTTCCTCCACATCTGACACAACAGTTTGATTCATGTTTCACATTTGCGGTTTAAATAAACCATAATTGTCACATACTTCAACAGTGCATTAATATGAATATATTAATAAATACATGTTCAATAACATAACAGCAAGCATGCAGAGGTACTGCAGCTGTGCAAGGACATTTAAATTTACAAACATGTCTTGCTTCGATTTTTTGCCTCTGTCCTCGTTTCCTTTCCTTTCTTATTTCCTAAGAGGCTGGAGTTAGGAAGCAAGGAAAGGAAGCAAGGAAACAAGGATGCACTTTTTTAGTAATGAGAAGCACCCTAAGGGAATTTGGCTTGTGTGTTAACTCATATTTATACCCCTGTGAAACAGGAAGTCATGGCTTAACAATTTCATGTTCTTAGTCACTCAGGTGTACTAAGAAATGTCAAATATGAATGGTAATATACTTCAGATATATTTCACTCATAAGAATTTCTAGGGGTGCTATTAATTGTGTTTTGGATAAAAATATTTAATTATGAGATTTTCCCCCCTTTCAATTAGTTTACTTAAATTAAAGGTTAGATTTTTGTGAATATTTTGAATGAAAGAACAAAAGGATAAAAAACAAAGACATATTGTTCAACAGCATTCTTTGCTCATATTTACCAAGGGTGCCCTTATAACTGTAGAACCCCTAATTTAAATATCTTTTGGTTGTTAACTGATGGTAAGATTTTGACTGTCATTTGTCTGCAAAGTAGATTTAACTGGGATCCACTACGAGAACACCTGAACGATTTTGAAGAAAAGGGGAAATTACAATTATATATATTTTATTATTATTTTTAACTGCAGTTATTTGTAAAGACAAGAGAGTTTTTTAGTAAAGTATCATTTCTGATTTGATCGACTTGATCTGTAGCTACATAACGGAATGTAAACTTGATGTGAATGAAAACGAGGCTTTGAGGGATAAACCTCTTCAATGGCATGCAATGTATAGCCTAGAGCTGTTCAAGCTCAAGCTGTTCTGTAGCATTATATATTCTGAATCTAAGTATTGATTACCATTGACCCATGTCTGCCAAACATGTTGAGTGGTCCAAACATCATCTGCAGCCTGGACTTTTGGATTTTAGGAGTGCATAGAAAGCACCTTAATTTCACGGAAATCGGCACCATGCTGTTGTGTCACATGATTCGGTGCGCCAGAAGTTTAACCATCAAATTACAGTCTAGTATGTCATTGTCAGTCCCGTCAAAGGAATGCTGTGGGTCCTTTATCATCCCTTTTACCATGTTTGGCTTTCATCCGGTGAAGACTATTTTTCTGTTGGTGGGCCGCTTGTCTTCTTTCTGTGATGAACAGTAAGCAGCCAAATTGATAGCAAGGGCCGAAATAAAGCACATCAAGCCACTTGATAAAGGTTATCAGGAGAACATCATTAAATGAGAGGGGTGAGTCTAATGATTGACTCTGAGACAGCCGCCCTTGGCCCACCATAGTGCCAACCCTATGTAAAAATGAACATTATCACTTACTTTTCACAATCTCAGACATTCCAAGTCCAAGGTCATTCCCCCCATGTGCAGCAAAACAGTTGACTAAACTGAAACCTTTCACCCTATCTACACCAGATGCTTTGTTGCATTGCATTACAATAATTTAAGGCTGTTTACATGTAACATGCTTTTAGTTTTCTGAATTATATTTTCAACAAAAAACTAAGCTTATGATTGAAACAAACACAAAAAATATAACAAGCGCTGCGTCTTTTTTCACGATCTTTAACTGTCGGAGGCTGATGTTGTTTACTTTTAGCACAACAGCTCAGATGCTCTCGTCTCTAAATTCACGCTATATGCAATTTAATTTTCTAAACGGTCTGAGTAAGCACTGCATCGTGCCTCAGATCCTTGAGGCTGTCGTTGACTAACTCTATATGTCATTTTATCAGGAGTAGGGAAATATTTAAAAAAAAATAATACGAAAAATATTGACTACATGTAAAGGAAGTTTTCATCAAAAGATTAAACCTATCACTCTGTCTACATCGGGCATGTTGCAACTGGGTGCCTGTAAACTTTCAGTGCAACGTTGCTCCATGCGGCGCAACGCTGCTTTATGCAGAACAGCACGACGCGACTAAACCGCATGATGCAGCTTGAAGCAGTGCAACACATAATTTCTAGTGTAGACAGCATCATTAATTAAAAAGGGAACAATCTCATTTTAAAGCTTCCAGCGTCACGCAGTAAAAAAACGACCTCATCTCATTCATTTTCAATGAGAGGTGGTGAATTCTGGCAACACAAGCGATGGCGACCGTTGGCGAACGGATGTGGGTGTGTCCAGCGATGCAACAAAGTTGAGAAATGTTTAACTTTATGCAAATGAAGAGCGACAGCCAATAAGAGAGAGAAGATGGTAGAGATCACGTGATCCTAATATTTTAATAATAATATTAATTGTAAAGAATCAGTGCTGTTTAGACTCTCCATTCACACCACTAGCGACCTAACCGCCAGCCACTGGCAACATCGCAGCTTCGCTCATGTCGTGTAGATAGTGAGAAAAAATAAATCTGTTTTCAGGATCTCCATCTGCTGAAGTCTAAAATAGTTAATCAGCTCTATGCTCACATCTTATTTCCAGATCTCTGACTGTCGAAGTCTTATGTAATTCACCCCTTCATGCAGCACAACAGCTCAGATTCTCTCTGCACTTTTCGTAATCTCTGATGTTTGTTACATTTATTTATAACAATTATTAAAACTTTGGTAAAAATGTAACACTGCATCTCTATTCAGAATCTCAACTGTTGATGTCTGAAATGGTTCATCAGCTCTGAAGCTCTATTATTTTTTCAGGATCTCTGACTGTCAAAGTCTGATGTAATTAACCCCTGCATGCAGCACAACAGGACCCATGTGTTCATCTTTTACAGCAATATTAAAAAAAAATTATAAGGCAGAGGCTATTAGCTTTATGTGCATTTTTATACCCTTTATAGCTGAATCAGACTGTAATGCAATAGACAGGTGCTCAATGGCGATGGCAAAGAGAAGTGGACTCAAAGAACAGCCCTGGCGAGTTGAACGGTGAAGGTGGAAGTACTCTGAATGAGTGTTATTAGTCCTAACTGAATCTTTGTGCGCAGAATATAATAGTCTCAACCATAATATACATTTCTCACTGAACCCACACTTCTCCAAAGTGTAGAAGAGATACTCCCATTCTACACAGTCAAATGCCTTTTCTGCATCCAATGAAATTAAAGCCTCTGGAACAGTAGAAGAGGGAGGATTATATATGATGTTAAATAGTCTTCTGATATTTAAAAAACAATGCCTATTTTTAATAAACCCAGGCTGGTCTGGAGAAATTATTAATGGAAGTATGGATTCTAGACGCATTGCTAAGAGTTTTGACATGAGCTTAAAATCTGCATTAAGAAGCCTGATCGGGCTTAGGGAGGTACAGTCAAAGAGGTCTTTATTCTTTTTGTAAATTAAGGAAAAAGAGGCCTGGATGAGGGTCTGAGGGAGCTTTAGTGAGTCAAATGAATCATTGTACATGTCAATCAGTATGGGGGCCAATTAATGTAAAAATCCTTGTAGAACTCTACCGGATACCCATCTGGCCCTGGGCATTTGCCACACTGCATGGATGCAGCCGTCTGAATCAGTTCTTCTAAAGTAATTCCTCCAACCATGCAACTGAATCAGAGTCAATGATGGGTATCTTCAGATGACTAAATATATTATCAAAAGCAGAGTGGTTGCTGGCTTGATTGGATTTATATAAGGAAATATAATAATCTTTAAAATGATAATTAATTAACTTGGGATCTGTTTTGTAACCCTGAAGGAGTTTGAATCTGTGAAATATGAGGAGAGGATCATTCTTGTCATAATTGTTAGGCCAGTAGCTTACCTGCCTTGTCCCCCTCTTCATAGTATTGATATCTGGATAATTTTCAGAGTTATCTCAGTATCCTCAGTTTTTCCTTGTGATCAATGTGTGAGATGATTTCCCCCCTTAGATATGCCTTTAGAGCTTCCCACAAAATAGAGGCTGAGACATCTGGAGTCTTATTCGTCGCTATGAAAAAATCTATTTGATTAGACACAAACTTCACAAAATGTAAATCCGACAGCATACAGATATTTAAGCACCATGGTGGACATGTCATCAAGCCTCCCAATACAATACAATTATTCATAATAACTGGAGCGTGGTCTGATATTACAATTATGTTATATGAACAAGACTGTACAGATGAAATTAGCCTTATACCGTATCTATCAGGAAATAGTCAATCCATGTAAATGTGTGATGAGCATGGGGAAAAAATTAATACTCTCTCCCAGACGGATTAAAAAATGCCAAGGATCAGACACGTTAAACTCCTCCATGAAAGACTGACACGTGCAGACTTGGAAGGCTTATTAAAGGGGTCATATAATGGTACATGCACTTTTTCAAGTTGATTGTACTGAAATGTGTGTTGGCTGTGCCTGTACACAACCATCCTATTATGATAAAAATCCATCCAGTGTTTTTGTTTTAATCTCCTTATATATTTTCCCCTGCCTCAAATCGAGCCGTTCGACCGTGTGACGTCACACGGTCGGACGCCCCTCCCAGGATTGTTGATTGACAGCAGTGTTTAAACACAGACCCGCCCTCGCTCGTGAGCGAGCTGTCAATCATAGTCCGTCATCATTGTTGATACACTGGAGCAGAATGACGCCTAAGTGATTGTGGTGTTCTGTTCTTCGGTGTAATAATGAACACAGCAGTCATTTTGATGTTCCTAAATCTGAACCGCTGAAGACGCAGTGGCTGAGTTTTGTTTACGATGGGAATATTCCCCACGAGCAACGTCAATGCGTTCATGTTTGCGCGAATCATTTTTCACCAGACTGCTTTATAAACGAGGGTCAGTATAAAGCTGGTTTTGCTAAGAAGGGGCGGGGTGACCAAAGCTCATTATCATTTAAAGTCATATGCACTGAAACGGCGTGCTGAAAACAGAGCTGTTTTTGAGCAGGTAAAATTAGTGTTTTCTTAAAATACTAATGAGAATTTTTAATAAAAGTATATTACAAAGTTTTCATTTAGACCCTAAAGATTCATATTAACTTGTACAAAAATGGCATTATATGACCCCTTTAAGTCTGACAGATGAGCGGTCGAGTTTAGGATTGATCCAGCAATTGAAATTACCACCCAAAATAAGAACGTATGAGGACATGTCAGGCAGCTTGGTGAATAATTGTCTGAAAAAATTATCATTATCTCAGTTTGGAGCATATATATTAGCAAGAGCAAAAGGGAAGTTATTGATCTTCCCTGTTACAATGACAAACCTCCCATTTGGGTCCGCTATAACATCAGAATGCACGAAAGCAACTGATCTATGTATAAGAATTGCTGCTCCCTCACCTGGCTTTACCCTGAAATGTAGAATGGTATACTTGACCAATCCATCCTATCCTTAACTGTAGGTGAATTTTTAAATGAGTTTCCTGGAGGTAAACTATCTGGGCCCCTAAGTGTTGGAGATGGTGTAACACCTTACTGGTTAATTTACTCCTTTACTGTTCCAAATTTTTAATTCCTCCTGCCAAGATGATTAATTATTTTAGGTTGTGTCATATCCGATGTGAATTATTGAATATATCAAGACATATTACTGACTGCAATATTTTATACATATAGTGTGTAGACCAAGTAAAGAAAAAAGGATGAAAAAAAACAAGCAAAGGCACACATACAGAGAACATATGAACTATAACAAAACCTTCCACCCACCCACCCCAGCAAAAGCATCTCCCCAAATGAGACACACGCATATCCCCTTAACACTCATAGGACTGCAGCCAACTAAATGCAGCCTGAGAGAAAGTCATATAGTGAATGATAATGAGCATAGCAGAATCAAAGCTCTCTTGACTAGAGAAAAGTCCCTGTCTATGTTGCCACACTAGACTTATATTGAAACAATTAACTAGATGAACTGGTATAATAAACTGAGAACTGAGGTCATAGTTGAAAGATAGATAATGACCAAGTAGATGGGCAAGCTGGCATTCATCATGTCCCATTACAGTTAATGTTGTTGTATTCAGTAGTGCCAGATAGGGGCTCTGCAACAGTGTTTAATAATAATAATAATAAAAAACCTAAAACCCTTAAACTTTTACTTTATATTTATATTTTTAGAATGTCTTCTAACCATAAGTTCTCTTATGTTTCACGTAACACTAGGGGCCTAAGAGACTCTGTTAAAATAAATTAAATCTTCCTTTTTTGTCACAATGAAGAAGCACAAAGTTTTCTTCTCCAAGAAACTCATTCTAATGACATGGATGAAAAATTCATTTGACCAAATACATTTTTGTCAAAGTACAAATACAGCAGGCGTTGCCATACTTTTAAACAATTTCCCTTCCCCCTCTGTCAAATGAGTCAGACATACAGTAGGGGAGACTGGGGTTACTTGTCACACTTTTGACCCCAGTACATTTTTCTCATTGCAGGTTCATATTTTTAATTTCTGTATATGTGATCCGGAATCATATAATTGTAAATAGTGATAACTATAAGTCTAGTATATAGACCTTATGAGGAATTAAATGTAGTTTCTCTAAACATTAAACAATACAGAACACATTAAATAGAACAATAACAGTAATAATAAATAAAAATGTTGACACAAAATCCACAATGTGTGCAAAGGCAACATGAAACATGTATAAATTTCAATGGTATGACACGACGGCAGCTGAAAGATAGAACACACAAAGAGTGACTGTTTCCTTTCTGAAGCCAAAAGCCACAGTCGGAAGTCAAATATTTATAGAAAATCTAGAAACATTTATATCCTCTTTTGTGGTACGTTTGTCTCTTTTCTCACCCAAGTAGCCTATATCTTAAAGGAATATTCTGGGTTCAATACAATTAAAGCTCAACAAAAAAGTTTGACTTGCCCCTCCTTTTCTTTAAAAAAACCTAATCTTGTTTCCAGTGAGGCACTTACAATGGAAGTGAAAGGGGACCATTCTTTTATGATAAAATACTATCTTTTTCAAAAGTATAGCCACAACACATGAACAGTATGTGTGTAAACATGATTTTAGTGTGATAAAGTAAAGATATAGCCAATTGTACAACTTGACAATGTAATGTCAACAAACCCTAAATTGACTGTAAAAATGACAATTTAAACAACTGTACAACCCAAATAATAGTTTTAATAAGTTTTAACAGAAGATTTAACATTAGTGCTTTTATAAAATTACAAGTTCCAGAAATTGTCCCCATTCACTTTCATTGTAAGTGCCGCACTGAAACCTTTATTTTATAGTTCCAGCAGTACATTCACATGTTACACACAAACCGATCAATAGCTGATTATTGCAAGCAAACAGCATTTTTGAATGTCTAATCTTATGTTTTTTCTTTTCTGTCTGCATGCTATCTTATTTGTGTCAAACTGTTGGCTTGTTGCACAACAGTATAGTGTTGTGATGATGTCATGCTGTTTGCATTCACATGCATTCACAGTGTTTCAAAAATGATTTGCAATGCCACAAACAAAGCCATTTAGAAAACACCATAATCTGAATGTTTGAAATATTTTACAAACATTAACTCTAGTATTATGCAAACAAATATTGTGGGTGTTGTCTCTGATGAAGGTCTAGATGCCGAAATGCGTTGGCAAAATAAAGATTTAATTATTCTCCACTCCACAAGTGCTGCTGGATTTCTTTTCAATTTTGTTATCACTGATGGGCTGTTTTCCTTGCTTTATCCAGTGTGTTATTGCATTTCCCTGACTGGGGGTGTTGCCTCTCTAATCCTTTTCTGATTGGTTGCCTCAGAGGTTTCGTGAGGTCAGCAACTTTGTGTGCAACTACCTCAGAAACAGATAGTGTTGAAGTTCTCTAGGATGTTATATTTGTGCTAAAAATGGGTCAGCCAATAATAGTAAAAGTTCATTGGTATTGTGAGACTTTTTATTAAGTCTTTAGTGAAAGTTTCTTGATTCCTTGATTGAAATCTATAAAATGTAAATTAATAAATTCCTAGAATGTTGTTTAATGCAAATTTCCATGAAAGGAGTTTTAGGGGGCTTTCACACTTGGTTCGATTGCCTGTTCCGAACCCGAGTTCGATTGCTCCCCCTCCCCCCTGCCCCCGATGGACTGTGTTCACATTATATATTTGTATCCGAACCGCGGTACGCTTGCGTCATCAAGCTGCAGCTGGTGCGTAATCGTGTTGCTTGATAACCGCGAAATGAAAAGGCGTCAAAATTCAATGAATAGACTTGCTCGGTTCACATTTGTTCTTCTTTTTTTAAACTTTGGTTTTGTTTTCAACATCAAGATACAGAAACACACTTGCGTCTGTCTGCCGCAAAAATACTGAAATCGTTCAAGGCAAGCAGAAATCATCTCTCTGCCTGCAGTGCGTGTGCGTCAATCCCGCTTTTCGTCAAGGTAAGTGTATACACACGCACACACGCACGAAAGTAAACCCTTTCTGCTCATTTTGAAAGTGACGCGTGAGACTGACGACCACATTATACGTCATCAATAGCGGTTCACTTCCACGGTTTGGTTCGATTGCGTTCATATCGGCAGCGAACCGTACTGGAGTTCACATGAACCGTACCCCACGAGTTCGGAAGACAGCGTTCACATCATCCAAACGAACCGAACTCTGACGTCATTCGAACCGGGGTGTGCACCAAAAGTGCTAGTGTGAAAGCCCCCTTAATCTAAGGACAAATTCCAGCATGTGTAAGTGATTTTCATTTGCGGAGAGTTGGGCTCTTTTACAATACTAATTAATGTATCAGTGAGTACAGTAGAAAAGCTGATGCCCAGTTATTAATTTATATTTGTCATAGCATAGGTTATGGAATAATACCACATTTGACAGTTTTTATATCTATTTATCCTATCATCATGTTCTAAACCCAAAATTGAAAATGCCATCTCAGATGTAAATGACATTCTTTATTCTGCAGAACACAAATGAAGATTTTTTTAAATAATATGTCAGCTCTGCAGGTCCATACAATTCAGGTGAATGGTGACCACAACTTTGAAGCTCCAAAAAGTACAAAAGTAATCCATATGACTAAAGCGGTTTAATCCATGTTTTCTAAAGCAATCTAATTGGTTTTGGGTAAGAACAAACCTAAATGTAACTCCTTTTTCACTATTAATCTTGCTATTGCAGTCTCTATTCACAATCATAATTTCAAGCTTGATTACAAGCTTGCAGAGAGCTAGATGGCACAATAGGAAGTGTAATCGCACTTGAAATCATGATTGCCAATGAGACAGCTGATGCCAAGATTTATAGTGAAAAAGGAGTTACAATAGGTTTGCAGCTTCTGAAGACAGATTAAACCACTGGAGACCTATGGATTACATTTATGCTTCCTTTGTGTTTTTAGGTGCCTCAATTTTGGTCAACATTCACCTGCAACATAAGTTTCTTCTAAAAATCTTCATTTGTATTTTGCAGAAGAAAGAAAGTCATACACATCTGGGATGGCATCAGCATAAGTAAATGATTAGAGAATTTTCATTTTTGGTTGAACAATCCCTGTTAGTCTGTCAGTGTATACTATCATATAAGAGCAGATGTCTAAACCTTTCTGCTCCAATTGTGATCTACTCTGAGAAAAAAGGAAAACTAACAGCTGGGTCACCATATGTCCTTCATTAAATAATTAAAGTATAAAGCATAAAACATATTTTTTTCTTCCCACAACATAACATACTGTAGATGTAGCATTAGGTCCACCCTCAGTTTGATAGCCAAATCAGTACAGATCTGCTCTTAGTGGGTGGAGATTTTACACTATAGGGTTAACACGTCCATTGGCAGCAGCCAACTAGAGGTTCAAGGTGTAGTGTGCAATAAGCAGCACACAAAGTCCAGATAAGCTAAATTATTGATTGTGTTTTTCTTTCCCTAGTGGATTTATTAATCGGGAAGTTAAGCGAGCTTGCAGTATTCAGGAGGTCTATCTCTGGCTTTGTCTCAGACCAGTGAACTAGCCTAGCTGTAGTACCTAGACAACATTTTTGTACCGTCCAGGTAGGCAGCTCACTGGGTTTTGAAACACAGCCTCACCTTTTGACTTAGTTCGGCATACCATACTATTCTTACTCTTTCTGCCGTATATAGTAGTGTGGGACCTAAAGTATGCTATTCTGAACAGACTGTTGGCGAGGAGACAACTTTTAGCACGCTACGGAGAGTTGTTTAGCAACAGATAACCAACCATAAACTGCCTCAGCGCTTATTCCATAAAATATTCATACGCTTGTACTGACATAGAAACTTTCACGCATTGATTCGTTATGGCGTCAAATGGAAAGTTAAAAATAACAAGCATTGAGGACACTGATAGCGCACGGACAGACAAGACGAAGCAGGCAGCGAGTTGTTCGGCCCCCCGCCCTGAACTATAAATGAATAACCTCCTAAATATGCAAATGGCAAAGTTAACAAACCTGAACAACCCCAAAGTATGAGTGTGAAACACGCAGCAACCCAGGGATTAGAATGGCATTTGGTTAACAGCGCTCTCTGAGTTTCTTTCACGCATCTGCAGTTCTGACGTTTACCACAGCTGTGTTCCTCCGACATGCAAGCAAACGGCCACATTTGACCACGTTAGTCTTTTTTTTAATTTTTTTTTATCGTATCTAACGGTTGGGTCGTCGCACTTTTACATAAGCGTTTCATAAACAGAGGATATCCACGCTTTCAGTAAGTGCTTGTGGTTTTATTGTATGTGGGTAGCACTAACAGTGTGAAGTTACTACTACTACTAAACTACCTCACCCGCTTAACACGCTGACTGTTTGATGTTTATGTCTGTTTCACTCCTGTTATCTAATGCATGTTTGAAATGTTGCCAGCTGCATGTGTATTTGAAAGGTAGATGATTGTTTTTCTACGTTTGCTGCTCTTCGTGTAGTTTTCTACTGGATGACTATAAGTTTGTTTGCTTAGTTGAAATGCAAATCAATCTTAAGAAAAAAAAAAACCCCGAAGCAATACATAGTCAGACTTTGAAACAGATTCTGCATGTGGGGCGTAAAAAAAAAATCTGTCATAAAAAAAAAAATAGTTATTTAAAAACGAAAACCATATTTTTATGGTGTTGACCATAAAGGGTTAAATTGACATTTCAAGCTGTGACCGCTGTGTGGCATATGTTATACTTCTAAAACCATATTAAACTAACAAAAACAAAAAAATCTGATTCTTGCATGATTATTATTATTATTATTATTATACAAGCCGTTTTTTATGACCTCTTATTAATTGAGATTTCATGGAAATATGTACATGACCAATTTCGCTTGTCAGGCAGCAGGATGATTGAAAAGAATGGCAAATATGCAAAATGGTAAAAAAACGTAAAATAAATCGTTACCAGTTATAGCACCTCGGTACACATTCCCTTAAACATTCATATTCTTTTTAACCTAGAATCTTCTTGAAATTGTAATTCAAATGGTAAAATATATGTTAAAGAAATAGTTCACCAACAAATTATAGTTCTGTCATGGTTTACTCGTCATTGTTTACTCACCCTCGTGCCATCCCAGATGTGTATGACTTTCTTCTGCTGAACACAAAGATTTTTTGAAGAATATCTCAGCTTTGTTGTGCCATAAAATGCAAGTGAATGGTGTCTAAAACTTTGAAGCTTGATAAAGCACATAAACGCAGCTTTAAAGTAATCCATTAGACTCATGTGATTTAATCCATGTCTTCTGAATCGATCCAAATGGTTTTGGGTGAGAACAAGCCAGAATATAAATAAAATGTCACTATTAATCTTGAGCAGTCTCATTGGCAATCAAGATTTCAAGCTTCATTACACCACTACATGGATTAAACCGCTGTAGTTTTATGGATTGCTTTTGTGCTGCCTTTATGTGATTTTTGGTGCTTCAAATTTCTGGCCACCATTCACTTTAATTGTATGGACCTACAGAGCTTAAATATTCTTCTAAAAATCTTCATTTTGTGAAGAAGAAACAAAATCATACATATCTGGGATGGCATGAGGGTGAGTAAATTGTGAGAGAATTTTTCATTTCTGGGTGAAATATACTTTTCTTGTCATGTTTATGTCAGCTACTCAGTAAAAATCTTTAATAAGTCAGAATAGCCTGTATTTTTCAGCACTCAAAAATTTCTTTAAAACAATCCCTTTCGCTTGTCTGCTTTTTAAAATGTCAAGCAGACATGGGAATATTAGGCCCTTTCCCACTGCAAGTAGCCAGTTTTAGGTACTTTTCCCTGGGTCTAGTCCTTTTTGTCATTTTCTGTGAACCTGTGGAATTATAGTTCCTCTAAGCCATTTTAGAGGACATTTCTGGCTCCCACTCTTGGGTCGATGCTTTTTGGGGTGTAGAGGGTCTATGGAAGGTGCTGCAGCCTTATGATTGGTCAAAAACCTATGATGCACACAAACCTATGAGATTCCATCTCTAATATTATGTTACCTAGTGTGGCAGTAAAGCGGAAGCAGAAACCTGTAGCGGAAGCACTGAGGCAAGGCTCTCGGGAGCGTGCATAAATGTCACATTCTATCACATGAAAATCAGTTTCAGGCTTTAATACCTTGGAAGTCTGGGAAGGGCTCCGTTTTTAAGTCACGTTACAAGCCGTTCACACATAAAAAAAAAAGGTGAGTATTACATGAAAATGTTTACATATTGCACCTTTAATTGATTAGGCAGTTGCCTAGTGCCTACATTTTCGGATGCAGCTTGAAGTTTGTTTTAAACAGCCCTAACAAATGTGTAGCTCTGATCCCGGCATCCTCTGATGGTGTTGTTGAATCGCATGTGCAATCAGCGCCACAAGAAAAATGGTCGATTCTTGATGTCGTCACTATGAGGTTACTTTTGTTAGTGCGAATGCAAGTGGGGAAAATCTCCTTGGTTGTCACATTCCTCTTAAGAGTTTTCATCGAGAAAGTTACTAAGGAAAAATAACTGGAACTGTAGTTGGGAAAGGGGCTATTCTTTTCTAAGCTATTTAAAAAAACAAAAGTGGGCCTAGCACTGAACCCTGGGGCACTCCTTAATAAGCCATGATCATTATGTAATAATGTTTTGTGTTTGTGGTTTTATAATGGTTTAGGGGCTATGGCCTTCTTGGGAGCTACAGTGTGGAGGGTTATGGCATGCCGGCAGCCCCTCTCACACCTCTGTCGTGCCACCACACGCTGTTATAGCTCCCAGTCTACGCAGACCACTGAGAAGAGCGTTCCCTATGAGAAGACCCTGAAACAGGAGGATGGAATCCGTGGACCCACCAAACCCCTACCAAAGTCTGCAGATGTTGTGGTGATTGGTGGAGGAAGCCTGGGTTGCCAGACCCTCTACCATCTGTGTAAAATGGGCATGACCAATGTTGTTCTGCTAGAGAGGGACAGGCTGACTGCTGGCACCACCTGGCACACAGCAGGTATAAAAGATATAGAAGTGTTTTTCAGTGTGCACTCTGTGATCAGAGAGTTTGCTGTGTAGTTTCTTCATGCATTTAGAAAAAATATTTTGTGTTTAATTATTGATGATTGTTGTAAATTCTAAGAGAAACCTTTAATCTAGGCAGCAAATCTGGATTTATATCCCATTTGCACAGTTCAAGAGTTTTCTCAATGAATGGGTTTTAGAGCATGAATTGAGTCACAGCCAAATCAAAGTCTTTGGGCTTAGTCCTTAAAGTTTGTCAAATACAAATGAGCTGCACCTCGTCATAGCTTGTGCTAGTTTTTTTACATGATCCAGCCTGCATTTTGTGTTTTAGTTTGAATGAGCAACTAATTCTTCTACCCTTTCACAGGACTTTTGTGGCAGTTGAGGCCGAGTGATACTGAGGTGGAGCTGTTGGCTCACACGCGCAATGTGATTAGCTCAGAACTAGAGGAGGAGACGGGCCTTGAGACGGGCTGGATCCAAAATGGAGGCTTGTTCATTGCTTCAAACAAGCAGCGATTGGACGAGTATAAAAGGCTAATGTCGGTATGTCACATATGCTAAACCACACAAATTAAAGATACATTTGTTTTTTTTTACTAAAAATTGTTTTGTTTTTTAGTCTTACGCATAAAACCAATATTGGCTTTTAAATAATAACATGACCTATTTATAGCATGCACTTTTATTTTGTTGGGACTTAACAGTGTGATGGAAAAGACAGCAAGTGCAGAACCAAATTAGAATAGATTTGAACACTGCTTTGGCCTTTGTTAGAAATCAACAAAATAATTCTTGTCTTGAAAGTCCGGTGTAAGCTACTGAATGCTGAGCATGGCATTTACATATAAATGTGTCAAATTAACTTTGTGATAATTGTTAATGATTTTTATAATGGTAAATATGTAAGGCATAATGTCAAGTCAATTGTTCATTATCACAAACTAAACCCAGAAAGGTTGATCAGGACCTGGATACAAAGTGGAGGGGTTTATTTTCCATCTATAATGACCGTACATTATAACACTTATTGCAGCATGGCTACTACAAATACATACAGGAAATAAGATATGAAATATTGATTTGAGTTCAAATTATTTTATTACAAGAAAAGAAAGAGACAGTAGAGTGATATGAGAGACATAAAACAAACACTATGTAGGAAATCTGTTTCCTGGGACAACTGTCAATTCTACAGTTTAACGGCCATTATATACAAATGTCCAACTTCGGAATGCTACAACTGACCAATCAGAATCAAGTTTTCAATGGGTAATGTACAAAATGTAACTGATTACATATTATTTGACATGAGTCTGACGTGTTCTAATGAAGTGACATTATGTTTTTCTATTTCAGTTGGGTAAAGCCTACGGCATTGAGTCATACGTCCTGTCGCCAGCTGAGACCAAAGATCTGTATCCTCTGATGAATGTGAAAGATCTTTATGGCACACTCTATGTTCCTAAAGATGGCACCATGGACCCAGCTGGCACCTGCACCACCCTCTCTAGAGCAGCTACTGCACGGGGAGCCACTGTACGTATCCATGAGCTTCTTTACTATTTGTGATTATTTAATTATTCTGTAATGTAAATATGAGTCACAGGAGAATGAATAATAGTATGTAGACAGCGCTTATGTGTCCAAAGCTGAAAAAAACAAAACAAACAAGAATCAATTAATGAATAACTTAAAAAATGTAATGCCATGTAACCACTGAGGAAAGAATTAAAGTACACAGCTGTAACATTCATAGGATGGGCAAGGAGGAGGCAGGAACCGGATGAGCATTCGACGTAAACCTTTTAATGACACAAAGGAACTTCCTCTTCCTCGTCAGAATATCCCCAACGCTGATTCTGACATGACTTACCCCCCTCCTGGAGGGGAAGCATTGCCCTTTCGGCCGTCCTTCCACCTGCTGGTCTTCCCCACCTCCTGGGAATCTAAATAGTGGAGGACGGGAGAGGAGAGAGAGAAAGAAAAAAAACTCTCCACCTGACGGATGGCAGTGGGCTTCTCCACCTCCAGGCAGATGTAAACGGCTCCTCCCTGCGGCCGGAAGTGGCTCCTCTATATCCTGGCGACCAGCAACGGCTCCTCCGTTTATGGCAAACCACTCCAGTAACACCAGAACGTACCTCCTCGGTGTTGCAACCCTCTATCAGCGGCAAGGGCACTCCGACAGCACATCACTCCTTCCTCTTAGGTTTCGGCACCAATATAAGGTGTTCATAAAATGGACAAGGAGGAGGTGGGAACCAGTTGAGCAGTCAACATAAACTTTTAAATGACACAGGAACATTAGGAACATAAAACATATAGGCCACGTGCATCTCTCTCTCTCTCTCTCTCTCTCTCTCTCTCTCTCTCTCTCTCTCTCTCTCTCTCTCTCTCTTTTCTCTCTCTCTCTCAAACTGGTGTCCCCGGGTCCTCTATCCCTCTCCCGGCTGATTCAGCGCTGTGGGTCCATCGTTACGGCCCGACCACGTTGTCGTCACAACAACTTAATCATTCATTTTAAAACAAGTAAAAAAAACCTACTTTTTCACTGTAATTTTTTACAAAAAGTTTAAAGTCAATAATAACAAGAAGTTTTCTCAGTATTACACAATAAATAGATGTTGAATAAAATGTGCCATTTTATACAAATGTCAACATATTTTATTCACATTCATTCTTGAAGGTATGTGAAAAAAGTATAAAAATGACTTTTTTTTCATAGAAGAGGTGTTATTTGAATAAATGTTTTGTATGAATTGCATTTTTAAGGATTTTTAAATAATTTAATAAATCTATAAAAACAAATTGGATCACAACCAAAGAGTTGATTTTAAGATCAAACATGGAGTTTATTTGAATTGTACATTTTTTTTAATTAATTCTAACTCTTAACACTAACTCTCATTGCCTCTCTATCAGAATAAAATTATCCATTAAGAACTGAAAAATATGAGTAGGACTTTTTTATCTTGTACACGCAGAGTATAATTACCTTTCGGTGCTTTGATTCCATGCTCCATTTGTCAGATAGCGTTAAACATACAGTAGCTATTGGAGCAACAAGGGGCAGCATTACACAAAAGCAAACGTTTTTATTTACTGATACATTGCAGAAATAACCTATTCACTGTGAGCCATGATTAAGACATAGTTCACCCCAAAATGGAAATTCTGTCATTTACCTACCCTCATGTAGTTCTAAACCCATATGACTTTCTTCTATGGAAGACAATGGAGATTTTTTAAAGAAACCTAAACGTGTCCTAAAAGTAGCCATTGCGACTTGTACATCATATTCCAAGTCTTCTGATGTCATACAATCACATTTTATAATGAACAGTATAGTATAATGACTAAAATTAAAGTCGTTTTTTACCCTCAAATCAAATTGAAACTATCAACTGCTATCATATGGAAATCAATGATTGTGTCATTCTTTAAAATGGGCACTGTGTTTTTTATATGTACTGTTAGAATCGAGATGAGATAGAACAGGATAGTTTGAGGCTTAAACTATCCTGTTCTGAGTAAATTGGTCAGTGGTATGGTTTAAGCTGTGACTGAATATATGAAGCACATTAGTAAAATTAATGAATAACCTTTTTTGATTGTAGGTGATAGAGAACTGTCCAGTGACTGGTATCCAGGTGAAGACTGATGATTTGGGAGTGAAGAGAGTGAAAGCAGTTGAAACTCCTCACGGGATAATCCAAACACCTTGTGTGGTCAACTGTGCAGGTCAGAATAACAAACTTGCCATGTCTCCACCAGAAGAGGGCAGTCAATGACAGTGAAATGCCATCTTCAAGACCGTTCAACCACATGCTCTTGTAAAAGCAAACATTGTTTATTGACTGATGTCAAATATCACCTCTTATTTAATTAAATAATCCACTCTTACAATTAATAGCCATTATTTAATTATTCTTGCCTCACCTGATCTTTAAACTTTACAACATAATGTAACCAGTCATTGCAAAGTTCATGATATCATTTGCTGTTTAGCCAATCGATAATTAGTTCATCACATGATGCAACATAATTCTTATCGTATATAAAACCTTTATTAGGTGTCTGGGCCACTAAGCTGGGTAAAATGGCAGGTGTGAATGTTCCTTTGGTAGCCATGCACCATGCTTATGTCGTCACAGAGAGAATCGAGGGAATTCAGGTAACCACCTTGTTTTAATGCTCCGCTACTAAAATTTGCATGCTGTCCATTTTAGTATTGTGTCAAATCAATTTCACTTCTTTTCTTAAAGTAATAGTTCACCCAAAAATGAAAATTCTCACATCATTTATGCACCCTCATGCCATCCTAGATGTGTGACTTTCTTTCTTCTACAAAACACAAATTATGATTTTTAAAAGAATATTTCAGCTCTGTAGGTCCATACAATGCAAGTGAATGGGTGCCAACATTTTGAAGCACCAAAAAGCATAAAGGCCTTTACAACTCTAGTGGTTTAATCCAGATTTTCAGAAGTGATATGAAAGGACTCTTTCACTTGCATTGTGTGGAACAAAAGAGCTGAGAAATTCTTCTAAAAATCTTAATTTGTTTTCAGCAGATGAAAGAAAGTCATACACATCTGGGATGGCATGAGGGTGAGTAAATGAAGAGAGATTTTTCATTTTTGGGTGAATTATTCCTTTAATAGTTACCCAAAAATGTAAATACTGTCATAAATTACTCTTGTGACTGATGACTTTTTCTTATGCATAACACAAGTGGAGATGTTTTAATGAATATTGGGGTCTGTCTCTTCGTTATAATGGCAGTGGATGGTGCCTCACTCTAAAGCTTAAAAAGGGCCCAAAAGGACCATAAAAGTAATCCATGCGACTTGTACATGATATTCCAAGTCTTCAGAAGACATACAATAGATTTTGTTGAGAAACTCATAATGCATTTTTCAATGAATATCTTGAGGCCTGCTGCACATCCATGAGCACTATTAGAGAAGCTAGTCTGTAGTGACATGCGTGTTCACGCGAGAACTTGCAATCATTAGCACTAAAACAATGCAAATTCTCACGTGAACTCGCTTAAATCGCATTTTACTCATAAAATGATACCTATCATCTGAATTGTGTTGAAAAGACAGACCGGAATATTCATTAAATATTTTCTTTTTATGTTCCACAAAGTCATACAGGTTTGGAACAACATGAGGGTGAGTAAATGATGACAGATTTTTCAAATTTGGGTGTACTATTTTTTTAAATGAGAGAAAGCAATGAGAAAAGCAGGAAAAGAATGAGCATGTGCTTTTATTATGAATAACCACATATACAGAAATAGTCACCATTTATGTTAAACTCTTGTGAGGATTACTACTACAACGTTTACTTACAAAACTTCATTGTGTTGACTGACAGCCTAGCACATCTTGGCAGGCCATTAATTTACAGTAAACACAGTCAGTTGTGTCTTAAGCCAGATTCACTGTGTTGTGTCTGTCCATCTCTTGTACCTTTTGTCTCTCTGCTCTCGGTTTAATCTGTCTTTTTGCACGATGGGAGTCCTAATGCATTCTGTAAAAGCATGTATTATGCAACACTGTGCTTAGTTTGATGCATGGTGGATAGAAGGTGTTTTATGTGTCATCTTTTAAACTGAAGTGATGAAATGTGATTGTGAAACTGATAGACTGATTTGCTCTTGAGAGATTGTGAAATCTTGTTGGGCAGAGAATGTTTTTTTTTAAGCTTACAAACAAGCAGTAGACATATCAAAATACACAGTAGACATATCACTCTACACTGTGATTATTGCAACATACAGTGAAATCTAATAGTAATGTTTAGTATTGCTATATGTTTGGTGCAAAAGATTTTATCCACCCTTTTATTTTTTTTAATGACATTATGAGCTTTTCTTTTGCAAACCTTTTGAAGTGATGTAATAAAAAATCAACCACGTTTAAAAATGTGTCTCTTTTTTTTCTCTAGAACATGCCCAACGTCAGGGACCACGATGCATCTGTCTACCTCCGTCTCCAAGGTGATGCACTCTCTGTCGGAGGCTATGAACAGAACCCAGTTTTCTGGGATGATGTAAGTTGTAATAACTGTGTTTAGCCAGTTTTATATATTTTTTTTTTTGTATTCAGTTCATGCACTTTCATGTACGTGTGCGTGCGTGTGTGTGTACGCGCGCACGTGCATAATTGAGGTCTTGCCACTTACACACTGCAAATAATTGTGAGTGACAACCACATTTAAAAGTGGTAGTGAATGCCTAAATAAATAACTGAATTTATTTCTAGAAATTGAGATGATTGTCAAGTGATAACCATAGCGATACCTCGCACGTGTCAGCAAAAAACACGAGTGGTAATTCTCACTGTTTTTATTCACCTTCATCTCCTGTTGTTAACCAACGATTACATCATCTTCTAGCGCTTCTCGTGACAGCAACAGCTCAACTGGAGTGTTGCCACCCTGTGGACACTCTAATTAGTGCAAATAATTCTGCGCATTCATAGTACGTTCAGTTTGAAAAATCGGCCGTTCTATGCTAGAGCACCCTACTGATAACGAAATTTGCGTCACGCATCCTGTATGCAGATGGCTAGCGTTTGCGTCTGACTGGAGTATTCTTTGGGCTTTACTCTAACACTATATCTAAACCTAATTTTAGAAACATCGAATGAGACTTGAGTGAGCCTTGTTTTGCTTGAAAGTTAATGTTGCCATTTCTCATCCAAAACCTCTCCACAACAGTCCCCAGTGGACTCAAATGTAACTGCGAGACTTGTTACGAAATTCAGAGGGAAAATACAGTATAACTCAGCATTATAATTCAGTCAATTGTGCAATGAGTACCCGATTACTCGTGCACATCCCTACTAGTAATCACGTTGTTAACAACTAGCTTTTCAGTTCGGATAAATGAAAATGCATTTATCCTTACCAGAATTTTTCGGGAGTTAATCACGGTTGCCACTCCCTTAAATTGCTGAACTGTGTCCGTACAGAATAGGATTATGCACTGAAACGTGAAGTGACAACCACATTTAGTGTTTAGACTTTTTCTCTTACCATTTGCATCAGCTCTTGATATGTACAGTTTTCTGCAGCGCATGACATAGTATCAGTTTCACAAGCTTCTTAATTAACTTTGTGGTCCGTGTGAATGTGTCTGTGTGTTTTTATCTAGTGCCTCTAAGTATTATCTCCTCCTCTTCAGTGAGTTGTTTAATTATTTTCAAAGCCGTATTTTGACCCTTTGAATTAAACGGCTGTTTTGCTACAGTGCCTTTTACAGTAAGTCTTTTTCATGTAAATGACCTCTGTTATGATCAAACTCTGCATATTGGTGTAGTTCACACTGTCATTCATCAGGGCAGGCCTTGTCTATGGGATTTTGTTGGGATCATCTGCCAGACGAAACGTTTGTTTGTAATTCAGTCAGATTGTTTCGAAAAAGTATAACAGCACACCACTCTTTAACAAGCTGCATGATCGGAGTTGTAATTTGAGGGGTCATTTATGTCCATAGCACAAACTGTGCAGGACAAGTTACAGTACACACTGAAGTTTAATACTTCAGTGTGTTTTTGTTTGAACAACAGTAATGATGCTTATATTAGCAAACACAACCAACTGAACACTAAACACAAAAACTGCAACACTAGGTAACGTCCCAGCACAACACCGACTCTTACACAAACAAAAACATTTATCTACTGAATCCCGTCTGGCTAAGCGGGAACATGATAGTGGTTGAGCGAAAACTAGAGTGAACATCGGCAGGGCATTTAATTCCTGGAGGGACCTTCCTTCAGTTATGGGGATCAAAACTGACCTTGAATTGGTGTTCTTCTTATTGGACAGTTAAGCTTACATAACTGCAAACCATGTGAAATATAGTGCCATAAGGATTGATCTGTGTAATTTTAGCTAACTTGATTTTGCCTGCACAGTAACTGTCATAAACAACGTTATTCTGTAATCAGCAAGATAAACTACAATAACAAATGAAATGAATGGTAGACAATGTTCAAGATAATCCAAAAAGACCCATTCATTAGTGTAACTTGGTTATACAGAAAATATATATACAATCTATTATAATAAAACAAATGCACAAAATCAAAATGACAGTTGTGATGGAATCACGTCAATACTGAATTGTGTCAACAACATATTTATAATGTACAGTCTATTTTATAAACGGCTACTTTCATCATCCACCAAATTTAACTAACAGCTATTGATAAAGCTGGCTTGCAAGCTAACTCCTACATAGACTATCGTATTGTAACAAGGTTCAATGGAAAGGAGGCGGCGAGAACCAGCTTAACAATGTAAATAATAGTTTAATGATTAACTTAAACAAAAAGACAATCACATGCTGAGCAGCTGCCCATAACTCTCACTCAAACTGCTGCCTCCAGTCGGCTTTATCCCTCTCAGGCTTGATCAGCCTGATTGGGTGCCGGGTTTGCAGAATCATGGCCTGGCCCCGCCCTCCGCCCTGCCACACGTATAAATGCAGTCAATGTATCATGCAAAGAAAAGTAATTACTTCAAACCACAGTCTCGCAGAGTCAGACCTAAAATAAATCCGCTTTTATAAGGTTACTGATATGACTGTATTATTCATTTGAATGTGAGCGTACATGATTTCATACACGTGTTTCAAAATTACTATTCTTTTAGGATTAAAACTTTTTTAATGAGGGAAAAAATACTGCGTGAACCTTTAATCAGAGGTGTATAGTAATGATGTACAAATACTTTGTTACTGTACTTCAGTACAGGTTTTTAATATTTATACTTGAGTATAAATATTTCTTTGGACTTTCACTTTACTATATTTTGAATAAAATATTTATACTTTACTCCAATATATTTGTCCAGACCTTTTTGTTATTTTTTTGACTGAACACCTAAAAAAATAAAAATAATAATAATAGCAGTATGTGCAAAAATCCATGCAGATCGGCGATAGAGATGTGATTCGTTGAAAGAATAATTTGTGTAGAATCTTTTAAATTTGATTCCTTTTGAACTGAACAAAAAGATTCTAAAAGCAGTCTGAATGATTCATTTTGCGAATCACGAATCAAAATCACAAGCGAAACGCACGTCAGATTATGTATTCCGTTGTCTGTCTCCTCTGGGGAAGACAAGAATCTGCTCATGTGATTAAAACCTTTTTTTTCCCCACTAATTAAATTGATAAGTTTAGGCTTAAACGTTATGAAAGCTGTGAAATAATAAAGTTATGTGCAATCGGTCTCCTGCCTTTCCAGGAGACCTGTTCATATAAAAGTCAATCAAATGCTTTTACGTAAAGGTATGATGTGTATGAATAATTACCAGCACTCATGAAAATGTCCAACAATATTTTATTTTTATATATTATGAAGATGTGAATGGTCTTTGCCGAAGCAAAACTAGTTTTTTGGTGGTTGCCAAAGTGTTATTTACTTAGTAGAACATTTATGCTACAGTATGTGGTAACTAGTGTTGTCTGGATGGTTGCTCTGACATGCTATGCACTTATCAAGGCGATTGACACATTGCCACTGTATGTGGTTGCCAGGTTGTTACTATGCTGTTGCTAAGATGTTTTCTATTTTTTGCGCATTGCTTTGCAGTTAACAGGTGTTCTAGGTGGTTGTCAGGTTGTTGCTATGCTGTGAAGTTGTTTGAACTGTGTTTCAGCACATTGTAATGCAGTTTCTAGGGTGTTCTGTGTGGTTGCTTATTGGCCTTGTAATCCCATAAATATTATCATTCTGATGTAACTTGAATGCGCCATTTAAAGGGATCATTTGTTTAAAAATGAAAATTCTCTCATAATTTTCTTACCCTCATTCAATCCAAGATGTGTATGTCTTAAAATATAATTTTCTTATGCAGAACACAAAAAAAAAAAGATTTTCAGAAGAATATTGCTGTTATGTTGGTCAATTCAATGTAAGTGAATGGTGGCCAGACCTTTAAAGCTCCAAAAAGTACATAAATGCAGCAAAAGAGTAATCCATAAGACTCATCAATGACTTCTGAGCGGATCAAGTTGGTTTTTGGGTGAGTATGGACCAAAATATAACTCTTTTTTCGACTATAAATTTTGACATTAGTAGTCATATTGGCGATCAGGATTTCAAATTTGATAACACTTCCAATAGCACCATCTAAGGCTCAGCACATGCATCAAGCACTACAAATTGAAATCAAGCTTGAAATCATGATCGTGCCTAGAGATTGCAATGGCAAGATATTCAGTGAAAATGAGTTACATTTTGGTTTGTTTTCACCCAAAACCAACTGAATTGCTTCAGAAGACGGATTTAACCACTGTAGTAGTATGGATAACTTTATGCACCCTTAATGTGCTTTTTGTAGCTTGAAATATCTGGCCATCATTTGCTTGCATTGAATTAATTTATAGAGCTGAAATATTCTTCTAAAATCTTTGTTTATGTTCTGCAGATGAAAGAAAGTCATACACATCTGGGATGGCATGAGGGCGAGTAAATGATAAGCACCGCCAATCAAATAAGTTGCCATAGGTTTAATGAACTGCCATTTTATGTATTAATGTAGACGGTCCATGGCCTGTTTGTATACATCGCACAGTCATCTATCTTCCAAACATAAGCTATACATGTTTCTTTAGTCTATTTTCACCTGGTAAACCGACTCATCTCATGAGGCTGTCTTCCCATTTATGCCTCTATAAATGCTCAAAGAATCGTTATAAGAAATCCAAGATGGCGGCGCGGTAGCACGCAGCGGCCACTCCGGATCCACAATGGTGCTATTTTTGTTAAAAAAGCCCGACTTTTGCAACACATGGACATCGGAGCAACCGGTATTCGTGTCTACCATCGCCAGACACTACTGAAATATAAGACTCATGCAAAAACCAAGCTGCATGATGACCTGCAGGAGGCGCTACACGTACTCGGCTTGCTGCGGAGACCAGGCCTCCAGCCCTCGGCGTCGCCTGATGCCGGTGGCCGGGGGAGAGGACGTCGGAAGCGGTGTGCGAGAAAGCGGAAGCGCGGAAAGAGGGTGGGGGTCCATGCTAGGCTAAAAACAAACCCTAGCCGGCCGACTCTCCCGTCTATCCTGCTCTCAAATGTTTGCTCCCTGGACAATAAACTGGACTATATCCGACTCCAGCAGGCTACACAGCGCGAGTTTAGAGACTGCTACGTCTTTGTTTTCACGGAGACGTGGCTCAGCGACAGAGTTCCGGATGCCGCCATTCAGCTAGACGGGCTTGCCTCATTTCGTGCCGACAGAAATACAGCTCTCTGCGGTAAGACTCGCGGTGGTGGCTTGTGTGTTTACATCAACACGGAATGGTGCAAGAACTCTATCCTAGTCTCTAGTTACTGTTCATCGCTGTTGGAGCTTGTGACTGTTAGATGCAGACCTTTTTATCTACCACGGGAATTCACCACTGTTTGCATAACCGGAGTTTACATTCCCCCCAGCGCTAACGCTAAGGAAGCGCTCTGTGAACTGTATGGGGCTATGAGCGAACTGCAGAACGCTCACCCTGACGGACTGTTTATTGTCGCCGGAGATTTCAACCATGCAAATCTCAAGACAGTGCTCCCTAAATTCCATCAGTATGTGGACTTTGCAACGAGAGGGGCTGAACGCGCTTGATCTTGTTTACACAAACATCCCAGGCGCTGACCGGGCGGAGCCCCGCCCCCACCTCGGCTACTCAGACCACATCTCTGTAGTGTTAATTCCAGCATACAGACCGCTCGTCAGACGCACAAAACCGCTTCAGAAGCAGGTGAAAACCTGGCCAGCAGGAGCCATCTCTGCTCTTCAGGACTGTTTTGAGTGTACTGACTGGCACATGTTCAGGGAGGCTGCAACATATGGCGATTCTACCAACTTGGAGGAATACACAGCATCAGTGACCAGCTACATCAGCAAGTGCATTGATGATGTCACTTTCTCCAAGACCATCACCACACGCTCCAACCAGAAGCCGTGGATGACTGCGGAGGTGCGCACGCTGCTGAGGTCCCGAGACTCCGCCTTCAGAGCAGGCGATAAGGCAGCCCTTCCAGATGCGCTGAACGACTTCTACGCTCGGTTTGAAGTGCAGAACGACGTGATGGCGAGGAAGTCCACCCCTCCTCCCAATGACCAGGTGCTCTGTCTTACCACGGCAGATGTGAGGAAAACTCTACGTAGCGTCAACCCACGGAAGGCTGCTGGACCAGACAACATTCCTGGCAGAGTGCTCAGAGGATGTGCAGACCAGCTAGCAGATGTTCTTACCGACATCTTCAACATCTCTCTGAGCAGCGCCGTTGTTCCAACATGCTTCAAGGCCACCACCATCATCCCCATGCCAAAGAAGTCTTCAGTGTCCTGCCTCAACGACTACCGTCCCGTCGCGACTTACACCCATCATCATGAAGTGCTTCGAGAGGCTCGTCATGAGGCAGATTAAGACCCAGCTGCCCCCTCACTAGACCCACTGCAGTTTGCGTGATCGTTCAAACCGTTCAACGGATCGATGCCATCACCACAACCCTCCATCTGGCCCTCACCAACCTAGACAATAAGGACTCATACGTTCGAATGCTGTTCATAGATTTCAGCTCAGCATTCAACACAATCATTCCCCAGCACCTGATTGGAAAGCTGAACCTGCTGGGCCTGGACACCTCCCTCTGCAACTGGATCCTGGACTTCCTGACTGGGAGACCTCAGTCAGTCCGGATCGGGAACAGCATCTCCACCACCACCACACTGAGCACTGGGGCCCCCAGGGCTGTGTGCTCAGTCCACTGCTGTTCACTCTGCTGACTCACGACTGTGCAGCAATGCACAGCTCGAATCACATCATCAAGTTCGCCGATGACACGACCGTGGTGGGTCTCATCAGCAAGAACAACGAGTCAGCATACAGAGAGGAGGTGCAGCGGCTGACGAACTGGTGTAGAGCCAACAACCTGTCCCTGAATGTCGACAAAACAAAAGAGATGGTTGTTGACTTTAGGAGAGCACAAGGTGAACACACTCCGCTGAACATCGACGGCTCCTCTGTGGAGATCGTCAAGAGCACCAAATTCCTTGGTGTTCACCTGGCGGAGAACCTCACCTGGTCCCTCAACACCAGCTATATCACCAAGAAAGCCCAGCAGCGTCTCTACTTTCTTTGAAGGCTGAGGAAAGCACATCTCCCAACCCCCATCCTCACTACATTCTATAGAGGGACTATTGAGAGCATCCTGAGCAGCTGCATCACTGCCTGGTTTGGGACTTGCACCGTTTCGGACCGCAAAGCCCTGCAGAGGATAGTGAGGACAGCTGAGAAGATCATTGGGGTCTCTCTTCCCTCCATCAAAGACATTTACAAAAAACACTGTATCCGCAAAGCAACCAGCATTGTGGACGACCCCACACACCCCTCACACAAACTCTTTACCCTCCTCCCGTCTGGCAAGAGGTACCGAAGCATTTGGGCCCTCACGGCCAGACTGTGTAACAGCTTCTTCCCCAAGCCATCAGACTCCTCAATACTCAGAGACTGGTTTGACACACATGTGTCCTGAGTTGCACTTTAATTACTGTCACTTTATAACTGTCTGCTACCTCAATAACTGCTATGTGCATAGAACATTATCTCATAGTATGTTATGTTTACATTTTTAGAAACTGTCATCTTTTTGCACTACTGAGTACTGGTCGGCGCTGCACTGTCTATTGTCCTGTTCATTGTCAGTAATTTGTTGTACTGTCCTGTACTTTTTTGCACATGTTTGCACGTGCACTTTATATAGGTATATATAGGTAGTTTATATAGGTATTTTATTTCGTTGTGTAGTCTCATGTGGTCCTATGTTGGTCCTTTGTTGTTTTTATGTAGCACCATGGTCCTGGAGGAACGTTGTCTCGTTTTGCTGTGTACTGTACTAACTGTATATGGTTGAAACGACAATAAAACCACTTGCACTTGACTTGACTTATACAGGTCAGGACATTCAGCAACAGCGAGTTTATTCTTCTACAGGTGAAACTCGAAAAATTAGAATATCGTGCAAAAGTTCATTAATTTCAGTAATTCAACTTAAAAGGTGAAACTAATATATTATATAGACTCATTACAAGCAAAGTAAGATATTTCAAGCCTTTATTTGATATAATTTTTATGATTATGGCTTACAGCTTATGAAAACCCCAAATTCAGAATCTCAGAAAATTAGAATATTACATGAAATCAATAAAAAAAGGATTTTAAATACAGAAATGTCGGGCCTCTGAAAAGTATAATCATGCATATGTACTCAGTACTTGGTTTGGGCCCCTTTTGCATTAATTACTGCCTCAATGCGGCGTGGCATGGATGCTATCAGCCTGTGGCACTGCTGAGGTGTTATGGAAGACCAAGATGCTTCAATAGCGGCCTTCAGCTCTTCTGCATTGTTTGGTCTCATGTCTCTCATCTTTCTCTTGGCAATGCCCCATAGATTCTCTATGGGGTTCAGGTCAAGCGAGTTTGCTGGCCAATCAAGCACAGTAATACCATGGTCATTGAACCAGGTTTTGGTACTTTTGGCAGTGTGGGCAGGTGCCAAGTCCTGCTGGAAAATGAAGTCAGCATCTCCATAAAGCTTGTCTGCTGAAGGAAGCATGAAGTGCTCTAAAATGTCCCGGTAGGCGGCTGCGTTGACTCTGGACTTAATAAAGCACAGTGAACCAACACCAGCCGATGACATGGCTCCCCAAACCAACACAGACTGTGGAAACTTCACACTGGACTTCAAGCATCTTGGATTGTGTGCCTCTCCATTCTTCCTCCAGACTCTGGGACCTTGGTTTCCAAATGAGATGCAAAATTTGCTCTCATCAGAAAAGAGGACTTTGGACCACTGAGCAACAGACCAGTTCTTTTTTTCTTTAGCCCAGGTAAGGCGTTTGACATTTGAAGCCCATGTCCAGGACCCGTCTGTGTGTGGTGGCTCTTGATGCAGTAACTCCAGCCTCAGTCCACTCCTTGTGAAGCTCCCCCACACATTTGAATGGCGTTTTCCTGACAATCCTCTCCAGGCTACGGTCATCCCTGCTGCTTGTGCACCTTTTTCTTCCACACTTTTCCCTTCCACTTAACTTTCTATTAATGTGCTTTGATACAGCACTTTGAGAACATCCAACTTCTTTTGCAATTACCTTTTGAGGCTTTCCCTCCTTGTGGAGGGTGTCAATGATGGTTTTCTGCACAACTGTCAGGTCAGCAGTCTTCCCCATGATTGTGAATTCAACTGAACCAGACTGAGAGACCATTTAAAGGCTCAGGAACCCTTTGCAGGTGTTTAGCTGATTAGAGTGTGACACTTTGAGCCTACAATACTGAACCTTTTCACAATATTCTAATTTTCTGAGATTCTGAATTTGGGGTTTTCATAAGCTGTAAGCCATAATCATCAAAATTATATCAAATAAAGGCTTGAAATATCTTACTTTGCTTGTAATGAGTCTATATAATATATTAGTTTCACCTTTTAAGTTGAATTACTGAAATTAATGAACTTTTGCCCGATATTCTAATTTTTCGAGTGTCACCTGTATGTATTGTTCTTGACTACACAAAAGCTATATGTCGTTTGATTGGTTGTCAATAAATTCAGCTCTGATTGGTCAATGACAAGCGGCAGCCGTGCTGAGCTAATATATTTGTATCTTTTGCGGTGTGTGCTACAAGCATTCGTGCACAACAATGCGGCCTGATTCTTGTGTACTATTTTGGAAAGCAGTACGCTTCGACTGCCGCCTCTGTTTTGCCGCTTGCCACCTCTCTCATTGAAAATGACCGCGTCTTGTGTAACACCGCCTTAAGTCTAGCACTGGCCTACAGTTACAGCAATCAATTTTTGCAGCTGAGTCCTGCAGTCTGTCCAGGTTACATTTAAGGGCTGTTTTCACATGATGAGTTCTTGCGTCTCTCTGCGCTTTTGTTGGTCTATGTACAAACATGTCAGATGGACGCTGTGGTTGTGTTTCACTGGTTTTCATCATCCCATGCCATAAATGCTGGGTGTCAAGTTAAATGTAGTTTGAAACTTTGAAAAATGCATCTCGAGACACCATGCATTCTGTTAAGCACCCTGCAGCTGTCTTTGATCAGCTGTCGATTTGTTGCCTGTACAGCTGGAGCTGCGCTTACTGCCCCCTGATGGCTGCGAGTCGGAAAAACATAAAGGCTTTACATCAAGCTTGAATCAAGTACGAATTTTTCTGTTGACAGGAATTTGTTTTATTACAGAATCAGGGGGCGTGATTAATTCTATTTTATTTAATTAATCACACTGGATTAACGGGTTAAATCAACAGCTTTGCTATATATATTTATGATGCATCTGAGTGGGAGAATATTATCTATCTGCAGTGAGGATGTGTGTGGGTGTTTGTGTTGAAATCGACTCCATCTTTTTTTTTGCCACCCCTGCATTTTGTGTACCTGAAAGAAGATCAGGTTTAGACCAGATGTGAGTTTTTACCCTTTGTCCCTCTTCAATATGACCACATTTACATCAAAACTTCTTCACAATTATCTTCCACCTGCAGAACTGTGTGTGGTATCCTGCACGCTCTCAAGCGTTAAACACACTTTCTCTCATTAAATTCCACCCACTGTCAACTGAGACTTATACTACACAAAAGAAATAGTCTTGCTGTGAAATGGAGATTCAATAAGGAAGAAAAGTGTGAACATTTGAGAAATGTGTTTTTAGAAATAGCTGGTCTGAACTCTTAATGAGACAGTGTGAAGGCTGTGGTCTTCTCAGTACATGCAGCCTCTACAGTTTTTATTTTTAAACTGCAGTCTAATCCACACTGGCCATATTCTTTCAGTTTTTGTGTTCAGCTGTCAGGTTGCTCACACCATCTGCTCCTTACCATCCCATGCTTTGGAGTTCATTGACAGTCCCCTGTGGTGGCGAGTGAAACGGTGACAATCAGAGAACACATAAAAATGATAAATCAATGAAAAGTGACCATGGAATAAGAAGACTGTATGCCAAGGAAGCAACATTTTGGCTGTACTTGGAGAGTGGAAAATACAGAGGAACTTTAAAGGAATAGTTCACCCAAAATTGTATTTACTTACCCTATGTAATACTTACATATTACTTTCTTCTTAGGAATGCAAAAGAAGAAATTCTGAAGATTCTGACCCTTTTTTTTTTTTTTTTTTTTAAAGCTTCAAAAAGTTAGAAAAATTACGATAAAAAATATGCTGAAATTTTTTGTTTTCAACTGAGAATCTTCCCCTCTGTCTTAGCTCTCAAATCACATTCAGGCATGTTATACTTTATTCGCTTATGAAATGCTTGAGCCATTGTTTGCATCTTATCATATTAGTTTTTCAAAATAATAATAACTTTGTGTTTGTTTTTGAGTTCCCACAGTATGCAATAGACTGGCTTGTCTTGTCTTAAAGTCAATATTAGGTCAGAAATGGCAAAAAAAGTAACTCAAGTCAATCATTGTTTTGAGGAATGAAGGCTATACAATGCTTGAAGTTGCCAAAAAAACTGAAGATTTCATATAAAGGCGTACACTACAGTCTTCCCAGACAAAGGACAACTGTCTCTAACAAGGACAGAAAGAGATGTGGAAGTCCAGATGTACAACTAAACAAGAGGATAAGTACATCAGAGTCTCTAGTTTCAGAAATAGATGCCTCACATGTCCTCAGCTGACAGCTTCATTGAATTCTACCTGCTCAACACCAGTTTCATGTACAACAGTAAAGAGAAGATCAGGGGTGCAGGCCTTATGGGAAGAATTGCTAAGATAAAGCCACTTTTGTAACAGAAAATCAAAAAGAAAAGGTTAGAGTGGTCAAAGAAACACAGACATTAGTCAACAGATCATTGGAAAAGAGTGTTATGGATCTTAACCCCATTGAGCTTTTGTGGGATCAGCTAGACTGTAAGGTGTGTGAGAAGTGCCCGACAAGACAGACACATCTATGGCAAGTGCTACAGGAAGTGTGGGGTGAAATGTCACCTGAGTATCTGGACAAAATGACAGCTAGAATGCCAAAGATCTGCAAAGTTCAAAATTGCTGCACGTGGAGTATTTTTTGATGAGAAATCTTTGAAGTAGTTTAAACGTTATTAATGTCTTGACTATACATTGTGAACAGTTGAATGCCACTTTAGTGAATAAAAGTCCCAATTTCGTTACATAAGAGCAAAATCTGTACATTATTCCAAACTTTTGGCCGCCAGTGTATATATTTAAGCAATATCACACGAGCAAGAGTGCAATATGGCCCTACATCAGGGCCTGCGGCCAGTGCTGATTTAGAGCCATATAGCACGATGTGGGTGGGGACTCCAGTATTTATGCTGTCAGTCATATTGATTCTGATTTGTTGTTTCTGTAGTATCTGAAGCACGAGCTGTAAAGGCACAGCCCTCTTCCCTTAGTCTCCCCAGGGCCCTGGTCTAGCTTGTGAAGATTAATTAGGTCACGTGATCTAGAGCACTACACAGGTTAACCAACGTCAACATACATCAACAAAACTCTCATTTTGATCTGACCTTTAGGTGTCTGATAAGTTTGCCTTCAGCTTGTTTGATCTGGACTGGGACGTCTTCATGCAACACATCGAGGGCGCTGTGAACAGAGTACCTGCTCTGGAACATACTGGAATCAAATCTACTGTATGTGGACCAGGTACTGACAGACACACACACACACACACACACACACACACACACACACACACACACACAGACAAATATATAAAAAACATTTTTATTGCCAGGTATGCTTACACATACAAGAAATTTGTCTTGGTGACAGGAGCTTCCGGTGCACAACAATACAATGCAGCAACAAGACCGATATAAAAATTAAAAATATATAAAAAAAAAATGTAATAGAAAATAAAGTGTATATATAGAATACACAATAAGACTATGTATATGTGTGTGTGTGTGTGTGTGTGTGTGTGTGTGTATATTAGGGCTGTGAATCGATGAAACTTTTTAATCGAATTAATTACATGGTGTCCCGATTAATTCATCGTGATTAATTGCATTTACAAATATTTGCTGAGAAAGCCCCTCCTATAACAATAACTCAATACATAATGATGAAGTAATGATACACAGTTATCTTTAAACATTTAAAAATTATATATATATATATATATATATATATATATATATATATATATATATATATATATATATATATATATATATATAATAAAATAAATATAATAAAATAAATATTCAGATAAAATGCATTACATTCCTGTAGCAGAAGAGTTAATCATTGATAAGACAATACAAAAAGTGGCTTTAGAATACAATATATTGTTTACTATCATATTATTGATCATAAGTCAATCATTGGCACACAGTTCACAGCAATCCATTTCACAAGTGAATTTATCAATCAGTTGGAGATTTATTATGGTGGCTTGTTTAAGGTCCCGTCAATTTACACCTGCATCAGACATGCTTGTGTGGCGTCTCGGGTGTGTTGCGTCATAAACATAAAATGTTTAGGTCACTGTGTCAAGTTAAAAATAGTTTAATACTTAGAACACATCTTGAGATCCCTTAGTTTGAATTTGCGCTCAAAGTGTTTTGAATGCAACAATGTAACGTATGTTTGTGGTGTTCTGCTGCTGAAGTGTTTTCTTCACTATATAAACTTTGCTTTGCTCACACAGCTGAAATTTCACTTACTGCCCTCTCGAGTAAACAGGTGGTACTACAAGCTTGCATTTCTCAGGAAGGAATCTTCCTTATTACGGTCAGGGGGCGAATAATTTTGTAATGTTTTTTTATGCTTTATTTTTTATCAAATTAATTGCACTAAATGAACGTGTTAAATCGACAGCCCTAATATATATATATAATGCAAGGGAATGTAATGACAGAAGAGGTAGGATAGCCTCAGGATAAAAGCCGTTCCTTTGCCTGATGCATAGGCCAGAAGGCAACAGTTCAAAAAGGTAGTGATCAGGGTGAGTGTTGTCCAGAGTGATTTTTCCAACCTTTTTTTCCTCACTCTGGAAGTGTGCAGTTCTTGAAGGGAGGGCAGGGGGCAACCAATAATCATCTCCGCAGTCCGAACTGTCCTTTGTAGTCTTGTGATATTTCTACTAAAGAAGAAATTCAGTATGTTTCTGTTTTCCAATGTGCAGTACCATTTGCAAACACAAATAAAAAAAAAGTCAAAATGAAATCAATATTTTCATGTGGACATTGACAAACATCCACTTCCAAACACACTTATAAATGCCTGTTAGAAATCCTCATCAGCACACTGTACAGAATTTTTGTGTAAGTTTCAATCTCACTGCCACCTAACCCGATGCCCTGGCAGCCAATCTCACCATGTGATTGACTCAGTTTGACATACAAGGCTACCAATCAAATGACACTGCACTTTGATTGGCTGATCTGTCTCTGCTCCGGCTCTCCCTAGAGATTCAGTCAACCTTTACTGGCTGTAATAAAAGATGACAGCTGTGAAATGCAGCTAACACACTGTAGTGGCTGTCAGCCTCTCGCAGACAGGTTTCGGGTCAGTGGATGAGCACTCCACAATCATTTTAAGAGAGTGCTATCGAAGTCTCTATTTACCCACTATTAAACATTAGATGTTTAGCATATGTATAATTCAACAAGATTATGATCTGGTCTTCAATCATTTGGCTTTTTATCAAACCATTTATCAATGGTGTGAGCTCGGAGTGACCTTATGGCTTAACTGCATTCATTTTAGTTCAAGCTGATGTGTTGTCGTTTTTTAGATGTTAAAATTAGTTGTTGTATCCAAGCTAAATATATATATATATATTAGTAAGCCATCACATAAAAGTGTTTCACTGGCTCTGTGATGCTTTGAGAAAGTTTGAGTGTCCAGCCTGACTCCGCAACATTGACTCGACCAATTGTGTGAGTCTGTGGTGGGACCATCTGTTTGTACAACCAATTAAATAAGTGGGGAGTTTTCTGGAATCTGATGGTTCATATTGTATTAAAGGAATAGATGCCATCCCAGATGTGTCTGACTATCTTTCTTCAGCAGAACACAAAGATTTTTAGAAGAAGATAGAGCTCTATCAGGTCCTTAAAACGAAAGTAAAAGGGTGCCAGCACTTTGACAGTCCAGAAGTCTCATTTAGGCAGCATAAAAGTAATCCACACGACTCCAGTCGATCATTGAATCTCTTCTGAAGGGCATCGATACGTTTGTGTAAAAAATGGATAATAAAAACATTATTAACTATTAAAAAGTCCTTCATAAAAATATGTGCAAAAGTGAATATAAGTTAAAAAACATGTAGCTACAGCAATGTGGGGAAAAAATTATATATACAATAAAATTACATTTTAAATAGGGCCTGCAAGCACAACACCTTAAAATATATATAATAATAAAAAAAATATATATATATATATATATATATATATATATATATATATATATATATATATATATATAAATAAACATACGTTTTACAGAACAGATTTTGCAGATACGTTAGTTTAGTTATTTTTCAGATGAATTGCTCATAACATACTGTGTGATTTTTGTATCTGTCTGAATTTCAAAGGAACAGTTGCTGAAGTTTCTTAAAATGATTATGAAATGTTTATGAACTACACTTTTTTGTGTGACCTTCCAGTTAAGTCAGGTCCCTAGACGGCCACCGATATCGCCTATAGCATGGGCCGGCCCTGCTAGAATGGTCAGTAGAAGTGGTCTCTAAACACATCAGTGAGTGAAATCAAAATGTATTATGAATCTAAAATCCCCACCACTATTTGGAAAGCCATAAACACAGATAAGTGGAGTGATAAAAGTAGAGGTAGACAGATACAGTATATCGGTTTTATGCTAAATCTTTGTCGATTAGTAATTATATATATATATATATATATATATATATATATATATATATATATATATATATATATATATATATATATATATATATATATATATATACACACTCACCTAAAGGATTATTAGGAACACCATACTAATACAGTGTTTGCCCCCCTTTCGCCTTCAGAACTGCCTTAATTCTACATGGCATTGATTCAACAAGGTGCTGAAAGCATACTTTAGAAATGTTGGCCCATATTGATAGGATAGCATCTTGCAGTTGATGGAGATTTGTGGGATGCACATCCAGGGCAAGAAGCTCCCGTTCCACCACATCCCAAAGATGCTCTATTGGGTTGAGATCTGGTGACTGTGGGGGCCATTTTAGTACAGTGAACTCATTGTCATGTTCAAGAAACCAATTTGAAATGATTCAAGCTTTGTGACATGGTGCATTATCCTGCTGGAAGTAGCCATCAGAGGATGGGTACATGGTGGCCATAAAGGGATGGACATGGTCAGAAACAATGCTCAGGTAGGCCGTGGCATTTAAGCGATGCCCAATTGGCACTAAGGGGCCTAAAGTGTGCCAAGAAAACATCCCCACACCATTACACCACCACCAGCAGCCTGCACAGTGGTAACAAGGCATGATGGATCCATGTTCTCATTCTGTTTATGCCAAATTCTGACTCTACCCTCTGAATGTCTCAACAGAAATCGAGACTCATCAGACCAGGCAACATTTTTCCAGTCTTCAACTGTCCAATTTTGGTGAGCTCTTGCAAATTGTAGCCTCTTTTTCCTATTTGTAGTGGAGATGAGTGGTACCCGGTGGGGTCTTCTGCTGTTGCAGCCCATCCGCCTCAAGGTTGTGCGTGTTGTGGCTTCACAAATGCTTTGCTGCATACCTCGGTTGTAACGAGTGGTTATTTCGGGCAAAGTTGCTCTTCTATCAGCTTGAATCAGTTGGCCCATTCTCCTCTGACCTCTAGCATCAACAAGGCATTTTCGCCCACAGGACTGCCGCATACTGGATGTTTTTCCCTTTTCACACCATTCTTTGTAAACCCTAGAAATGGTTGTGCGTGAAAATCCCAGTAACTGAGCAGATTGTGAAATACTCAGACCGGCCCGTCTGGCACCAACAACCATGCCACGCTCAAAATTGCTTAAATCACCTTTCTTTCCCATTGTGACATTCAGTTTGGAGTTCAGGAGATTGTCTTGACCAGGACCACACCCCTAAATGTATTGAAGCAACTGCCATGTGATTGGTTGATTAGATAATTGCATAAATGAGAAATTGAACAGGTGTTCCTAATAATCCTTTAGGTGTGTGTGTGTGTGTATGTGTATATATTTATATATATATATATATATATATATTATCAGTGTTACTCTGTTGACGGTGATGGATGATTCTACAATTAAAGGATTAGTTCACCCAAAAATGAAAATTCTCTCTTCATTTTCTCACCTTCATGATATCCCAGGTGTGTATGAATTTCTTTCTTCACCAGAACAAATTTGAAGAACATTTGAAAAAATATCTCAGCTCAGTGGTTCATTAAAAGGCAAGTGAAATGTGATCAGACATTTGAAGTTTCAAAAGAATAGACAGTCAGCATAAATGTCATTTATATGACCCAGCTGTTTCTTCTAAAGCAACACAATCATTTTGGTGTGAAAAAGATCAATATTTAAGTACTTTTTAACTCTAACTTTTTAATTCATCGCTTCCGGTCAGCAGCGGTATGCGCATGTGACACAATCGCATTGGCATGTTCAAGCGAGAACTGACGCACATGCGACACACATCAGCGCTGTTTACAAGCGAGTAGGAGGAACGCTGTACAGAAGCTTTGTTGGTTTTCGTTTAGATCTGTATTTGGATCACATTTGTATCAGTGTTTGTTTACTCACATTGGTGTGTTTGTGTGCTTATCCTGGATGTCTCAATCGAGAGGAGTACATGACATTATGTTCGTAACATGGCAACGCGAATGTGTCAAACGAGAGATTGCGTGATCTTGACACTCTCGTGAAGCTTACCGGAATCTATTTGTTATACAGAGTTCTCACGGATACTTAAAAAGTCTTAAAATGCCTTAAATTCAGTTTTCCAAAATTTAAGGTCATAAAAAGCCTTAATTATCATTTAAAGAGGTCTTCAATTTGGGGTGCAGAAAGACAGGAATCGTGACCTTAATGTGATTATCAAACTTCAAAAGAATACGATCTAATTTAAAAAATGCATGTGCTCGGGTGCACATTTTATTTCCCTTATCTGTTTGAATGAGCAGCTGGAAGCAGTGAAGCGCATACATTTCAAAATAAGAGTCCCCAGTATATTTCAGCCTTAAAAGTTCCCTGCTATGAATCAGATCTTTCCCCCTGGTTATTGGTATTTTGGCTGCACCAAAACTGCATCTGGAATTTAATTCAATATGGACTCTTTTATCCTCTGTCTGGTCCTTCCTATGACAGGAAGGGAAGACTAAGAACATTAAATAAAGTCTAACAATTTTAAAAAGTATTGGCAGAATAATTGCATTTCTTTCATCACATTATCCTATCAGCAACCATCCAATATCGATATCTGTCGACCTCTAATTTATATTTTATTTTTATAATGGTACATAAACCAATTTTAATGTGATATATATGTGGAAACCATGCCGTTGAATGTGCGACCCTGCCTGTTTAAGTAAGGCAGTCTGTGATGCATAATGTATTTTGAGATTGTGTGGGTTTTTTATTTGTATGGAGATACGGAATTAATTTTATTTGTTCAGGTATTGAGAGAGGTCTTAAAAAGTCTTAAATTTGATTAGAAAAAACTGCAGCAACCCTATTACAGTATATTTAAAAAAGTACTTAAATATAGATATTTTTAACACAAAAAGCTACCGTGTCACTTTAGAAGACATTCATTTATCCATTAAGTTGAATGGATGACAATTGTGCTAACTGGCTGTGATTTTTGGAGCTTCAGAAGTCTGATCTACATCCACTTTCTACATCCACAGATATCTTTCTTCAAATGTGTTTTGGTGAACAAAGTCATACACACTTGGGATATAATGAGGGTTATTAAATGAAAGAGAATTTTCGTTTTTGGGTGAATATGCCTTTAAAACAGCTAGATTCTACAGTGTTAAAGCGGCCTCTAGAGGTGAAATAAAAACATGAGGATTTGCTGCATCATTTATTAATCCATATTTTTATTCTCATTTCAATGCATGTTTCATTATTTTGATTAGATAACCAAGTGTTTCAAATTTAAGAGAGGACATGCAAAGACAAATGGGACCATGGAAACATCCCCATCAGCATAATGTACATCATGTCTCAAGCTGCCTCATTAAACCTCATCTGGTAAAATGTATGTTTATACCAAACCCTTCATCTGTTGAATATATAGGCTATAAAAGCTATAATTGGTAAATAATGAAATACTGTATAGAGCATTGTAACGAGTCAGGTCTCTGTCATTGCAAAATAAGAGTCTCCAGCGTGTTTCGGGTGTTATGCACCAAATCTTTATTATTATTTTAGGTTATTATTTTCTGTGGCTGTACCCATCATAGTAAGTAAAGACTAAGAATTTTTTTTAACATTCTTTAAATCCATTTGAAAAAGTATTGTACGATTAATCGGTTACCCGGCCTTTTAGTTATCGTATCGCAAAATCCTCTGAATACAAATAGGGAAGTGTGCCTGTGCTGTTAGACGTGTGTGTGTGTGTGTGTGTGTGTGTGTGTGTGTATATATATATATATATATATATATATATATATACTACAAAATTGATTTTTGGATACAGGATATATAGATCATCACAGGCACACTTCCCTATGCATTTATTGAACTCTATTGAATTCAACATTCTCCGATAAAAATATTTTCTTCAGCAGTATAGATCCTAAAGTAAATGTACATTGTTTTAAAAGAGTTTTAGGAAAGATATATTGACAGAGATATTTTTTAAAACAATCCAAAAAAGACTAATGAAAAATGTATTTTGTTCCAGTGTATAATGGGTTAAGACTATACTCTCAACTTTATGTTCATTCGATCCATCTTTAACTCGCAAAAAACAAACTTTCTCTTCTAAATAGAGCTCTGTATCACCGATTTTCTTAATGATAAGATGATGTGACGCATATATAATGATTCACTACGTCGCGAGCCATCACGTTATAATCTAGCTGCAGCAAACACCCGCGAGTGATGATTTAATCTCTTCCCCGGTCATTTCACGAAACTCATAGACACCGCACTGACTGCACAGAGAAATGCCAAAATAAATACATTTAGATTAATCACACAGCCCTAATCCTGTATTTGGGATATAGTGAATGTATTTGTCACACACAGAATCAGCACAGAGCAGCTCAAGTGTGTGTGTTCATGTAGATCATGTTTGCATGTTTCTGGGTCCCTCACTCTTGCTCTAAAGGCTTTGATTTGCCGTTGGTGTTCTGAGGCATCATGTTGAAGCTCTGTTTAAGGTGACCCACAGTAAGCCTGATCTGCTGAGGATGACAGTCAGTGTGATGTGGTCATTTCTCTGAGGGGATAGAGCTGTCTGTTTGTATGTGATGATGTATGAAGTAGGCAAATGGAGGAGAGGAAGATGGATAAATAAAATATAACTGCAGCTTCACCCATTACTTGCTCTCTTTCACTGTCTCTCTTTCTCTCAAAGAGCAAAGATGATCTAGTAAAACACTCTTCTCTTGTGGAGTTATGAAAAAGATGTGTCCATTGTCTTCATTTCTCTTTAATGTTTCTATATTCTCTTTTGAAAGAGATGTCATTTTTGCACCATTAGCGTCACCAAGCAGAATTGCATATGTAACCAGTTTTCAGGCTCCAGAAACTCCCCCCATCTTCCATAGGTTGTACAAACAGATAGTCCTGCCCCATACACACGCGTTTGGTTGAGTTAATGTTGCTGTGTCAGGCTGGACAGGCCATTTAAACAAAGAGAGAATTGATTTGACACCACCTCAGAATTAGTGTTTAAACTTTTAGGTAAAATCAGACTAAAATTGCCTTACATATGGTTGCATATTAAGCTTTGATACAAAGAATTTTAACATCGGAAAAAATTGCGGGCAAAAGATGACGTTGTGACGTCTTCTGGCGGCCTGTCTTCCCTGGAGCCGTCCTTGACCGTCGGCCGCTATGTGTGCTTCTATCCTCTGGCGTTGCATCTTATGCATGCCGGGGGTGCGGGTCTGGTACACATCTAACTTAACCGGACCCTCTTGGATCTGTGAGGATGCCAATGTGTGCACAAAAGGAGATAGAAGCCAGCTTCCCAAGAATAGGCGCACTCTGTGTTTTGATGGTAGCGTCGATGAGGTGCCTTTCAATTCAGGTGTGACTCATCAACACTGCCCCAACAAGGCTTATTAATTATCTGATTCTTCTCTTCTCCTGCCCAACTCCTGTCGTGGGCCTGGCTGAAGGAAGGACAGCCCTAAAAGGCGTGGAGACGATGATGAGAGGGAGGGGCGGGTCATTCCGCCACACATATTTACTTCACCACACAATAATTTTTTTTCAGTGTAAGCATTGCTTGATGTCAGATTAAAACATGAAAGAAGGGTATTTTTGCCACTGTGTATGAGTGGCTGAGATATAGCTGTGTGAGTGATATGGTTACCATGGAAGCAACCCCACATGACGAGCTCATGTACACATTTGAGAAACCACTGTGAGTCCACATTTATATGCACAAGCATTTGTTGTGTGAAATACACAACCTAAACATATTTGCTCTGTGACGCATCCCCAGTGCATTCTATGTCCATGGTTCATAAACGGCTACTGTATATTTCAAAAGATTGTTTTTATAAATTGGTTTATAGTGCATTTGTTTCACAAAGTTCAGCATGTGCTATGTGGCAAAGATGGGCTCCCTGGCGAATTTTCACACTGCCGCTTCTGGGACACAGCACTGCGCTGCTTACGCATTCAGTGACAATGCAGTAATCTATTTTGTTTCCATTATATGATCCAATTCTTTGGTATCTTCCTATAATGTTGGAAATCAAGTGGATGGAATAATACATATTAAATATATGAATGTTTTTTTTCCGTCAGAATCCTTCACTGCAGACCACAAACCGCTGATGGGTGAAGCTCCAGAGGTGAGGGGATTTTTCCTTGGCTGCGGCTTCAACAGTGCAGGTAGGACACGGAGATCACATAAACATCTTTCACTTGAAGTTGACCTGTGTCAGATGAGTTATTTCACCTCGTGGCTCTGCAGAGTTCACATGCAATGTTCACCCCCACCAACTCAACATGTACACGCCACCTACTCAAGGTCAAGACATTTTGAACTTCAGAGATCCAGTGTTTTGCGGTTGTGGCTTTCTCATGCCTTGCTCTCAAAGTGCATCGTTTATAGAAATGTCTGAAGAAAATATCTAAATGAAACAAGTAAATCAAAGTAATGATTGTTAAAACTATCTAGTGTTGGGCAAAATATTGAATATTCTTGATTCGATTTTGCTGGCAATATAAAATTAAGCAACTTGGTGAATATCGCAAGTTTGATTCATTCATTTGATATGGCAAGTTTGTTTCTTTTTGTGCGAGTCCGTTTCCATTAATCAATTTAATGTTGGAAAACATGTGGAAAACATGCCTTGCTGTTTGTTTGAAATTATGTTTCTTCTGATTGGAAAAAAAAAATCCTTTTAAAGGCTGAAAAAATATTGAGATGTGATGTTTTAGCTATATCGCCCAGCCCTGATTACATTACATTTAAACAGAAGATAAATAGTGATTGCAAAGGGAATATAAGAGGTGGTTGTTGTTGTTTTTTGGGACATATCAGGTAGTGATTTTGAAGGTTGGATGGAACTCATTCCGGCTCTAGAATTACGCTGATCGTGCTCCGTTTGAGCGGGTCACCTTGCAGGTGTTCAGAGCTGCTGACGGACATACATAAGCTATAGGAATCAAAATCAGATATTATAGACATGCATTCTTTTTTTATGACGCATTGATTTCTGATCTCAGCATGCAAAATGTATATCCTGAAACAGAAATTGAAACCGAATCGGAGTACGAGAGACTGTTATTTGATATACATCACCAGTCAAAATTTGCAAATACTCATTCTTCATTATTACTTTTCCCAACATTGTAATAATAGTGAAGTCATTGTATCGATGAAATTAATGGAAGTATGGAAATGATGTAGAACAAAACATTTTAAAAATCAAAACTATGTTGTAGCTTCTTCAAAGTAGCCACTATTTGTCTAGATTACAGCACTGCACACTCTGGGTATTCTCTCAATCAACTTCATGAGGTTCCACCATTCGTACTGGTTGAACAGTATTAATGCAGTTCCCATGCATGCTGGACACTTTTCTGTCATGCTACAGTCTAACTCCTCTATAAAAAAAATTATGAAAAAATGTACCGCACACAACCCGGTTTTTCAAGACATGCGGTCAATTTGTGTCGCTGTGCGTCATCGGCAAATGCGCCTTCCATTGACTGTACTCACAAAGTCGAAGTGCACATGCGGCAAACATGGTAGTTTGAAAGGCTGATTGCTCGACTGTGCGGAACGGCACACAGAAAAACTAAGTAAACCCTAACTTAGTTTTGAAAAGACATTCACACATCGGAACTCAATGGCATGCTCGGATTTACCTTTGCACAGCAAAATTCTGTGGGCAAAGAGGGCGTGGGTGGCCGTCAGACCACAATTAATAACACAATGCAAGTGTGCAGTGCATTACCAGTGTTGCTGAAAAGAAAGCTATTTAGCAAACTTTCGTGTGAACTGCCCACTTTTTCAAGTCAACTACAATCATGGCAGAGCAACAGTTTAAAGAGAATATTGCATATTGCTGAGCAATTCAATAAATGTACGCAATGCATCCGGTTTTATGATAACTATATCGCACCCTTGCGTACAGTGGTTTGTTACCTCCACAGTATTTCAATACGCACTTCAAGAATGTTTAATCAGACCTTGTGTTGGCAATGCCTTGTCCAATCCCTCGAGTTTGTATTCACGTACTTGCATAAAGTATGTTCTGGCCTTCATCTACAAATATTTTAAAGTATGTAAGCATAAGCCTTTAAATTAAAAGATTTTTTTTAAGCAAACGTTCACTCTAAAAAAAAAAATTTGAGATTCACTCTCTCATGTTGCTGCAAACACTTATTTTTCCATGAAACACAAATGTAAACTAATTTTTTTTATGAATGGTTACCTAGCACTTGCCATACAATGTTTATTGTGATTTACAGCGGGTCAATAATAGCACATTAATAGTAGTCCATATGAGTCATGCGCTATTTTCCAAGCCCTCTGAAGCAATAGGTTAGTATTGTGTGAAATTTATGTTGTTATTCACTGATAATCTTGCCTCTGCCAAAGGTCACGTCTAACACGTGTCCGGATTAAATAATGGTGTCTCAACATCATTGATGGCAAAACAACATTGGTTCTGACTTGTGTAGTAAGATTTTCAGTGAACTACTCCTGTGGCATAGTGACAAACATAAATTCAGTATACAGTATAAAAACTTTTGACTCAATCATGAAGATATTTGTCATGAAATATACAGTTTTGCTCTAAGAGAAAAATGGGATGGTAAAGTACAATTCTAATTCAATTCTAATACAGTGAGATGGCAATAAACATTCATTATATGAATGTCAAAGCTGTAAAGAGAAGTGTTTAAAATGGGTTTTAGCTGGTACTCATGCCATAAGATGTTGATCAGGGATTCTCCTTGGGTCTGATTGCATCAGAGCTGTGGGATGGTCACTGTGTGTGTGCATGTACTGGAATGGATAGGATTCCATCAGTATTCATGACCACAGAGATGCTGTCCTTCCCTGCTGTCTTCCCAACATGTCCTTCCATTTGTCGTCAGTCCAGTTATTCCTTGTCTCTCTCTGTCATCCTCTTGTTTAGTACAACCATCACATCATTGAATAGGGGCAGATAAATATGGAGAAGTGAAAGTCATCTTGATAAGAGTTTTAATACTGGTTAAATGGTGTAGCCGTTTATCTGGTGTGTGTGTGTGTATGTGTGTGTGGTAGGAGAAGGTTAATCTGAGGCAGATGGTGACCCCTCGGTGATGTGATTGCTGAGAGCCGCTACCCTTCTGGAGAGAACACATGTTCTGTTCCACAACCTTGGCAGAATTTAAGTGCATTATAGGCAAGCTCCTCATGCAAAGACTGTTCCAAAAGGGTAGGCAGTATAATTATGAAGACAGCATTGCGGTTATCCTTTGTGGAGAAAAGTTGGTGGGCAAGTCTAGAGAGAATATGTGTTTATTGAATATGTGTGTGCTATGTACTGTATTTGAATGCATTTTAGTGTATCGTGTTGTTAGCTTAGCTAAATGTTAACATTAACTCTCTATATAGTGCAACAGTGCCCTCCCACTTTTTCAGCCATCTTGGTTCCTGGAGTATTTTTCACATTAAGTTTTTCCATCTCAGAGGGATCTCATGAAGTACTTCAAAAGAGTTCTAAGCCATGAACCAAACCAACCAGCTTTGATGTGAATCACATGGACAAATGTCCTTAATGATGGAATGATAAACAATCCTATAATGCATTGTGAATATCGTAATTTAATAAAAAACAATGGAAAAAACAACAACAACTATTCATTTAACCCTTATGTTGTGTTCTGTTTTTTTTTTCAGGTGTCTCATCAACTTTTACTTAATCCAGTTGGAATAAAATTCCTTGACTTTGTTATCATGTGGCATCTGAAAAAAAAAATAATTTCCATTTTTTGGTTTCATTTCACTTTGTTATACTCAAAAATGACCGGCCATTGGAAATTAATGGATTGGACTACAAAATACAGAAATATTGGCCACCTTCACACAGCAGCAGAATACTGTTTTGAGTGCTTAATACGGTTATGGTTCATTTAACCAAATTCTATAACTGAACTGACTCAAATTTTTAGGGCTCACAACCGCATTCTCGGCAAACCTGTGCTATGTGAACGGAACCATTAAGTGTTCAGGAGCATCACTGAGCACATATGTGAATGTGTGTTTGCGCAAGTCCTCAGACATGTTCGCACACACACAAGCACACACACATACATATAATGTGTGTTTAGCGCCCTTTTGTGCATCATCTGTCCATGTACACTCTTTGAGGAAGGTTTCAAGATCTACTTATCATATTGTGTTATGTTTGGGCTTGTTTGAATCGGGATAGTCTGCTGTAAGTTACGATGTGTCATTGTCTATGTTATATGTATGTTTCAGGAAGTAATAAGGAAATAGACACTCCTGTTTATTAGATTTATGTGTGTCTGTGGGAATTTCAAACACTAAATTTCACTGCAGTTTTGCCTCTGAGTGAACACATTTCCTCAGTGCATTCTACTAATTGAGACATTTCCAACTATATTTAACACATGGCTTTCTCATCTTATAATTGTTGTGCTACCAAATTTGCAAATGATGAGAATGAAACAATTTTTATTTGTCAGAAAAATAAAAAGCATTATTTAAGATTTGGTAGGTTCAGCTTCATGCATTGTCCAGATTCTAAGATTTATAATAACACCAATTTTGTTCAGATCGAGCAAGTGTTTATTACATTTGTGTGTGTGTGTGTGTGTATGTATATATGTGTGTGTGTATATATATATATATATATATATATATATATAGTAATTACTAAAAAAAAGTAGTTGATAAGAACAATGTAATGCAATATCTTGTGATATTATATGCAATATGAGAGATTTAAAAACAATCTTTATGGGCTGGTCATTTTTGACCGGGAACACAACACAAGGGTTAAAGTTTTTTGACTAAAAGTGCATTGTAAACAATACATTTTAAGTTTATTGCAAAATATATAATTCGTTATATACAAAAATGTAAGTGGTTTGAATGTGTAGGGAGACTACACTGTAATGATGGAGATGGACGTGTTTGACCATTGCGTCACACCATGAGTGATGTGTTTTTAAGAGACGTGTCAAGTTAAAAACAGCTCAACTTATAAAAACGTGTTGAGATCCCTGCTTTCTATTCCATTCTTTCCCCTTCAGCCCCCATTAACTCTCTCTTCTTCATCCCCTTGCTTTATTTCTAATCTCCTGATATTTACAGAAATACCACTAGTGATTTGGCTGCTGCTTTGATGAAGGAAGAGATCTGATGTGGCTGTATGTGTGTATCCTGAGAGGAAAATATAGAGGGGAAGTATAGTCTCATGGCAGCATTAACTCATGTAAGGTTTAACTCTCATTAAGGCCAGCTGCAGCTCAACAGAGACTAAAGTTTGAGTGAGACTGCAGTCATCTAGGAATGGTCATTATCCTCTGAAGCATATTGCCCCCCAAAAATGGCAAAAGATCGCTAAAATCACCATTTGCGTTCTGATTGGCTGGCTTCTAAGACATTTCCTGGAATAAGGCTGTACATTTTAATTAGTCTTCCTGGAAACAAAATCATGTTCTTGCAATGAACACTTCAAAGGAAGAATTATTCACTAGATTTGCCAAAGTTTGCAAGGTTTGGTGCAGAATCTTTTAAGGATATTCAAAAGTTTTGTTTGAGACACTTAGTAGCAAGTGCTATCAATACCCTTGGCTGAATTGGAATCCAGATCGGAGCCTCCAACATCCAGACCAATAACAGACCCTTCTAAATTCAGACCAATAACTTACCCCTTAAGTCCATTTAATGAACCATAACAGTGAAAATACTGCATTTGTTGCATTATTTTGCTTGTCGTGACCGTTTTTCAGAGGCATGAAATTCATTGGAATACTTTTGTATGTTGAAGACACCACGCCGAGTAGTGATTAAACTGAGCTCATGTCTGAGACCATAAGCCAATACCCCAATACAGACCAATACGTCAACTGACCCAGCCACATATCGAAATCCACATCAAGAGTATATTTATGTGTAGACTACAAGATCAAGACTCCCAACTCTTCAATCTTTGAATACAGCTGCATATTCTGCTTTGAGTTATGTCCAATGTTGTTTCATCTTTCAGATTTACCCATTCCTAAACACCAACTGTGGTTGATCGCTTTCTATGTCGGTCTGATGGTTTCTTTATGCCTAAAGTTTAGGGTATTCTTTGTTGTTCCGTGTGCCGTTCCGCACAGTCGAGCAATCGGTCTTTCAAACTACCACATTTGACACGTGCACTTCGACTTCTTTGTGAGTACAGTCAACGGCAGGTGCATATCTTTTAAGGATATTCAAAATGTTTTGCAATGACGAAATAACAGACTTCAATAATGCAATTGTAGCTCTGCATTGTTCAACACATATACATGTTAGAGGTCTGCACGGACCTTAAAATGAAACACAACACATACACGAGACTGTGGCCTGATAATGTCAGATTTTAAGCCAGAACCCTACCAAACCTGAAATCACTCTCTTTATAATTTCTTCTCCAAGCTAGTATTGTTGCAATAGGCTGTATTTTATGTAAGAATCTTAGGCAACATTCGTAACCGTATCGTAACGGTAAACATATTACACAGGTTTAGCAAGGCATGGTCGCCCATCAGCACACTAGAGCAGAAGGGAGGAAAACATTGCCTGACTGTTTATCAAGTGCCAAATTTAGCTTGGCGAAGAGCAATCTGTAATCCTGTGCAACAGTATAACAGTCACAAAGTCCTTTTTGCAGCCTGAACTTGTTCAGAACATTGAATCTTTGTGACACCTGCGCTAAAAGACGAGCTAGACACATTGTTATAAATGAAACGGAACACAGGTGTCTGGTCATGCTTTTTGAAAAGTTATTTTTAACAACACAGTGTCTAAAATATGTGCAGGCCTTGTGTGAGATGCTGAAGAAACAGTGAGATGTGATACAACAGCATGTGTTTACTTAGAAAAACAAGGGATAAAGAGCAGACGTGTGAAAAACACATTAAGTGTAAAAGCACGTGTGTGAAACAAGTTAGGCAGGCCTGTTTATTTTTTCTTTAATTTCAAATCTGACCCAAACCTAAAGTCATACTTGGAAAAACTGACCCAAACTCAGACCAAACCAGGTGTCTCTGGTCCCGCCACGCCAGGGTTGGGATGTAGTCCTCTAATACATGTTAATTGGACCACAACTATCCATGTGCTCATGCTATAAAAGAAAGATGTGATGGGCAACTTGTTTTTAACAGTTTCTCAGCTGACATCCTTCCCTCAAATATTCGATTACGAATTGTTTACCATCCACTTGGTGAAAAGTCGGATCGAATTGCTTAAATCAATAGAGCCATCTTGGCAGTGTACAGAAAGACACCTTAAGAAACATTCATTGAAAAAGTTAAAGAGTTAGAGGCCAATTCAAGTTTTAAATGTTTCTAATAGGGCTGTGAATCGATACAATTTTTAAAACGAATTAATCGCACAGTTAACTGTGATTAATCATGATTAATTGTGATTAAATTATAGTGCATGACACATTACACAAAACATTAAAAAAAATCATAAATATTTACTAATACTTTGTCTCAAAGAACTTGTAAGAAATTGGTTAGTCATAATTTATTTTAATTATGTATGTACATTTTAAAATGTTCAGATTATTTATTTATTTATATATATATATATATATATATATATCGGCCGGGACTCTTTCTCACACACTGGGTCTCTCTTTCGCGGGTTTGCTTGTGACACAGGTTCAGATGAAAGTCAGAGAGCATTTTCAGCTGATGTGAAGAGAGATGGCAGCTTGCCCATAATTCTCACACATAGCTTGCAGGTGACGTCTCCATTCTCCTTACAGTAAATCCACTCCCGTGTTTATTTTGCCCGGGATGCGTAATGAATAAGCGTGCCCCGCTTTACACAGTCAGTTTCTGTGTTAGGATGTGCAGTTGAGTTGAGTGTGTACCTCCTGAACATATATATTTGCCAATTTTAGCCACAGAGATTGGGGAAAAACATTAGTGCTGTTTCGCCCATTGTACCTCCTATTGGCCTGATTTTCCAAAACTTTTGCCAACAGGAACAGCTTTCTGCTTGACATGTGAATTGCCCTGTGTCCATACTACAACTGCACTTTGTCAAAGTGTTGTGCACCGCAGTGTATCTCTGCTTTGCTCTAAGAACTCATGAAATGTTCCACCCAGCATGTGGGAGATGAACATTGTAAAATTAATTAGCAACATGGCATGGAATTAAAAGCATCCATTATTAAATTACTATGTGGTAGCTGAATAATTGTAATGATGTCATCAGCCAGCTAACAAGCTTAGAAACCTTAAGAGACACCACCACCACCACCACCTCCTGAATGGCTCTTACACTCCCAGATTGTGCTTTTCATTCATTGAACACCTCCCTCTCCCTTCTGATCTGTCTATCCCTCTGTTCTCTCATTTCAACATGCCCTTCAATCCTCCCTTGTATTCCTCTACATTCGATCTTCCAATTCATCCATGTCTTGTCTTTGAAGCCATGTCCTGTCTCCTCAAAGCTCCATCTGAAAGCACAAATCTTCGGGCTGTCATTCTTTATATATTGATTGACAGTGATCAGTCACTGTGTTTGAAGAAGGACTCAGGGAAGTACTTTTTAGCATGTTAAATGGTATGCGGTTTGTACATGTGTTTGACTGATTTAACAAAAGAAGGATAAGGTTGATGGACATGAATGTGACAAGGAAGATGTGTATAACTGAGGTGTGGTTTGTCATTTGGTTGGCAGGTATGATGTTGGGGGGAGGATGTGGAAGGGAACTTGCTCATTGGATCATCCACGGACGTCCCGAGAAAGACATGTATGGATATGATATCAGGTAAAGTTGTGTGAGTAAACTTTTTTGTGTCGACTTCTTTCAACCCCAGGTATATATCTATATATATCTCTTTGGAAGACTATGACGCTCGTAAACTGAGAACTGACTTTTCAAACTAAAATGGATTGGTGTGGATGTGGCCTCAGATTGTTGAGCGTTTTATTACTCTTTTCATCCACATCTGCGTTAATGCAGACATTCAAGAACCATTGATGGAATTAAACATCATCAACAAAATCATTTGGTTCGCATGTGCTTTTTGTTTGTTTTTCTTTTAAATGGACACAGTTCTAAGAATTGGTTCTCAATTCTCAACCATACATATGTCTTATCTCCAAGTGGCATTATAAACCCTGCACATGGGATCTGTTAACATGCCAGTCCCAACTGCCCTTACAAATAATGTTTCCTCCCAAAGCGTATGTCTGTGAATGGACCATCATGACAGCCAGCTCAGGGAATCAGATGAGTAGTATTATCAAGGTCAGCTGCCATTACTAAGGGCAGCACACTCTGAACTGAGCTGTCACGTTCCAGAGTTAAAGTAGTGTGTTCTTGATTGATTTTCTCTCTTTTCTCCATCTCAGGCGGTTCCATCACTCCCTGACCGATAACAACCGCTGGATCAGAGAGCGAAGTCATGAGTCATATGCCAAAAACTATTCAGTGGTTTTCCCCTTCGACGAACCTCTGGCCAGCCGCAACATGAGGAGAGACTCCCTTCACCAGGTTCTGCCCTATTCATCCATCTGTTTTACTGTTTATCATTCATGCTAATCAAATGTCATTTCCTATACTTTCAGAATAGACTGTAAAAAACAACATATATTATTAATACTTAAAAAAAGTACATTTTATTTTGCCACATGGGGTCCATTTATGATGTTAGCCAAGGTGTTTTACCAAGATTTTTTGATTAAACTGTTAAGATCTGACAAATATGATTAAATATTGTTAAAAATAAACTGTTTTCTAACATTGGGAGCCTTCGGGAGGATTTGCAGAGCGGCAGGTGCTACAAACAGCCAGGAGCAGTGCAAGGTTTTGAAAACCTTCCCGTATTCTACTCTTATCATTAGTTCTTCTGGTATTTAGCAATAATTGTATCTACTGTACTCCTTGTTATCTCTACCTAGACTGGGAAGGTCATGTTTCTGAACACTGAAAAGGCAATGTTGTTGTAAATATGGTCATATGTTGATCTAACTGACATCAGATATAAAATAGTCCTTTTTTACTGGTGAGAAAATGGACTTCTAAAAGATACAGTATGTTTTTATAGTACAATGAACTTTTTATGTTTTTATGTCACCCGGTTTAAAAGTCTAATGTAACTAAACAGGTTAGTATGACTTATTTGAAATATTCACCATGAGTCTGATCCCCAATTTTCATCATTTGTTGAAAAAATTTAAAAGCCTGAATGAATTGTTAGGCACACAATTTCTTTTTAAATCGACCTAGCCTTTGAATGAAAAAAATTAAAAAAGGGACAGTAACAGTTTTTGATACGACAGTGTTTTAGCACCATGTTAAAATAAAACAAAAATAAAGATTTAAAGAATAATGTTGCAATGTTTTGAGAATCTCATTATAGTACTTTTACGAGAATTAAGTCAAAGTTTTGGAATTAACTTGTATCATGAGATTAAAGTAGTAATTTTTGGAGGATAAAGCAAAGTTGTAGCATTACAATATTAAAATAGTATAAGAATAAATGTTTTGAGAATAAAGTCCAAATTCCGAGAATGAAATCGCATTATGAGATTACAGTACAGTAGTAATGTTTAGACAATCAAGTTGTAGCATTATGAGAATAAATTAGTAATGTTTTGAGAATTAAATCATAATGTTAATAAGAATAAAGTTGTGGCATTACGAGATTAAAATAGTAATGTTTTGATAATACATGTCAAATTAAGAGAATAAAGTTGTGGCATTACGAGATTAAAGTAGTAATGTTATGAGAAATTGTAGCATTACAAGATTAAAGTAGTAATGTTTGAGATTAAAGTCATAATTTTATGAGAATAAAGTCGGAAGGAAAGTAATATCAAATGCTACTTTAATCTCATAATGTGTTACGACTTCATTATTTTGATTTAATTCTCAAAATATTGATACTTAAGTCTAGTAATATTACTACTTTAGTCACAAAATGTGACTATTATTGTAAAAAGCCTTTTTGAGATTTGTCCACTTTATTCTCAAAATCATCATTTTCTTATAGAATTTAACGTGGCACTAAAAAGGATTTATCACCTTTTAAAACATCTCGTCTTGTGTGCTTTGCATGCTGAAAATTCTGATTGCTAATGGGTATTTAAAGAATGTGCTTTTTGAACACTTATGCTGCTCTCCTTTAACAGTGTGTCTGATTGCAGTGATATTGCGTGATATTCATCAGGAGAACAATGCAGCTGCACACTAAATGCTAAATAAATGTCCCATCCCTTTTTTTGTCCCTCTTCTTTCTCTCTCTCGCTCTCTGTGTCCTGCTTTCTCTATTTCACACATGGCTTACTGTCTGCTTGTTCTTGTATGTATAGAGACTGAAAACTTTGCAGTGTTAGTTACATCAAGACGTCCTTAATTTAAATGTAAATCATTATTTAGGTTGACAAATTTTGCAACTTTGACAATTTAGTATACACTTAAGCTAGCCAAAATTGTTACATGTGAATCCATTATCCAGCATTTTAGTGCCAGCATCTGGATAAGTGTAGCTACCTGAAAGACTTGTTGCTAAGCTACTGCTAAATAGATGATGTTAACGTGTTTCCAAAAATACCACTTTGTTCTGGCTAGGCTCCAGGCGTTGAGCCACACAAGAAGGCTTCCTCTTAGTGAATAATAGCCTGCTGAAATATAGATAGCGAGCAATAATAACACTGTGCGTTCATTTAGACCACTGAGCCTCACTAATATGACTATACATTAAAAATTCTGCCTAAATATTACAAAATTTCCTACACAGAAGTCTTCCTGAGCTACTCCTATGCTAGCAAAGGGATGCGAGATATAACTTTATATAACTTTGGCAGCCCCGTCCATTTCTATACATTTAAGGGAAAAACATTTATTTGTCTGTCTTATTAAGGGGATAGAATACAATAGATGTCCCGGTATTTGGTAGTACAGTTTAAAGCGATAATTAACATGCATGTGTATGTACTGTAATCATGGACACTTTTGTTTCATGTTTTTTTCCAGAACTTACCATATCTACATCCACAAGTTAAGAATCACTACCAGGGACCAAAATTAACAATCGGTCTTGTTCAAAATGTGACTAATTATTTGACTTCACCAGTGACTGGTAACTTTATACTACAACATAATACACATAAATCACAGTAGTATGCAGCATACTAACTTTGTGATACTTTCATGGTGCTTTCATGTCTTTTTGAAGTTGAAAACCCTCTTCATTCACTTAAATTGACTGGAAAATAACAGGCTGGCATTTCTGAATCATCTCAACCGGCACTGAATCAGCTGTTCAGCGGGAGAGCGAGATAAAGGAGAAGCAGAGACACCAGTTCGAGAGAGAGACGCATGCGGCCACGTTTCGTGTGTTTTTGTGTTTGTTTTCTGTTGTTTTAAGTTTGAGTTTTGACACTAAACTTATGTTTACTTGTGCCTCCTTGCCCGTCCTTATACTGTTACAGTGAACTATTCCTAACTCATAGTTGTTGTTTTTACATACCCACTAACACCTTTTACTGTACGTATGTGCTCAGTAAAAATACTCTAGCAAAGTGTATGTTTTCTCTTCTTCTAGAAACTTTTGCCTCTTTCTTTTCAACATCTATCACCACCAAGTGTTTATTTTGACACATACTTCTATAAATTCCCCTGTTAAGTAACAGCGTGGACAACAAGTACCCTGGTGGCTCATTGGCATGGCAACAGCGAGGAATATAATTCTGCAAATAATATTTTTAGCCCTAGCAGATTACAGAACACTACCATTATCATTATAAAAAAAACAATAAATTACAGCATTTCATGCTGGATAAGACAAGCTGCTGTTCATGACTCATGCATAGCTTGTGAGCTCCATACTTTACACCAGGAGACTAACTTGTAGACTTCAAAAGCCCTGAAGATGGAAGGCAAATTGCTTAGCAACCTGTGTTTCTCTGGCCTGGTAGAAAAAAATAAAATAAAATGTGGTGCTGTGTGGGGGGTTGAGAAAGAGGGTGGACCAATTCCTTATTTTTTTTATTTAGATCTCGAGAATTGCCTGAGAAATCGTGACGGACTATTTTGAGCAGTGGAAAGCAAAAGCACTAGAGAAGGGTGCTCTAAATGCAAAACTGATATTTAAATTTTCTGTATAAACTGACATTTCTGCTCAAAATCTGTCTGTGTTTTCTATGGTAAACCATTATTGTTCATACTTCGGTTTAGGCATGTCAACAAACCCCTAACCCAAAGAATTCAACTGTAGCATGCAACTACCATTGCGGTTATAGACGTGATACCTCAAATTATGTGGCTTATTTAGGAGAAGTGTGCTGTCGGATTTACGTTTTTTTTTTTGTATGGCAGATGATAAAGCAGGTCAAAGAATATCCTAGACTTTGAATAAGGGACCTGAGCCATAAAGACCACAATATCTTAGAGACTGTGATGGCCACTTCTGACGCATTCTGTCTCCTAGAGATGAACGTAGTTTAGTGCGAAAAGTGCAAATCAATCCCAGAACTACAGCAAAGGACCTTGAGAAGATGCTGGAGGAAACAGGTTGACAAGTATCTATATCCACAGTAAAACAAGTCCTATATCAACATAACCTGAAGGCTGCTCATCTAGGAAGAAGTCACTGCTCCAAAACCGCCATAAAAAAGCCAGACTACAGTTTGCAAGTGTACATGGGGACCAAGATCTTACTTTTTAGAGAAATTTTCTCTGGTCTGATGAATTAAAACTAACTGTTTGGCCATAAAGACCATCGTTACGTTTGGAGGAAGGCGGGTGAGGCTTGCAAGCCGAAGAACACCATCCCAACCATGATGCATGGGGGTGGCAGCATCATGTTGTGGGGGTGCTTTGCTGCAGGAGGGACTGGTACACTTCACAAAATAGATGGCATCATGAGGAAGTAAATGTATGTGGATATATTGAAGCAACATCTCAAGATAAAGCTTGGTTGCAAATGGGTCTTCCAAATGGACAATGCATATCCCAAGCATACCTCTAAAGTTGTAGCAAAATGGTTTAAGGACAACAAAGTCAAGGTATTGGAGTGGACATCACAAAGCCCTGACCTCAATCTGATAGAAAATTTGTGGGCAGAACTGAAAAAGCATGTGCGATTCAATAATTGGTGTGTATCCTTTGGATTGATATGTGATCTCAGTCCTTGGTTGTGTTGTGTTACAGGTGCTGCAAGAACAGGGCTGTGTGTTTCAAGAGAGGCATGGCTGGGAGAGACCTGGCTGGTTCAACCGAGATGGTCCTGCACCAGTGAGTCTTAAATACAGAAATACACACAAGCATATTTTCAAAACGACAGCACTGCTACATCAGTATATGGCAGAAATAGCTCTATGCAGTGTTGACTATGGCAAATACGACAGGCCCAAACGAAATCTATTTCATCTACCAATAAGAGTGTAGTACTCTTTCCTCTGTTAAACATATTTTTAAAATTTTTAAGGCAATTACACAGAATTCCTGTGTAGAAAAAAGTCAGGACAGTATGGAAAATGCTAATAAAAACAAAAATAGGTGATTTGTAAATTCTTTTCACCCTGTGCTATATTAAAAGAACTACAACAACACATTATTTGATGTTTTACTTTGTTTTATGTTTTTTATACATTCATTTCAAATCAGATGATTGCAACATGCTCCAAAAAAATTAGGACAGTTGAGTGTTTGCCACTGTGTAACATCACCATTTCTTCTTATGACACTCGTTAACCTTTTGGGCACTGAAGACACATTTAGCATGTTTAAGTCTAGCAAGCAGAATTTTCCCCCATTCATCCATTATGCATGTCTTCAGCTGTGCAACGGGGCTTTCGTTGCCATATGTTGCGCTTCATAATGCATCACACATTCTCAATTCGACAGGGATGGGCTGCAGGCAGGCCAATCTAGCACCCACACTCTCTGCTCATCCCTCAGACGTCACTGTCTTTAAAAACCATCATGAGTCTGGATAACTTTGGATAACCTTTGTCAGTCAACACCACTCCCCGCTGCACCCACAAATGCAAGTTAAGACTTTATTATGCAAAGCAGAATTCATACATCAACACTGTCCAGCGGCGCTGCAGACCTCTCTGTGCTCTGTCTCACCTGAGATGGAGAATAGAACAGTGAAATTGTGTTTTGTGGCCCGAAGAATCCTCATTTTAAATAGTTTTTGGAAAATAGTCGTGTTGTCTGGGCCAAAGAATAAAAGGACCAGCCAAGCTGTTACCAGCATCTGGTCCAAAAGTTAGTGAGGGTGTGACAGTGCTCATGGCATGGGTAAATTGCTTTGGGTCATTGTCCATTTGGAAGACCCATTTGCAAACAAGCTTTCATTTTCTGGCTGATGTCTTGATGTTGCTTCAATATATCTACATAAATGTCCTTCCTTATGATGCCATCTATTTTGTGAAGTGCATCAGTCCCTCCTGCAGCAAAGCACCCCCACCACATGATGCTGCCACCCCCATGCTTCGCGGTTGGGATGTGTTCTTCGGCTTGCAAGCCTCACCCATTTTCCTCCAAACATAATGATGGTCATTATGGCCAAACAGTTAAATTTTTGTTTCATCAGACCAGAGGACATTTCGCCAAAAAGATCTTTGTCCCCATGTGCACTTACAAACTGTAGTCTGGCATTATGGTGGTTTTGGAGCAATGGCTTCTTCCTTGCTGAGCAGCCTTCAGGTTATGTCGATATATAACTCATTTTACTGTGGATATAGATACTTGTCTAGCTGTTTCCTCTGGCATCTTCACAAGGTCCTTTGCTGTAGTTCTGGTATTGATTTGCTCTTTTTGCAGCAAACTACGTTCATCTCTATGAGACAGAATGCACCTTCAGGCATTTTGAATTTGCTCCCAAGGACGAACTACACTTGTGGAGGTTAGGGTTTTTTTCCTGAGGTCTTGGCTGATTTGTTTTGATTTTCCCATGATGTCAAGCAAACATGCACTGAGTTTGAAGGTAGGCTTTAAAATACATCAACTGATACAACTCCAATTGACTCCACAATATTATAAAAAATAAAAATAATATATAGACCAACTCCCAGTCAGCATATGACCAAGTGATGTGGCTTGCGATCTCTCACGCATCATCCATTAGAGGCAACACCTTGCAACAACACCATAATGTGCCAAGCAGCAATATTCCAATACATATGGCATACATAGTTTACAAATAAGTGGTGGTTAGGGATAATATTTAATGAATATTGAGACAAATTGCAGAGCAATCCTAACTCTAATTCTAGCTGAAGGCAGTGGGCTACAGAAGACGGGGCAAGTTGACAAATCAGTGCTGCTCACATGTGCTCATCAAATATTCAAGGCGTAAACTAATTTTTTAAACACTGAAGGAAAACAAAAATGTAGCATGTTCCCCCATCTCTTTATTCCTTTATAAATGGAAAATGAAATGGTCAACAGGAAAGGAGTTTGTATATCTTTATTTTATTAATCAGTTAAAATCAATAAAGGAAAAAAATATGTTTTTGTTTTAATTTTTGGGTTAAGGAATGGAGATAAAAGAACACAGACCCACAAGGTGAATAGAATTGACTAATCACTCCTTTTTGTTTTTTATTAGCATTTTCCATACTGCCACAATATTATATTTTCGGAATTGGGGTTGTATAAACTGTATCTGTTCATGATTGGTTGATTTGAACTGGTGTTTAACTGTCTCCTTTTCTCTGTAGGTTTTAGATTATGATTACTATGGAGCCTATGATGTTCCCTTGAACACGGTTTACAAATACAATGAGCTGCTAGGCAAAGAGTACACTTTTGACTTCCCTCCACATCATGATGTGGTGAGCAAGCTCTGTAGATCTGGCTGTGTGTGTATGTAACTTTTCATGTCCAAATTAATTTCTCATCTTAATCTCAATAGCTAATCTAGTTTGTTTCATTTTCAGATTCGGGAAGAGTGCCTGACTTGTAGGAATGCTGTAGCTGTGTTTGATATGTCTTACTTTGGTAAATTTTACCTGACTGGTCCAGATGCAAAAAAGGCAGCTAATTGGCTGTTTACAGCTGATGTCAACAAAGCTCCAGGTAAAAAAATGTGTCTTATACTTTTATCTTTTTTTTTTTTCTCTATTTTCTCTTCTTCAGACACACAGCACTCAACACATTTTTGTTTTCTATTAAACAACTTAATTATAAAAACATTAATGAAGGTTAATATTCCTTACTGTGTTTCAGGCTCCATAGTGTACACCTGCATGTTAAACAGGAAGGGCGGAGTTGAGTCTGACCTCACTGTCAGTCGTCTGGAGCAAAGCTCCGCCATCCTCCCCCTGACACCGGAATCGAACGGTAAACAGAACAGAAGTGTGTTTATGCAAGGTCAAAAAACTGAAGCGTAAAACATTGACACATGACAGGAGATAAAGTGATGACCACCTCTTCAGTATGGCATTATGATACATGGAGTTTATTTTGACATCACTCTTGTTTGTTTGTGTTCAAGGTGATGCGTACTACCTAGCTATAGGTGGTGGTGTGGCCCAACATAACTGGAGCCACATTCAAACAGCTCTGCAGGACCAAGGCTTTCACTGCACATTAATAGACCACACTGAGGACATGGGCATGATCAGCATTCAGGGACCCAAGAGGTTTGCACAAGTACAGACACACACACACACATGCTTTGTTCCAAAGCCTAGTGTTCTATCCCAGAATCCATTTCAACAATGTCATTGAGTCAAGTCAAATTGAAAAAAATACATCCATGATGGTGGACAAAGTGCAAGAGATGTTGCTTATAAATGTACTTTTGATTCATTCAGTACCAAATGTATCAATAAAGAATGTTACTTCTATTAGCCATTGATCTAATTAAATATTGTCTATATTACTGAATGTTTGAGGTACGGTGTGTTTCTTTGCTTGTGAGGATAACGTGTTGTTACCTTAGCAACATGCTAATGACAAACTATATTAGAATCAATTGTGAGTGCACCTTACCTGAGGAGTAATATTTGTGTGACACACCAAGTTGTTTCCCATATCAAGTATTTCAAATGAGTCCCTTATGAGGATTTATTTCTGTTAGGAAGTTACCTTGGAAGGTAGCTGCCTGTGTACACAGTTGGTGGTAGACAGCAAGGCAGCTCACTAGGTTTTTGAACAGAGCCACACTTAAAGAACACAATCTCATAGATTTTGATATATGTTAAATTTAAACTCGTCAAGATGGAAATGTTAATGTTTATATCCACTTTTTTCTTGGGGGGTCTTCCTGGGGAAACGAATGTGGGTGGAACTTCTGCCAGAAGTAGTTCTATAGCATTCCTTAGATCTGGCTACAGTGAATTTAGACCCTGTTTACAGCTGGTAAAAAGATGCGTTTCAGATGATCTGCTCGCAAATGGTCAGCGCTAAATATAGTTGTAAAGGGGTTTGTGATTGGATTACAAAAACATACAGAGGTAGTCAAAAACCACATTGAATTTGTTATTTAAAATGCCATCCTGATGTGTCCCGGACGGCAAAGCACAACCTCTCACCAGTCCCGCCGAACAAATCTTTAAACTTACATGCAGATTTTAAGAGAAATAACCATCTGATTGGAAAACTTGAAAAAGCTATTACATTACCAAGGATGAGACCTTCACAGCTCTTCCTCAGATTGTCTGTCTGATATCAACATGTAGGGTGGCAAGATGATAAGCACACATATCTGTAGCTGAACTAACAGAGGTACTCCACTAAAACGGCAGATAATTCTGCTCGAAATGTTGCGTTTGGACTTTGATTAAATCTCAAATGCTTCAGGAAGAAACACTGCACTGGTTTTGATTGCACTTTCATTGTTTGTCTTTATGACTTTTTTGCAGTTTATTATTGTTTAGTAACACACAATATAGTGATTGATATACTGTATGTCCTCATTAAATCAGAAACGCTCTCCTCAAAATCCCAGCACCATAACGAAAGAATGAATGGACATATGCCGCAGTAACAACTGTGTTTACTTGAAACAGAAGTAATGCCCACATTTTGGGCTAAACATCACGGGACATAGGAAAAAGGTGGATAAGTTATATTCGTACTCTTTCTTTCTTCCTTCTTGTTACGCTGTTCTTTGTAATGACATCAGCCCACCTGACCTCTACTTGTTCTCCCCTGAAACGCTTCAGTATGCTGTCTCTCTTTTTCTGTCCACTGCACTGTAAACATCAATGACTGGTGTATTTTAACAGAGAAGGACACCTTAAATCAAATATCTTACAGTAGTCATTCATTATGAAATGTCGTAGAGGTACAGGGAGGAGGGTAGAGATGATGAGAGAGTATTTGGATGACTGCCTGTTCTAACTTTCAGGGTTGCATACTTGACTTTTGAGCTGTGTATTTGAACATAGGAAGTAAAGGGAAGTGATTTACCATTTAACAGTAAGGCTTTCACTTGGGTTGGGTGATATGGCCAAATATAGTATCACAAAAAAAAAATGTCATATCGTTCAACATCTATATTTATCACTGTATACATTTCATCCCATTAATGGGGGAGGAAATGCATTCCACAACTTTGTTAGACCTCAAGAATGAATGTAAACATAACTTGTGTGTTTACAATTAAACTCCACAGCTTCCTTTTATTTTAAAGTTGAAGAAGTATTCTCAGTTCAGGATTTAATCCAACATAATTTTGATGACATTTTGCCAATTTCATCGTCTTCAGTGGACGTTTGACTATACTGAAAGACTTTCTTGTGACGCTCTACACTCCAGCTCAGTAGGTGGCTGTAATGCACTATACACTGGATTGCCAACCGCCAATAAACTTCACAAGAAGAAACACTTTCTTGCCTGTGTCAACAAGTTAGAAGACTTGACAGCACTTTGGATCATGAAAAAACTTTTAACTAAATAGTACATAAACAACAACAAAGTTGTTGTATTCAGACAGTAGCAGTTTTAAGTTGTCAGTGCTGTCTTGTTCAGTACACAATAATTTTAGCCAGATAGCTTGCTAGCTTGTGGCTCCCTGGCCTTATTACTGGTTTGCATGACAACAGAGAGAGGTAGCTGCTAGCCAGCTTATACTTCCTTGCCAGCTTATACTTCCTTACCAGCTTATTTCATAACAGTGATTCAGTTAGCTAGTTGTGTATAACTTTGCAGAACTGCTTGTGTTTTTAGTGACAAGCACCTGTGCCGATCATCTTGATATAGAACATAAGCTAAATATAGAAAAACTACTCAAAAGTTGATCATCTATATATCGAATAATAGGATTCGTTTATGAGATGAGATGAGACTGAGCCAAGATGAGTCAGTGGTGCTTCTGGACAGTGTTGATGTATGGCTTCTGCTTTGCAGAAGTGGATGCAGTGGTGAATGGTGTTGACTGGTTAACCCTCTGAGGGTGTTTTGGGCCCTGGAGAAGTTTTGACCTGCCTTGACATTTGTGCTTTTTTCAGTTGCTTAAAAACATATGAATGGCTAATTTCTGATAACACTGTACTCAGCACAAACTGGGCTACAATAGTATGTGAGCAACATGTGTGTACATGTGTGATCAAAGCATTTTCAGCATCATTACTGCAGTCTTCAGTGTCACATGATCCTTCAGAAATCGTTATAATATGCTGATTTTCTAATATGAGCATATTTAAAGTGCATTTTACTCATTTACACCTGAACACATATTTGCAATCACAAGCTTTGTTGATGATAATGAGGCAGCATAAACACTAGTTAAAATATAATTTTATATCATATTAAATATCATATTTATATCATACAGCATTCAATTTAAATACCTGCTTTAGCCAAAACACTTAAATGTAACTAAAACTTGCTTATTATTGGTCATATTTCAAATTTCAATACTGGCTGGCAAGTCTGGAAACAGTCCCACTAGTAAAATATGTACATGTTTATATAAAATAGCATGTCAACTAATGTAAGAAAAACTAAATGACTTACTCATCCGAAATTGTATCCTCGGCTGGATCAAGTCACTCTTCAAAATGCAAACGTTCATCAGAGTCCCGCTCTTCTTCTGAGGAAAATGTTAACGCTTCGTCACTATCCAGGAGCTTCCTCATCTGTGTATCGTGCCATCTTCCAAATATGCAGAAAAGTGAACACAGTTGGGTGCTTTACCATTTGCATTGATTGTTACCATATGAATAGCACCCTCTGCCTGTGGGTGTGATCACATTATTATAATTAGCTGAGCCAGGAGAAACTGTATATTGCTTTGTTTCATACAGATTACATTGCAGGAGAATATTTGTTTTAAATTTTGAATTGTTTTATTTAAAAGTAGAAATTAAGCTTTCTTTAGACATACAGTGCATCCGGAAAGTATTCACAGCGCTTCACTTTTTCCACATTTTGTTATGTTACAGCCTTATTCCAAAATGGATTAAATTCATTATTTTCCTAAAAATTCTACAAACAATACCCCATAATGACAATGTGAAAGAAGTTTGTTTGAAATCTTTGCAAATTTATTAAAAATAAAAAACAAAAACAATCACATGTACATAAGTATTCACAGCCTTTGGCACCAATTACAGCCTTAAGTCTTTTTGTGTATGATGCTACAAGCTTGGCACACCTTTTTTTGGGCAGTTTTTCCCATTCTTCTTTTTATGACCTCTCAAGCTCCATCAGGTTGGATGGGTAGCGTCGGTGGACAGCCAGTTTCAGATCTCTCCAGAGATGTTCATTCAGGTTCAAGTGTGGGCTCTGGCTGGCCACTCAAGAACAGAGTTGTCTCGTAGCCACTTCTTTGTTATCTTGGCTGTGTGCTTAGGGTCGTTGTACTGTTGGAAGATGAATCTTCGCCCCAGTCTGAGGTCCTCTGAGCGCTCTGGAGCAGGTTTTCATCAAGGATGTCTCTGTACATTGCTGCATTCATCTTTCCCTCGATCCTGACTAGTCTCCCAAAATCGCAGCTGAAAAACATCCCCACAGCATGATGCTGCCACCACCATGCTTCACTGTAGGGATGGTATTGGCCAGGTGATGAGCAGTGCCTGGTTTCCTCCAGACATGACGCTTGCCATTCAGGCCAAAGATTTCAATCTTTGTTTCTTTAGACCAGAGAATTTAGTTTCTCATGGTCTGAGAGTCCTTCAGGTGCCTTTTGGTTAACTCCAGACGGGCTGTCATGTGCCTTTTACTGAGGAGTGGCTTCCTTCTGTCCACTGTCCACTCTACCATACAGGCCTGATGGTGGAGTGCTGCAGAGATGGTTGTTGTTCTGGAAGTCTCTGCTCTCTCCACAGACAAATGTTGGAGCTCTGTCAGAGTGACCATCGGGTTCTTGGTCACCTCCCTGACTAAGGCACTTCTCCCCCGATCGCTCAGTTTGGCCGGGCGGCCAGCTCTAGGAAGAGTCCTGGTGGTTCCAAACTTCCATTTACGGATGATGGAGGCCTCTGTGCTCATTGGGACCTTCAGTGCTGCAGAAATGTTTCTGGACCCTTCCCCAGATCTGTGCCTTGATACAATCCTGTCTCGGAGGTCTACAGACAATTCCTTGGACTTCTTGGCTCGGTTTGTACTCTGACATGCACTGTTAACTGTGGGACCTTATATAGACAGGTGTGTGCTTTTCCAAATCATGTCCAATCAACTGAATTTACCACAGGTGGACACCAATCAAGTTGTAGAAACATCTCAAGGATGGTCAGTGGATACAGGATGCACCTGAGCTCAATTTTGAGTGTCATGGCAAAGGCTGTGAATACTTCTGTACATGTGATTTTTATTTTATTTATTTTTTATTTTTTATAAATTTTATAAAAATATGCTTGCGCACACAGAGACAGCTGAAAGTGCACCCTTTTTATTTATTTTACAAAAGCACAAGGTTTTGTTATTGTGAGCGTACACAAATTAAAGTAGACCCTTTCAAGTCTCTAATGATGTCTTACACTTATCTGTATGCCCCAAAATGACGGAGTATTTTAAGTTGTTTCTGCTGTAATTACGAAAAAAATCCAGCGTGTCTGTCAACCCCAGAGGGTTAACCGAAGTATTCAATAAATTGTAGGGATGCACCGATCAGATACCTGGATCGGTATCGGCTCTGATACTGAAGCTTTTAGACAGATCGTGGAAGGGTCCGACGAGCCCGATCCAAATCCGATTCTGTGTGATGTCACGTTCATTACTGTCAAGCACAAAAAATTACATAAAAGAACCATTAAAACACCATTAAACAGTTCATATGACTCGTGCATTTTAATCAATTCCACGTGAAGACATAGCTTTGTGAATCTTAAAAGACTGTGTATAAGTAAATATATAGTATGCACAGTGCCAGCACATTAGTGAATGGTGCTGCTCTGTTGACACAAACTCACGCACAGGCTGCTGATGCACTCGAAGCTA